>NC_140380.1:11535000-11852500 GCF_054491055.1 Hypomesus nipponensis | reverse complement strand
CCCTGTGGAGAAGGAGCGGGGTTTAGCCTGAGGATCAATAGCAATCAAGAGGGGGGTGTGTGTGTCTGTACGTAGGGGGGTGTGTGTGTAGGGGTGTGTGTCTGTAGGTGTCTGTACGTAGGTGTGTCTGTAGGTGTCTGTACGTAGGGGGGGGTGTGTGTGTAGGGGTGTGTGTGTGTAGGTGTCTGTGTCTCTCTGTGTGTGAAGGGGTGTGTGTCTCTGTGTGTGTGTCTCTGTGTGTGTGCTAATTGGTACCTGAGGACATAAGGGGGGTTGAGACTACATCTTTCACTAGGAGGTTTTATTCAGGGTCAGATGATCTTCCCTGGGGCCCCTATCGGCCTCCTCTTTGTAGTCCACAACAGGAGGACGTGAGGCCTGTTAGTCCACAACAGGAGGACGTGAGGCCAGTTAGTCCACAACAGGAGGACGTGAGGCCAGTCAGTCCACAATAGGAGGGCGTGAGGCCAGTTAGTCCACAAAGGAGGGCGTGAGGCCAGTTAGTCCACAATAGGAGGGCACAGGGCCAGTTAGTCCACAAAGGAGGGCGTGAGGCCAGTTAGCATCTTTTATCGTCTGAAAAGCACTGGGGGGCTGTTGACCACGAGCTAGCTTTAACCATGTTTGTTCACATTTTTGGCTATTTTAAGCTATTAGCTCATAATTAGCGAATGTTCACAGCTGTCTGACTGTAGCTAACTGAGAGGGAGCGACGGTGACGACATCAGCGCACCCGAGACTCGCTTTTCCTCCTCGTTAGAAACAAGAAAAAAGATGCTGGCGCTCAGATGACCAGCCATCTGGAGTCTCAGCCTTCAGAAGGAGCTAGCGTAGCGTGGTGCATTAGCATCAGAAAGAACTGCCTCAACTGGGATCACAGCGTCAGAAAAGAAACAAAAACTACTCAAATTGTGTACATGCGGAAAGTTGAAAAATGCACATAAAACTGATGGCTTTTTTTTTTCCAGTGTCAGGTTAGCATCTGGTTCATTAACATATTTCAAACCAACTCATAAATCTTCTTTGGCCCTTCTCTTAATAAACACACACTAACCTTAACGACCAGTCACCATGTTACCCCCTGTCTGTCTGGCTCTGGGGCTCTTTAAACACAGTCCAACCAGACAGTGGTGTTTGTGTGAAGGAGACCTGGATGAGTTAGGATTAGCCGTCAGAGCATCACTGTGCACCGAACACAGAGCCACACAGTGTCACACACACACACACACACACATCCCACAAAGCATGCATGCACACGCTCACGTAAGACGCAATCTAAACTAAAACTAGCAGCACGTTGACAGTCTCTCTCTCTCCCCCTGCCTCCCTCTCTCTCTCTCCCCCCTCCTCTCTCTCTCTCTCTCTCTCTCTCTCTCTCTCTCTCTCTCTCTCTCTCTCTCTCTCTCTCTCTCTCTCTCTGCAGTGCCTCCCCTGATCGTGGTTCGTCCTCGTGACCAGATCACAGCCCAGGGTCGGACCGTAACCTTCCTCTGCAGCATGAAGGGGAACCCTCCGCCGGCCGTGTTCTGGCAGAGGGAAGGCAGCCAGGTGAGACTAGTTCCTCCTGACGTCCGCAGGATTCCCCCACACTCACGACCACGCACCAGCTGCACAGGATTCAAACCTACACAGATAGGAATGTCTACAACAACTGTGTTGTGTTGAATCAAGAAATCATGGGACGGACGTTTGTTTTCAGGGACAGACGTTTGTTTTCACGTGGCTGGGACAGCTTTTTTTCCGGCCGTTAAATATCATTTTTTAATAGAAAGTGTGTATGTGAGGGAGGGGCTGAAGGGGGGGGGGGTCAGCCCCCCAGCAGCTTCCCTGAGGGGGGGTCTGTGGTTCCTCTGTCACGTTCTTGGCAGCACCAGCGTAGCGCGCTGTCTCTCTGTGGAGCAGGGAGCTGGTGGGAGTCACTGTGTCCTGGACGCACTCTGAACGCTGTGAGGGAGGACAACCGCCCGCCTCTCATCCAGCTCCGCTAAGCGTGTTCCGCTGTGAACACACACTGCAGCGCAAAACACACACACACACAAGCTATGACATTCAGTAGTACACTACACAGAAACACACACTCAGTATGAAAAGAGGGGGACTTGAGTACAGGAGTAGTATTGTTCGTAGTACAGTATAGTGAGAACTAGCACTGTCTCCTACACTACTGAGTGTGTGAAACTACCTGTGTGTGTTTGCTTCCTATCCCCAATATACATCTCTCCTTTTGTAGAAAATCTCATCAGGAGGATATGGGCTCTTTTGGACTGGAGATAAGAGCAAATATTGTGTGTCTGTATACCATTGTGAGGGAGGGAGGGAGGGAGGGAGGGAGGGAGGGAGGGAGGGAGGGAGGGAGGGAGGGAGGGAGGGAGGGAGGGAGGGAGGGAGGGAGGGAGGGAGGGAGGGAGGGAGGGAGGGAGGGAGGGAGGGAGGGAGGGAAAGGGAGAAACAGGAGGGAGAGGGAGAGATAGGAGGGAGAGAGAGAGAAGATAGAGATGCTGAGGGAATCAGAGTGGAGAAAAGGGAGAGGAGGCAGGGAGTGGAGAAGAGAGATAAAGACTGAAAACAAAACCAGAGAAAGCATGAGGGAGTAGGTGGAGAGACACCCACACACACAGGACCCAGAGCAGGAGAGAGAGAGGGAGAGAGAGAGGGAGAGAGAGAGGGAGAGAGAGAGAGAGAGAGAGAGAGAGAGAGAGAGAGAGAGAGGGAGAGGGAGAGAGAGAGGGGGGGAGGGAGAGAGAGAGAGAGAGAGAGAGAGAGAGAGAGAGAGAGAGAGAGAGAGATGGAGGGGGGGGTGGGGGAGGGAGGGAGGGAGGGAGGGAGGGAGGGAGGGAGGGAGGGAGGGAGGGAGGGAGGGAGGGAGGGAGGGAGGGAGGGAGGGAGGGAGGGAGGGAGGGAGGGAGGGAGGGAGGGAGGGAGGGAGGGAAAGAAGCTCTTTGTAACCCTTCCAGCTCAGTTAGATAACAGAGAAAAGCGTCTGGCTGGAAATAGCTGGAGACCCAGAGAGAGAAAGAGCAGTCTCTGGAGATGACAATGATCCCACTCTCTCTCTGTGTCCTCCTTGACACAACTCCCTCCACCTCTTCTCCTTCTCACATCCCCCTTTCCTCCCTCCTCTCCTCCTTCTCTCATCCCCCTCTCCTCCTTCTCTCATTCCCCTCTCATACACTTGTCGTGTCTCCTATCTTGGTCGTTCCTCACACGTGTAGTTTGTATTGTGCTGTGTGATACATAATCTACTGGTCTCCTCACACATGCCCTTAACTCTCCTACAGGACAAAGACAAACAGCAGCACCCTTTAGAAATGAACACACACACACACACAATACAATGAAACAACCTCTCTTTTAATCTGAAAAGCAAGCACACATATCGAAAACAAACACAGACCTAGAACATTGTTCACCGCACACACAATGTTAATATAACAGCTCTAGTTTAGAGAATCCCTCCTCAATCTCCTCTTCAATCCTCTCTCTCTCTCTCTCCCTCTCTCTCTCTCTCTCTCTCCCTCTCTCCCTCTCTCTCTCTCTCTCTCTCTCTCTCCCTCTCTCCCTCTCTACATCTCCTCCTCCACCACATCTCTCCTTTCTCCTTGGTCTGGTCCTCAGAAGGTCTGAACCGACAGCAGGCTTCTACACAATGTGGTCTCAGCGTTTTCCTCAGGAATTTTCAGAAGATTTTTTTTTTTTTTTTCAAACCACAGAAAAAATCTAAACTTACTGTGTTCCAAAACTTTTAATGAGAATCAAAAAAATGTTTTCAATTGACTATTGATGTGTCAAGTTCAAATGCTGTGTCTGGGTATTTATATCTGTATTTTTGGGAAACCCGGCCGTGGCCAGGAAGGACAGAATAGCACTCTTTATCACCCATCATTTGGAAAAAAAGAAAAAACATGGAACTGCCAGAGGAAAAATGTGACGCTTGTTTCTCTTCTAACACTGCTGCAGGGGTCATGTGTCATGCCTCATGCTGAACACTGTTCTGTGTTCTCTCCCAGGTCCTGCTGTTCCCCATCCAGGAACCAGCCCAGCCAGGACGCTTCTCCGTGTCCCTGAGTGGGGAGCTGACCATCAGGGACGTTCGCAGCGAAGACGCCGGATACTACATCTGCCAGGCCATCAGTGTAGCTGGCAGCATCCTCACCAAGGCCCTGCTGGAGGTGGAGAGCGGTGAGACACCTACACTACATCACCCTCTCACCCTCTCACCCTCTCACCCTCTCACCCACTCACCCTCTCACCCACTCACCCACTCACCCTCTCACCCACTCACCCTCTCACCCTCTCACTCTCTCACTCTCTCACCCACTCACCCACTCACCCTCTCACCCACTCACCCACTCACCCTCCCACCAAGGCTCTGCTGGAGGTGGAGAGCGGTGAGACACCTACAGTACATCACCCTCTCACCAGCCTGCCATGTCCTGCTGGGATATCAACTGAGAACATGTTCATGTATCTAAACTAGCTCTGTGCACATACGTTCCTCTGTCCCTGTGTGTGAAGTGGACCAAAGGCATCAGTCAGCTGGAATGCCCTGGAGTTGGCTGATTACCCCCTGGGCTTGTTTATCACCCCCCCCACCCTCATTACACTGCATCTCCACTTCCATATTCACACCAACACTCTCACACTGTTACTTTGTTTTACAATGTTGTTATCAGCAAATTTCATTATGCATTTTTTCACAGCCTGGTAGCTCTGGAGTCCCCTTGCACTTTCCACCTAACTGCTTAAACCCAAATAAATTATAAACTTGTCCGATCCGGCCCAAATTAAAAAAGAACCCCTCCTTCTGTTTCCCCCCCAAATGAGCAAACAGCAGGGAGCTCGCTTGACGTGATTAAAAGGGGCAACTTGTGATGGCGCTATGCAAATAACCTCCCCGCGACATATGCTACCCCCATCACGCCCTGCCCAGTCAGGCGATAAACCGTTGTTTATATGTGCCTGTCGACCATAAAGGGGGCGGTTCTGAAGCTTATCGTTTACAGACAGCCACAAACGGAGCTAGCTGTTGAAGTAACAAATGCTCAATCGAATTCATCACTTCCCGTAGTCGCTGTTCAGGAAGAAAGCTGCTGTTTGGGTAGAAGCTGTCCATCAACGTAACATTTAGCAACCGTGGGTTCCGAGAGCCCTGCGCTGTTTCTGAATGTCCTCCTATCTCTCTCTGTTTCTGTCTGTGATGGAGACGACTGTGAGGACTGAAACACAAGACTCGAAACACAGCGCGGAGGACGTCTGTCTGTGATGGGTACACGTCTGTCTGTGATGGGGACACCTCTGTCTGTGATGGGGACATCTCTGTCTGTGATGGGGACACGTTTGTCTGTGATGGGGACGTCTCTGTCTGTGATGGGGACGTCTCTGTCTGTGAAGGAGACGTCTCTGTCTGTCATGGAAACGTCTGTCTGTGATGGGGACGTCTCTGTCTGTGATGGAGACGTCTCTGTCTGTGATGGAGACGTCTGTCTGTGATGGGGACGTCTCTGTCTGTGATGGGGACGTCTCTGTCTGTGATGGAGACGTCTCTGTCTGTGATGGGGACGCCTCTGTCTGTGCAGGAGACGTCTCTGTCTGTCATGGAAACGTCTGTCTGTGATGGGGACGCTTCTGTCTGTGATGGGGACGTCTCTGTCTGTGATGGAGACGTGTGTCTGTGATGGAGATGTCTCTGTCGCTGCTGAAGGGGACACTGAGGTTTTGAGTCTTGTGTTTCAGTCTAATGGGGTCAAGTTTGGCCTGTAGACTCTCTAGAAACAAGCCAGCTCTGCCGTAGGGATGGTTCTGCTGACTATGAGTCGATACACAAGGCAGGTCACGCTCTTAGTGCACTTAAACACCCCGCAGGGCTGCACCTCCTGTCTGCTGTAGGAGGGCTGTGGTGCCGCTCCACTGGAGAGCCCCTTCAAACACGTCATCTTTCTGTTCAGATCCTACGTCCGTGGTGTAAACTACCGACACAATTTCACAGCTGTTTCTCCATGTTTGAATCAGCCTGGCCTCCTCACGTTTATCTCAGGAGATGCACTTCCTTCTCTCTCTGTCTGTCATAAAATGTTAAGTTCACCTTTCAAAGGGAGAGAGAGAGAGATAAGGGGAGAGAGAGAGGGAGAATGGTAAATGGACAATGTAATAGAGTTGTCTATGATTTATTCATGTTCCCGTCCACGTGGGGGTCAATATAGGACAGAGGTGTTCAGATCTAGTCAAACAAATGATACATTATTCATGGATACCTTGGCTGTGAAGCCGTAACATTTCTGTTCAAAGCAATAAAGAGATAGAGATGTTAAAGATTCCATGACATGCTGTTTTTGGATGCTTTTATATAGGCCTTAGTGATCCCCTAATACTGTATCTGAAGTCTCTTTCCCTAAATTCAGCCTTGGTGCATAATTACAGCCACTACGAGCAGTCCCACAATGAGCTTTCTTCAGGACGTGCCGTTTCTGTGTCTGTAGCTTTAAATGCTATGAGGAAGAAAGAGGCGGGGCTAACTGCCATGCTTCGGTCGTTTGCAAGTCATGATGTCTCGAGGAAAAACCAATATCGCGCCCACATGGTCGTAGCTCATTTTCTCATTGGTGGCCCAAATTCTCTGTGCGGGCAAAGCAGAGAAAGGGGAGGTAACCTTCCCTATTGTGATGTCACAATAGGGGGATTTTCAAAACCGAGCGTTTGAGCTCTCATTTTCTCAAAGGCAGAGAAGAATACCCAGGGCTCGGTTTACACCTATTGAAACCACTGGGGGACCAAAGGCAGGCTAGGGGAACTCATGTTAATGTTAAATAACCTAGAAGTTTTCATGTCATGGGACCTTTAAATACCAAGATGGTCAACCGAGCACTCACCTTCCGGCAGAATAACACACACACGGAAGGATTTTGTGACAAGTTGACGCATTCAGTGCTTCAGTGGAGAGTAAATAAAAAATCTTACACTTAATAAGCCTGTTTTATTATGAGCCAAATGATCAGTAATTGAGACGCAATACAACTCAGACTGCCACACGGGGCTAGACACAGAGATCTATCACATTGATTTCATGTGAAACAGGGCAGCAACAGGGATTTGTAGACCTGCTGAACACTGTGTTTCTTTTACAGCAGAATTATGTTTACATGTCCGGAATAGCTAATTAGCTGTTAGCATATCACACTGATGACGAGATCTCTCTGTAGACAGGAACAATGGTCTGTGTGGTTCTGGTCTCGGCATGCAGAGAGTTAGAGACAGGAGACATGGGCAGCAGCTCAAAACTAAATCACATCTTCATCAACAGGTTTTCAGGTTTAACCTCATTATTATGGATTAAAAAACTGCAAACTGTAAAGTTTGTAATGACTGAAACCATGGAAATGATAAATGTGGTTTTGAACAGGGGATTTTTTCCCCCCTCTCTGCAGCACCCTCAGATCGCGTCCCGCCCATCATCCGACAAGGCCCGGCCAATCAAACTCTGGCTCCGGGATCCACCGGCCAACTGCATTGCCACGTGATGGGCAACCCCCTACCCAGCGTCCAATGGGAGAAGGACGGGCAAAGGATCCTGGGAGATGACGAACGTATCAGCCTGATGGAGAATGGAACCTTCCAGATCACCAACCTCCAGGTACTGCTGGTTACCAACTCATCTTCTCATGGTTTCCAGTAAACCAGCTGGCCTCCCAGTGTGTTAGCTTTACACAGTGAACCCTGCAGAACTTCTCAGAGTACCGCCAACACTCATGCCCACCTCTGCTCTGCTCTCCTCAGAGGGGGCTGACACTGAATCGAGCCTCAGCAGCCCCTCTCGAGTGCTAATGACATTTCATTCAACGTATTGTCATGCCTTGGCATTCATTACCATAGTGACACACTGCGTATTGCAAGTACTTCATCCCATCTAGCCTCCACCTCCTTCAGGTCACGTCTCCATTTGCATGTTTACTTGAACCACAGGTCTCGCATCAGAGACGCCCTTGAGACAACTCAGTGATTTATTCGATATTCATATTTAAAATGTTTACGGTTGGCTCGGGACACCAGTGTTCCAGACCCCGGGCCTCGGTGGTGAAGCGTAATGGAGATGCTAACGAGATGGTGCGGTCATTAGCGGTCGTTAGCGCTACTGTGTGTGGCGCTAATGAAATCCAGTTGTAGCCAGAACCCTCTGTGAGCCTGGGCAGCACCTGGGGTCGTTGTGGCGTTTGGCTAGCTCGGCAGATGACGTATTAATTGATTTTAGGTGCGCCAGTGATTAATGACCTGTGTGGATTTAATTAAATCTCTGCTGCGGTGCCGAGGGGGAGAGA
Source organism: Hypomesus nipponensis (assembly GCF_054491055.1). NCBI lineage: Eukaryota > Metazoa > Chordata > Actinopteri > Osmeriformes > Osmeridae > Hypomesus > Hypomesus nipponensis. The sequence goes on along the minus strand of NC_140380.1, from coordinate 11,844,191 downwards.
GCGGGGGAAGATGCTGCAGAGAGACGAGGGACAGAAAGAGAAAGAGAAGGACCCAGGGAAGAACTGAAGCCTTTTGGAAGCATTCAATTCAACTACAACTAATTATTTTATTGGGACTTATCAGGCTTCAGTGCCTCTTTAAACAGAAATGAACATGGTACCCTTGTAGCCACAAATCCACTTATATTTTAGTGATGTCTTAGCAGACACTTTGAACCGATGCATCCAACATTCAGGGGGGATTTGAACCTGCAACCTCACGACTCACAGTCAAATTGCTCTAGTCTTTTGACATACCTATTTAGTGGAACTATAGGCCCTCAAACAGGAAGTTGTGAGGTGCAGAGGAAAACAGACAGGAAGTTGTGAGGTGCAGAGGAAAACAGACAGGAAGTTGTGAGGTGCAGAGGAAAACAGACAGGAAGTTGTGAGGTGCAGAGGAAAACAGACAGGAAGTTGTGAGGTGCAGAGGGCTGCTGGGACAGATGGCCCGTTTGTTCTGCCCTACCCTGGGACTGTAGAGGAGCCTTTATCCTGGGACCCCTGCCAGACACACACACACACACAGACCCTGGGGAGAGATGAAGGGAGCAAGGACAGTTGGAGAAGGAAGATTGAAGACATTCAACATGGCTCAGTGCCAAAGTGCAGGGTATGAAGGGAAGGATTGAAGAGGGAGACAACTGGAGAGAGAGAGATATATTAGGAGGAGGAGGGGGCACAGGTTGTGGTTCTGGAGTTTATACGTGTTTATCAGTCAGCTGAGTGGAGAGAAAATAACACAAGAACTAGGGTTCATACACACACACACGCAGGGCGCGACCACATGAACATTAGGAGAGGCGTCAGCAGAGGGATGCAGGACAGAGGGAGAGGGTAGTTAGGACAACGACAGACTAAACAGGAAGTAGGAGAAAGGAAACCCCCCCTCTTCCCAGAATGCAGTTCAAACACAGATCCTCCAGGGGCCTCCTTTGTCCCCTCGGCCACGTTAACGACCTGTCCGTCGCAGCGCTCTGGCCTGTCAGCCTTGATTAATAGTCAGGTGCCCCGCCCCTTTACCCCTCTGAGCATGTCTGTTCTGCAGACCTCTTCAGTTCCTCATCGACCAATCAGCTGCCACTCCCGGCGACCTTCTCCATTGGCTTTACCTGGAGGGCCGCTGGGGGTCGTCCTGTAAACAGGAAATGAGGGAGGAAGAGTGACGTAGTCACCTCTGCTGTGTCTGTGCTCCGTGTGACAGACAGGCCCCCTCTGTTGCTGCTGGCTGAGGAGGAGGGGCTTCTAGCGGCCTCAGCATCATCACATCTCTCGTCTTTACTGACTGCATCATCACATCTCTCGTCTTTACTGACTGCTGTGTGCATATGCATAATGGATGAGCTGAGCTTTTAAGTGAAAGCAGTGGGTTCCTCCACACCTTTGATCCTTGGGCTGGCAGTCTGTGGGCAGGAGGGAACTAACCATGCTGGGAGACACTGCAGGGAGAGAGAGAGGAGAGAGAGGGAGAGGGTAAGGGGGAGAGAGACAGACAGAGAGAGAGAGAGAGAGAGAGAGAGACAGAGAGAAGTGTGTACTGTACTGTATTGTACCCTGCTCTGCTTTACTGTACTCGGTCATTTCATAAACAGGCTACCGTCTCCTACAGCACATTTCCGTGTGAAAAGGAGACATTACAAATACAATGAGCTTGGGAGAAATGTTTAGCTATGTTTATGTTTACTTCATGTGTATTTAAAAGAAGAAGAACAAATTCCTTCCAGCCATGTGTAGGTATTCATGCCTCGCACAGCTTGGCAGCGATGCTGACGCTTCTGTGTGTTGTTGCCAGGAAACAGACTCTGGACTGTACACCTGCCTGGCCTCCAGTTCCAGCGGAGAGTCCAGCTGGAGCGGCGCGCTCACCGTCAGAGGTAAGCATGCCGTTAACGTGGTCCCTGTGGGCCACGACAACCCTTCACATCATGCTGACATGCATTCGCTACAGACTTAGCTTTTAGGATTAGCTACGGATTTAGCGTTAGCGACAGAATTCGCTTTAGCGAGTTGGGCAAAGCCATGGCCTCGCTACCAAGGCGAGAGTGGTCATGGTAGAATGCTGCATTGTCAATGTGAGCATGCCTGGGGTTTAACGCGTGAAGAGAAGAGGGTAGATTCGTGGTTACTTTCTGAAACAGAGCTATAAATACATAACAAATTAAACATACCAAATGAAGGTAGCTTATATAAAAATATCATGAACGCCTTGATTTTGGTGACTTAATAACCGTCCATTCTTGCTCCGCTTTTCTCTGCAGAGAGTACGGGCGCGTCGGTCGCCCCGGCCAGCGAGCCGTTCCAGCTGCCGGGCCCGCCCCACAAGCCGGTGGTCACGGACGTGACTAAGAACAGCGTGACGCTCACCTGGCAGCCCAACGCACACGAGGGCGGAGCCGCCGTCACCTCCTACATCATCGAGGCCTTCAGGTGAGCTGGGGGACATGGAAAACATCTTCCTCCCTCCTTGCCTCTTTACTCCGCCCCCCTCCCCTCCTCCCTCCCCTCTTCCCCCCCTCTTCTTTCTAGGGGGGGGGGGGGCACATCATGTCTCTCCCCTCCCTACATGTGCTCTCTAACCCGGTCCCCCTGGGCTGCAGTTACACCGGTGCAGAGTGGCCCAAATTGATTCTTGATAGAGTTGCTGTGGGCAGAATGGGCTGTTTACAATAACAGATCCTTACCCGGGGGGTTTTGGGTCATTCTGAAGACGAGGGGGAGCTGGGAGAGAGGCCAGGACCAGACGAGAGGGGTGTGTGTGTGTGTGTGTGTGTGTACGCTCCCTGTCTGAGCCTCAGCTCCCAGCTCACGTACAGAGTGACCTTGTCTTGATGTTGGTGTGCAGGCCAGGCTGTTTACGAGCGGCTCATCCTGTTAGCGCCCAGGGCTAACGGCGCAGCGCGGCCGTAAAGTCTCCTGTCTGCTGCACAGTGAGAGGCAATAACCCCCCCTGGGGAGGGGCCGGGTGCTGGGGGCAGACAGCTAAGGCCTTGCACTACTAAAAGATGGGCTGAGAGGCAGGGAAACAGTGTGTGTGTGTTTGAGGGTCTGCAACGACTGAAAGAAAGACGATTTAATCACTCCTGCTATTCTTTTGGCAGCCAGGCCTTTGTGTGATTTATAATACTATTTGTCAGGGGAATAAACAAACATAATTTGCTAATGATTTCTTGGTGCTTGCCTAGTCAGAACAAGCCAATTTAGACGATTCCAGACACAGAAAAATGAAACATTTGCTTAGTTTGTTATTTTCAAACAACTTTGTTTACACGACGTGGTCCGATGCATCCTGGGTAAAAACAAGAGCTCTAAATAGCTTTTGTCATTAAAACCAAATCTGTCAGACACTCGAGAACTGCAGTGAATCAAAGAAGTTGTGGGAGCATCGCTGAACTCAGAGGATATAGACTGAGGCACAGAAGACCAGACTAAACAAACCCAGAATCTGTTGTTCCAACAAAACATCTTTTTATCTGGCAGCAACAGTGACTCTCACCAACTATCCCAAACTGTTGAAACAGACTTCTGGGCGTGATGTGAATCACCCAATAGAATCAATGAGGTATGTGGTGTTGTCTCCCTCCAGCCAATCAGCAGGCAGCACGTGGCAGACGGTGGGGGAGCAGGTGAAGCAGGAGAAACACACCGTCATCGGGCTGTTCCCCAACACCGTGTACCTGTTCATCGTCAGGGCGGTCAACGCATATGGGCTGAGCGACCCCAGCCCCATCTCTGAACCCGTCCGCACACAAGGTCAGGATCCTGCAGCGCACGTCCTGCAGCGCACGTCCTGCAGCACACGTTCTGCAGCAGGAGGTTGGAAGGCTGCAGAGAGTTTGGAGATGGTTTAGTGGTCTGAAGTGGGCCATGTGAATCCTTGTGGAACTGAAAAGGTGTTTTTACAATCAGGGCTTTCTCATGGCTTAGTGTGGGCTTAGCACAGCCCTGTGAAGGGGTCATATTCCATCAGATCCAAACTCAACAACTGCAAACTCTCTGTCCTCTTCTGCACTGCGGCCCATAAGCTGTCCTCAGGGAGATGTAAGCTGTCAGTATACACGTATGTGTAGTGGTTGTCTGCTAACAGTAAGGCTGTGTGTGTAGATGTGAGCCCCACAGGGCAGGGTGTGGACCACAGGCAGGTGCAGAGAGACCTGGGGGAAGTGGCTGTCCAGCTGCTGGAGCCTGTGATGCTGACGCCTGCTAGTGTGCACGTCACCTGGACGGTGAGGATCTGGAACGCTGCCTCCGCACCCTCTCAGCTGGACTCCTCGTCCTGTTTTTACTCACCCCCCTCTCCCCCTCCCCCCCCCCCCCCCCCAGGTGGACCGCCCGTCTCAGTACCTACAGGGGTACCGGCTGCTGTACCGGGCGGGGGGCGGGGCTTGGCAGCTCCAGGACGTCAAGTCTCCGTCGGAGCGCAGTGCTGTCATCTCCGACCTGCTGAGGGGGACTGAGTACCACATCAAGATACGGCCGTACTTCGACGAGTTCCAGGGCAAGGACAGCAGACTGCTGCTGCTCCGCACCCCGGAGGAAGGTAGGAGGGCTGGGGCTGCGGCTGGGACTGCGGCTGGGGCTGCGGCTGGGACTGGGGCTGGGGGGGTGAGGGCTGGAGAATTTGGAGGAAGTATGGCTATTTATAGCGAACCTCTTGGTTTTAGATATGGGGTCAGGGCTTTTAGGAGCTTGAATGTGCGGGCTGATTGCTGGCTGTCTTCAGAAACCTCCAGATATTCAGCTGCCTGGTAATCAGGTCTACAAGCTCTTAGCGCTCAGATTGTGGAGGACTCACACCTCCTCACACCCTCCACTCACGATGGGATCACAAGTCATCAGAATCTGTAAGTCGTCCTGTTGAGGGACGGTGCTGTAGCAGCCAGGATCTCTAACTCCTCCTCCTCCTGCTGCAGTCCCCAGCGCCCCTCCCAGAGCCGTCACCGTGGCAACCGTCAAGATCAGCAACGTGTCAAGCATCAGCGTGTCGTGGGAACCTCCGCTGACGACCTCACAGGAGGGAGCCGTCCTGGAGTACAGGGTGAGACAGGACCCGGGGGGAGAGACAGGCTGACAGGGGGGAGAGACAGGCTGTGAGGGGGGAGAGACAGGCTGTCAGGGGGAGAGACATGCTGTCAGGGGGGAGACAGGCTGTCAGGGGGAGAGACAGGCTGTGAGGGGGAGAGACAGGCTGTGAGGGGGAGAGACAGGCTGTGAGGGGGAGAGACAGGCTGTGAGGGGGAGAGACAGGCTGTCAGGGGGAGAGACAGGCTGTCAGGGGGGAGACAGGCTGTGAGGGGGAGAGACAGGCTGTCAGGGGGAGAGACAGGCTGTGAGGGAGAGACAGGCTGTGAGGGGGAGAGACAGGCTGTGAGGGGGGAGAGACACGCTGTCAGGGGGAGAGACAGGCTGTCAGGGGGAGAGACAGGCTGTGAGGGGGGAGAGACAGGCTGTGAGGGGGAGAGACAGGCTGTCAGGGGGGAGAGACAGGCTGTGAGGGGGAGAGACAGGCTGTGAGGGGGAGAGACAGGCTGTCAGGGGGAGAGACAGGCTGTCAGGGGGAGAGACAGGCTGTGAGGGGGAGAGACAGGCTGTGAGGGGGAGAGACAGGCTGTGAGGGGGGAGAGACAGGCTGTGAGGGGGAGAGACAGGCTGTGAGGGGGAGAGACAGGCTGTCAGGGGGAGAGACAGGCTGTGAGGGGGAGAGACAGGCTGTGAGGGGGGGAGACAGGCTGTGAGGGGGGGAGAGACAGGCTGTGAGGGGGGGAGACAGGCTGTGAGGGGGGGAGAGACAGGCTGTCAGGGGGAGAGACAGGCTGTGAGGGGGAGAGACAGGCTGTGAGGGGGAGAGACAGGCTGTCAGGGGGAGAGACAGGCTGTGAGGGGGAGAGACAGGCTGTGAGGGGGAGAGACAGGCTGTCAGGGGGAGAGACAGGCTGTGAGGGGGAGAGACAGGCTGTGAGGGGGAGAGACAGGCTGTCAGGGGGAGAGACAGGCTGTGAGGGGGGAGAGACAGGCTGTCAGGGGGAGAGACAGGCTGTGAGGGGGGAGAGACAGGCTGTCAGGGGGAGAGACAGGCTGTGAGGGGGGGAGACAAAGCAGCCAGTGTTATCTACCTGAGATCCTCCAGCCCTCCTCTCACCTGGTACTGTCCCACAGGTGTGGTGTGTGGGCGTCGCCAGCGACAACCAGACCCGTTACCACATCAACCGTACGGTGGAGGGCAGCGTGGCGTCCACGGTGCTGCAGGGCCTGCTGCCAGGGGTGCTGTACCAGGTGGAGGTGGCAGCTGTCACCAGCGCTGGCATGGGCACACACAGCCCGGCAGTCTCCGTCCTCATCAGTAAGTCTCCACGGCGACCAGGTAGCTGAATAATTAACACCTCAGCAAAGATGAGGAGGGATTGGATCTGTTTCTGCTAAGTTACATTCCAGTTTTGATATGAACCTTTACATTTAAAACTGCAAAGTCAAATATTTGAACGTAGTTAAAACGATTGTTCTACCTTCGCCTTCTACCTTTTTTTAACAGTTTTCATCTCTCCCCCTCTTCCCCCCCTCCCCCCCCTCCCCCCCCCCCCCCTCCTCCTCCCTCTTCCCCCCCCCCCCCTCCTCCTCCCCAGAGCTCCCAGCGGAGCAGCCCCAGGCGTCTGGGGAAGAGGAGGGGGGAGGAGGGGGAGATGAGAGTGTGAGTCTCTCTGAGCAGATCACAGATGTGGTGAAGCAACCTGCGTTCATTGCGGGGATCGGGGAGCGTGCTGGGCCATCCTGATGGGCTTCAGCGTGTGGATCTACTGCCGCCGTAAGAAGAGGAAAGAGCTCAGTCACTACACCGCCTCCTTCAATTACACCCCTGCAGGTACACAACCACACCACTACACCGCCTCCTTCAATTACACCCCTGCAGGTACACAACCACACCACTACACCACCTTCAATTACACCCCTGCAGGTACACAACCACACCACTACACCACCTTCAATTACACCCTTGCAGGTACACAACCACACCACTACACCGCCTCCTTCAATTACACCCCTGCAGGTACACAACCACACCACTACACCACCTTCAATTACACCCCTGCAGGTACACAACCACACCACTACACCACCTTCAATTACACCCCTGCAGGTACACAACCACACCACTACACCACCTTCAATTACACCCCTGCAGGTACACAACCACACCACTACACCACCTTCAATTACACCCTTGCAGGTACACAACTATACACAAATATTTGGGGTTTTCAATTTTTTTAATAATTTTCACTTTTCCTAGTTGGTTTTCCACATGTAGAGACATCCGGACTCAATGGAAGGTAAAGAAAGTCATAGTAGTAGAGGTTATGGAAATATAAAATATCAATATTATTTAAAACTGTTTTGTTCTGGAGTCTCGTTGACGTGTGTGTGTGTGTGTGTGGTCAGGCCGGGCGTGTTGGGCGGCTCCATGGGGAACTACCCCTGGCTGGCCGACTCCTGGCCCACCACCAACCTGGTGCATTCTGGGAAAGAGACCAGCTGCTGCACGGCCAAGCACGAGACGGCAGAGAGATACTACAACGGTAAGTCCTGTCTGGGGTCACGACCCCTCTGCTCCTGGGGTCACGACCCCTCTGCTCCTGGGGTCTGGTCCTGCTCTGGTGCCCAGGAGGGGCTGCCACCTGACTGAGACGATCACAAAGTTTGACAAACTATTTATTTTTTTAAAGGTGGTAAAACTAATCCAGAACTAATAACCATCTGTTCCCTGTCGTCCCTTGAACCCTAAACTGTGTCCATCCAGAGGTGGGCATCTCGAACTACCTGAGCCAGACTGAGAGGTTCAGTACGGGGGAGTCTGCAGAGGGCCCTATCTACAGCACCATCGACCCCACCAGCTTCACCTGCCCCTACTCCCCTCACACCACCCCCTACGCCAGCACCCCTGTCCTGCCCCCCACCCCCCAGGCCCCCCACAGCCCCGACCAGGAGGGGGGCCACTGGGCCAGCCAGCCGGGACCCTCAGGGGCCCAGTACGCCCTGCCGGAGCGATGCCGACCAGAGAGCGGTAACGACCTGAAACGGCAACTTAACAATAACGACTTGTTGATTTAGGGTTCTGCTTATATCTCAGTGGAAATGAGATTTCTCAATTTCAGTCAAGGAATGGTCTGTGTTTACCAGACACATCACAAAGTAACTACATCTCAGATACCAGGCATAGTGAACAAAGATGTATACTACAGACTGAAGTCATGAAGTATCAGTAAACAGGAGTAGGAGTCTCCTCAGGAGGTGTGTAAGGCTTGGTTGTGTTTCCTGGACAGCAGGCAGGGCCAAGCAGAAGACTCTGGGTCTGGCTGTGAAGACGCCCTCTCTGAGCTGGGCTGAAGCTCCACTGCCCTCCCCAGAGGAGGGCCCTGACCCTAACCTGCAGGAGGAGGAGGACATGGAGCTGGGGTGAGGACGCTCTCTCACACACACGCTCTCTCACACACACGCTCTCTCACACACACGCTCTCTCACACACATACACGTTCTCTCTCTCTCACACACACGCTCTCACACACATACAGGCTCTCTCACACACATGCTCTCTCACACACACGCTCTCTCACACACACGCTCTCTCTCTCTCACACACACGCTCTCTCTCTCACACACACGCTCTCTCTCTCACACACACGCTCTCTCTCTCACACACGCTCTCTCTCACACACATGCTCTCTCTCACACACACGCTCTCTCTCTCACACGCTCTCTCACACACACGCTCTCTCTCACACACACGCTCTCTCTCACACACACGCTCTCTCTCTCACACGCTCTCTCACACACACGCTCTCTCTCTCACACACACGCTCTCTCTCTCACACACACGCTCTCTCTCTCACACACGCTCTCTCTCACACACACGCTCTCTCTCACACACACGCTCTCTCTCTCACACGCTCTCTCACACACACGCTCTCTCTCTCACACACACGCTCTCTCTCTCACACACACGCTCTCTCTCTCACACGCTCTCTCACACACACGCTCTCTCTCTCTCTCACACGCTCTCTCACACACATGCTCTCTCTCTCACACACGCTCTCTCTCACACACACGCTCTCTCTCACACACATGCTCTCTCTCTCACACATATTCTGACCCTAACACCCACTGAGAATCACACAAGCACAGCATCCCCTGTGTGCCTCCAAGGCCAATCCAGCATTCAGTCTAATTGGTGGGCGAGTGTTGAGTTATATCTCTGTAACTGTGTCCACTCTGTGTGGGAGGGTGCACTGAAGCTGCCACATTAAGAGCCAATGTGCCTCCAACCATCTCTGACAACTTAATTACGCCAGCACAGCAACACAGTTAGCCACTGGAACGCTTTCTCCAATCTTGTTCCCTCGGTGCCCTCTGCGCTAACACAATTAGCCTCGGTTAGCTTCTCATGTTCTCCCATCCTGGCCCCAGAGCTGGATCCTGGCCTCCCCAGCCCCCTCACGTACGCCCCCCCGCCCCCTGCCCCCTCACGTACGCCCCCTGCCCCCCCGCCCCTGCTCACAACCTCCAGCACACGCCAGCGCGGGCGGAGTTCGGAGATGAGGGAGATAAGTGAGTTAACCTTTGAGTCAACCCAGGGGCTACCTGAGGGGAGAGTTATGAGGTTAGCTTGCAGGCTTGAGAGTCAACTACATGGACACACACACAAACACACAAACACAGATGCTTTCAATTCCCTCAGTCTATCACACACACACCACACACTCACCCACCTTTGACTGTAAAATGAATAAACAGCTCAACTCATCCTGGAGAGTCAGAGTTCCAGTGAGGCCTCTTCAGGACAGGGTTAGCCCCCTCGTCAGTTTACTAACCAACCAATCGCTTTCCCTCCTCCACCCTGCCCCCTCACCCTCTCCTTCCCCCTGCCCCCCCTCTCCTCCCCCCTGCCCCCCTCTCCTCCCCCCTGCCCCCCCTCTCCTCCCCCCTGCCCCCCTCTCCTCCCCCCTGCCCCCCTCTCCTCCCCCCTGCCCCCCTCTCCTCCACCCTGCCCCCCTCTCCTCCCCCCTGCCCCCCTCTCCTCCACCCTGCCCCCCTCTCCTCCCCCCTGCCCCCCTCTCCTCCCCCCTGCCCCCCCTCTCCTCCCCCCTGCCCCCCTCTCCTCCCCCCTGCCCCCCTCTCCTCCCCCCTGCCCCCCCTCTCCTCCCCCCTGCCCCCCCTCTCCTCCCCCCTGCCCCCCTCTCCTCCCCCCTGCCCCCCTCTCCTCCCCCCTGCCCCCCAGGTCTGATGAGGGGGAGTGGTGCCCCCCCCTCCCTGAGAGAACCTACCTGCTGGAAGGCTGTGAGGACTCCTCTCTCCCCAGGGGGGCCCCCTCATCCCCCGCCCCCTCCTACAGCCTCCAGTCCACTGCCTCGCTCACGCCTTCCCCCCGCGACGAGCCCCACCTCCCTCACGACCCCCCCCAGGAACCCCCCCACCTCTCCAGGTCAATTTCGCATCATGAAAGGATGAATTCATTCATTCAGAACACCTCAAAAGTGTTTGATTGATTTTGGTTTTGATGATTGATTTCAGTCTCAGTTTTTTCCCCTAAGCAACAGGATGTGGTGTAACCAGGATGTTGTTTATCCAGGAGGTTGCCGTGTGGCCCAGTTGCCGTGCCGCGGGCCCCCAGCCCCCCCCTCTCCCAGTCCCACCCCGACCTCTCCACCTCGGACACGCCCCCTCGTCATGGCTCCGCCCACCGCAGGGACCTCAGCCAGGGGGCAACGCTGAGCACAGACAACATCAGCTGTACAGGTCTGACCCTCACACACACACACACACACACACCCTCACACACTCACACACTCAGAAAACATCAGCTCCACAACGCCAGCTGATAATAACGTTTGTGGTTCCCTGCTCTCCAGGTCGAGCACGAGCCCTCCCAGAAGACACCACACACACTCCGCCCGGACAGAAAGCTCGCGTGAAAAAGAAGGCTTCCAAGAGTGGCAGTTACAGGAGGGATTTACAAGGAGGTAAGAGAGAGTGTGTGTGTGTGTCTGTGTGTGTGTGCTGGATTAGTTATGTAAACTAGCAGTACAGAGAATGTCGAACCTGAATGTACTGATTCAGCAGCAGTAAATGTAGCAGTCAGTCAGCATGTGTAGTTTCATGATTCATGCGTGAACTTGAATCATCTTTGGACTGACATCTTTCCTGTCCCCCCTTCCCCCCCAGACCTCCCGCCCCCCCCAGAGCCCCCCCCTGAGGCCCAGGTAGGGGGAGCCGGGGGCCCCCTGGCCTCCCTGGAGAGGAGAGAACACAGCCTCCTCAGGAAGGGACTGAGAGACCAGGATGGTGAGGACAACACACACACACACACACACATCTATCTATCCTTGTGGGGACTCCGAATTCAGTCCCATTAAAAAATCCAGTTTTCCCTAACCCCAACCTTAAACCTAACTCTAGCTCCAACCCTTTAATCTGGTTGCACACTGCAACCTCTTGTTCTGTGACAAATGCTTAAACCACTGAGCTGCCTGGCAGTTTCTAACCCGTGTGTCTCCTCAGAGGAGGAGCTGTGTGGGAGGGCCACCCAGGGGGGCCGGGGCCCCGCCTCCAGCTGCTCCAACACAGGAAGCTGCTCGTCCAAGGGCTCCAGCGGCTCCCGGGGGCCCAGGAGACGAACCCAGGTGAGGGGGGGGTGAGGGGGGGGTGAGGGGGGGTGAGGGGGGGGTGAGGGGGGGTGAGGGGGGGGGGGGGCAGGAGACGAACCCAGGTGAGGGGGGAGGGGGGGTGAGGGGGGGTGAGGGGGGGGGGGGGGGTGGGGGGGGGGGGGGGGGGTGAGGGGGGGGGGCAGGAGACGAACCCAGGTGAGGGGGAGGGGGGGTGAGGGGGGGGGGGGGGACTTTTTCCATACCCAGAACACGCTAGTATCATACATGCAGATATCAATCATGTTGGAGACGAGGGAAATGCTGACAGGAGGAAAATGACTCGACCTGTCATGTGCATGTGGAGGTTTGATTTAGAAATATAATGTGTACTTCATACCTCCCTCTCCATAAAACCCACATGCAAGCCCTCATCTACACACACACAAACACCTACACACACACACACCTACACTCTCACACGCACACGCCTCCACATTCACACACACGAGTGCACCCAAGCACGCAGCAGTCGATGCACTTTGGCGTACGTGAATTCAAACACACAAACAGATGCACTCCATTTAGCCACTCAGAGCTCTCCTCACAGCCGGACGGCTTGTCTGCCTCACAGGCGGCCTCTCTCCTGCCTCTGTAGGGCTCAGAGGAGAGCTGCTCTCTGTGGGAGCCCTGCCTCTGTCTGCCTCACAGGCGGCCTCTCTCCTGCCTCTGTTTGAAGTGGGCTCACACACAAGCTCACTGCAGCAGTGAAAAGGCCTTTCTAAGTTGGAGCCAACTGTGTGGTGTGCTCCTCACCCCGCAGCGCTCCCACAGCTCCACACACTGACTCTGTTCAGCGTCCACCTACAGGATGAGAACTACTGTGGCATTTAGTCTGATAAACGCTTTAGCTGTTTGTGAATGCTGCTGTCACACAGTTATATCGTAAAGAGAAATAGGGTGGCATGGATTGATCAGGACTGGGAGGTATGGACTCTGGTCTTGATGTCATGAGTCATTTCCACTCAACGGCCGAATCTTTGTCGCTTTCTTCACAGGACATGAGATAAGGGGAGACAAAAGATGTTTTGTAGAAACAAACACCTTCGCCACTTGATTCTTCTTCAATGCCTGTCGCTCTGCCGCTGAAGCTAGAAGAGGAGAGATTTTCAGGGGGAATATTTACCTGCAGCAAGCGAAGCGGCAAGCCTTTCTCTTCTTTTTGATATTATTGCGATTATTTATGACTCATGCCAAACCTCGTGTGTACACATCCATCTCTGTGTTGTTTCTACGTGGGTTCTGCATACAAGGAAAGAAAAGTATATTGTATTTATAAAAGGAAAAAAACACAAAACAAACAAATGTAAAAAGTGTCTATTACTACAAAAACATTTCATGTCTTGAATGTGCCAACTTCATAATTATTATTTTTTGTAGAAAATGTAAACCTTGCACTCTCGTGTTGTTATGGCGAGCAACAGAAAACATGAAGCACAATGTGTGTGTGTGTGTGTGTGTAAGGAACCATACATGGGTCTGCTCCCCTCTGGTCCTGAAACACTTATTTACTGATTTCCCTGTTTTTGTACGAAAGCTTGTTGTGAACCGACGGACAGATGTTGTAAAAGATTGTAACCCTGTCTCCTCCTGAAGGGTTTTTGCTGCGATGAACTTGCGTACTGTATTCAGTTCAAAAAACCAAAATGACGTGTTCTGTGGACTAACTTTTTGGTAGTCTTGTTGTTTTGTACAAATCAATAAAATACATTTGTTGAAATACAAACAGACATTTTTGTAGCCATTGTAGTTCTCTGTAGCCAAACTGACTTTGTTTCAGAGGTAATCCCAGGAAGACGGCGACTTTCTTTGAACTTTTAACTTGAAAAGATCTGCACGTTTGACCTTTCTAACAAACTTGGAGTTGAAACGTTCCTTCAAGCATGGCAGCGCTTCTCACCAGGTGAACTTAAAAGATCCTGATGTCGTGTTCTCTTCTTTGACTCATTTTTTCTGTCGGCGCTGCAGACTGTTCACAGCTTGTTCCACATGGCTGGCCCTGCACAGACAGCCATGAAATTGCCCGTGTGGGGGCCCTTTGCCCAAAGCTCTGAGAGCAAAAGAAATATTGAAATAAAAAAACAATCTTTCTCTCTGTCCACCTGAGACACACACTAACCCTGGGGTGACACACACTCACACACACAAACTAAATATAGATAAACACAGAGTATCTGTCCTTAACACACACACTCTCAGTCATGATGACGCCCTCCTCCTCCTCCCATCATGACATGACCAGGTGTCATTCTGATTCAGATGAGATTTACTCTTGACGTAAACATTCACGTCTTTAGACAAGAACAATCAGAGCAACCAACTTCTGTTTAGCTTGGATTGTCTCTAACTCACATTAAACTGTTTTCGTCTTTGACAAATCAGCCTTTTAATATCTTTTCCTCAGCCAACATCATGACTCTTTGTCTAAAAGAACTCTTTAACTTGTATGTCAGTTATTGCAAGCGTGCAGTAGCTGAACGATGTAAAAAGTGCATCATGAGACATGATTCAGGCAGTATTCTCTGGTTGTATAAAGTACGCTCTGTGGTTACACTTGCATAGTGAAGCTGGACTATGTTCACTTTACACCACATCACAGGCGTTAAAGGACAATGCTGTATGTATAATAATATAAACTTTGTAGAGTCCAGCATTTAATGTCGTCGCAACGTCAATCCATCTAATTTGAATCATCTCCCCCACACCCTCAAGCCCCCTGCCGCTCCTGCCCCCCCTGCCTGGCCCTCTTTACCCCATAAATCACAGAGCTCATTTATTAGGCCAGTGTCAGGACCGAACCGCCCACAAGGGCAGGAGAGAGAGAGGAGAGAGAGAGGACGTCCTGAGGAGAAAAGAAAAGAAGCAGGAGAGAAATGGAGGGGGGAGGGGGGAGGAGGGTGACAGAGGGGAGGGATATTAAGACCCCCTGTCCCATTCCAAACTGCCACACTCCAATTTCCATGTTAATTGCTCCGTGGCGGAGAGAGATGGATGCGTGTGTGCCGTCCCAGACGGGCTGTGAAGCTGCTCCTGGCTCTGGGAGAGCCGGCCGCAGCCTGCTGCCCAGCTCAGCTCAGAGGAGGAGGAACAGCACATGAGGACCTGCACACCTGAACTGCACCTAAAAAGCGACTCTGATAGAGGCTTTGTCACTGTGTCATACAAAACAGACAGGCTGGTGTAGAACAAAGACCTCCACCCACATTGTTGTCAAAGGAGGGGTAGGGTTAGGGGAGCAGAAGATTCAGATATCAGAGAGACACACACAGAGAGAGACAGAGACACAGACAGAGACACAGACAGAGACACAGACAGAGACACAGAGAGAGACACAGAGAGAGACACAGACAGAGACACAGACAGAGACACAGACAGAGACACAGACAGAGACACAGACAGAGACACAGAGAGAGACACAGAGAGAGAGAGAGAGAGAGAGAGAGAGAGAGAGAGAGAGAGAGAGAGAGAGAGAGAGACACACAGAGAGACAGAGAGAGACACAGAGACACAGAGAGAGAGACACACACACAGAGAGACAGAGAGAGACACACACAGAGAGACAGACCAGGGAGACTTCTGTGTCCCTGCTCAGCTGTGGGTCAACAGAGGGCTGACTCCCAGGGGCCCAGGCTGTCATCACGCACCCAGGGGTCTGGGGCAGGGGTGTGTGTGTGTCCGTGTGTGTGTGTGTGTCCGTGTGTGTGTGTGTGTGTGTGTGTGTGTGTGTGTGTGTAAGAGAAAATGATGAAGGTCAGTGTGTAGGCAGCGTCTTAACTGTGTGTGGAAGAGTGTTGAGGGGAGTTAGCGAATGCTCGCTGACCAACAGGGCAGCAGGGTAAGGACTTCCCACGTAGGACAAATTGATTTCCACCTAAATAAACGATTGCCACTTTTGACATGTGAGCTGCCAGCAATTTTCACAGTTGAAATATTGCTGCTGACCAGACCGTGTATGTGTATGTGTGTGTGTGTGTGTGTGTGTGTGTGTATGTGTGTGTGTGTGTGTGTGTGTGTGAATATGTGTGTGTGTGTTGGGACACAGGGCATCTGTGGAGAATCTGTGCTGTCCAGATAGATACATCCTCTCCACTATCAATGGAGTTCCTTTGTGTTCTGGATGAGTGGGGTGTGCACATCAATGTATTTGAGTGCTTATGTGTGCGTGTGTGTGTGTGTGTGTGTGTGTGTGAGAGCCTATGTGTGTATAGAGAGCTTATGGGTGTGTGTGTGTGTGAGAGAGAGAGCTTATATGTATGTGTGTGTGTGTGTGTGTGTGAGAGAGAGAGAGAGAGAGAGAGAGAGAGAGAGAGAGAGCTTATGTGTGTGTGTACACAACACAAGACAGTGGCTGGTTTGGTGGCTTGTGGAGACCAGCATATGGTCACTGAGACGAAGCCAGAAGAAGAATAATCCCTTTGGTCCTCCAGTCTAGAACACACACACAGACACAGACAGACAGACACACACACACACACACAGACTTGTTCAATATTGTTTGGATTTGTTTGAGGTCAGGATGTAATAACTTCAGCGGGGGGAGAAGTGCCCTTTCACCAGCGGGGAAGTGAGGTCCAGACCACAGAACTGAAGGGGGGTTGGAGAAATGGTAGGTTATGTAGTTTATTCAGAGATTATCATTTATTTTAAGCTCTTTTAAATCAACATTTTTATTATCTTCTTTCCTGTTTTCTTGTTCATCCTATTAATGTATCGTGACTTTTCTCTCTCGTCAGAAATCTGAGGCTCTTGATGAAACGGTAAGGATTTCTCTTGGTCTCTGAGTGGTTTTGAGAGAGAGTGTTGTGTTGTGTTCTAGGAGAGGATGGCAGAAGCTCTTAGTCCTCCTGAGAGGGTTAAACTCTGATCGCAAACAACAAGCAAACATTTACAACATGTCAGGTTCCAACAACATTCTACCACACACAATACAAAAAAAATAACTCAAAATATTGTAATTTGGAATGAACCTTCTGTAAACATCAAACACATGCAACATATCTGACTTGTTTGATTTATTATTAAGGCATCAAGACAAGACACTGGGTTAGTTAAGCATCGAATATAAACATTTAGTCAGGTAGTGTCCGTTGAGACAATAATTAGTTCAGTACTACTGAACCTATTCTTACAGTCTTTATAAAAGGTAAACATCTAATTATAGCAGAATTTAACAACAGAGAGGATACAAATCAATGGGAAACAAATTTAAATGCAGAGCTAGTTTCATAGTATGACTGCTCTCTTTAGGTTCAAATCAGTGGGGAAAATCTTTTGTCCAACCACTCTTCTATGTGGGCTAATTTACATATAAACTGAAAATGGACCCGACGTGTAAAGGCAAGTAACATCCCCCAAAATACAAATGATCTACTTAAGTTTTCTAGATTAAAAAGTTGTTTCAGAAAGACAAATTATGAAAAAAAGATGGGTTGAAAAGTCACAGTGTTCGTGGTTCATTAAATAAATCTGTCAAATATGTACAAACTATTGCAATGAATCAGTAAAGGTCTGTATAGATTTGCTCTGGCGATATAATAGGACCAATCCAATCATGAAAGCACCTGTGTTGACAATGCAGATCATTAGCTCTTCCTAAATGTTTGAAAAGGAAGTTATAAGACAAGATTTTATTTATATTTATTTATGGTCAACTTAAAAAATTGAAAATAAAAATCCTTTCTTTAACTAAAGTAAAAATGCTGTACAAGTTAGACATGGAGACAGGAAGTAGAGGACGGTGTGTCCTGAGGTATTCTGGGAAACTGAGTCCAGGTCAGCCACATGGGTTTGGCCACCAGGAAGCAGGAAGCAGCGATGAGAACTATAAACCAACTAGCTCCATTCCTGACTTGACAGGCCCTAGGACTTCTTTCAGTTGTGAGTTTAACATCCATCCCTCCTGGACGCTGAACTGAACTGGAATCAGGCCTCGGTCAATCAACGCTTCATCTCTGTGGTTTCACCCCCCCTGCCCCCCCTCCCCCCCCTCCCCGGCCCCCCTCCCCCCACGCCCCCCCTCCCCCCGGCCCCCTGCCGCTGGCTCCGCAGGCGGCCCCAGGTGTCGCAGGTGGAGGTGGGTGTGGAGGGGGAGGTGGGGGGGTACAGGGCGCGGTACTGAGCCTCCATCTCCTCCACCCACGCTGTGCTCCAGTCCCACACCGGCATGGGGTCCAGCTCCCCGAAACACTCCCCCGCCTCGCCTGGCGCCGCCTCGCCTCGCGCTGCCTCGCCTCGCGCTGGGGGGAACAGGGCGCTGAGGGGAGAGGCAGGGGGGGAGAAGTCTGGGGGGGGGGGAGACAGAGAGGAACGTCTATGAAACACAGACGACCCGACCTTTCCAAAACACAACAACAACCTCACAATCTCAATGCTGCTTGAGGCTGAAATCTATGTAATAATTTTTATAGTGCCTTTATTACGGTGATCTTTTAGCATGTATTATTATGAGGTGTATGTATGTGTTATGTTATGGGATATGTGCAATACTGTTATGTAACTGTTGATAATGTTTGGCTAATGATGTATTGTTTGTTGTTACTGTGACTGTCAAGGCATTTATGATGACCCACCACAGAGACCAAGACAAATTTCCCTGAGCGGGACACTAAAGTTCATCTTATCGTAACCTAGCTTCAAGAAAAAAGAAATCTCACACAAGGCTTCATAATACACACACATACACACATACACACACACACATACACACATACACACACACACACATACACACATACGCACACACATACACACACACATATACACACATACAGACACACACATACACACACACACACATACACACATACACACACATACACACACACACACATTCACACATACACACACACATACACACGCCTACAGAAGATTTACGTTCTTTTGATTCCCACCAAGCCATTAATTGAAACTCTTAAGTCTTCGAATCCTGAAACTGACTTGGTACTGACGTCTAATTCCCTCCTTTTTCAGAAACCGTTTGAAATGATTTGACAGCGACCAAACAGTACAATTGATACTCTTGTGATTTATGGTCGTCCGATAACAAACAATTTCATTTATTAAATGCAGAGGAAGTGGGCTGGATTACAGCTCTCCTGTGGCTTCCCCACACTTGGGCAAATGGAGAAAAGTTAAATGCAGCCCACATTCAGAGAGAAAGAGAGTGATTGATGAGGTGGTGCTGGGGAAACGATGGCCAGTTTCATTTTACTGAGAGGGTTTAAGTGATCACTTGGTGCCCCCACTCTTAGTGTAATACGAGACAAACACACTCT
Organism: Hypomesus nipponensis; assembly: GCF_054491055.1. NCBI lineage: Eukaryota > Metazoa > Chordata > Actinopteri > Osmeriformes > Osmeridae > Hypomesus > Hypomesus nipponensis. Next base: position 11,825,191 of record NC_140380.1, on the reverse strand, counting down.
CACACACACTCTCACACACACACTAGCGCTCACCTCAATCCCATTACTGTGTCCCTCAGGTCAGCCTGTCAGGCCACACAAGCACACAGTTCCCCCCTAACACTGAAACTAACTAACCCGAACCCTAGACCCGACCATTGCACCAGCCCTCAAACCATCCTTATCCCTGGGCTACCCTCCTCCTGAACTCTGAAATTAACTGGATGCCAGGAACAGGGATGGAGTTACAATAGAAGGATTTAGACTGATGTGGTTTTGTACCCACGCATGAAGGAAAGTCTTCACTGTGAAACTGCTAAAGGAAAATATTCTGTTTCCAGAAATCACTCTGGTAAAAAAAGAAAAAATATGTCATCTTTCTATTGGTCTAACTTGGTCTCAGTCTAGAATGGTCACCACATGCCACCTTGTGGACATTCATGGAATCAACATCTTCCATCAATAAAACCAGTGCCCTTATATTAATTTGACTGACTAATGCTCCTTGCTTGACTGTAACCTGTAACGAGCCTCTGTGAATCCATCAAGCGTATTTCAACACAGTACATCACCTACAAACCCATCCTGATCCCACAGAGACTACAGGACCCACAATGCAACACAACCAGAAGAGATCCATCTGAGTGAGACTTCCTCCCTCACCAGAGAAGGAGGCGGTGCTCTCTGACGCGGCCGCCATGATGCGTGCGAAGCTGGCGTCGTTCAGGACGGAGCCGTCAGAGGAACTGATGAGGCTGGCCCGGGCACTCGCCCCGTTGCCCTCGGAGACGGACCCCCAGCCGTTCCACAGCGAGCCCTCCCATTCGCTGCCGCACGATGAGGGCGTGCTCCGGAGACGGGCACGCCGCAAGCCCATTGGCCGGGCCTCGATGTCGTCGGGGGCAACGCCCAGGTGGTCGGAGGGGAGGGGCCCGTAGATGTATCCAAGTGTGGGGGTGGGGAAGAAGGGCCGGGAGGAGGGCGGGGAGGAGGGCCGGGAGGAGGGCGGGGCTGGCGACTCGCTGGGGAGACCCCGAGATAACCACAGGTTAACATTTAGCATTTACTCCTTTGCATTCTTTACATTTCTTACTCTAGTTTTTATCCTTATGTTGGTGTGATCTTTAGTAATCTCTGGCACTATCATTTCCTTTGGTGTTAACAAAGTAGTATCTTCTGTTTAAAAGGCTGTGATGACGTGATGATGTGAGTCAGGAGAGAAGTTACCTCTCCACCCTGGGCCTCAACTCCATGTACCGGGTCACTTCCTGTGAGCTCTCCAGGACTTCCTGCTGCTCCGGGGAGGGGCAGTATGAGGGGGAGGGGCAGCGGGAGGACAGCATGCTGTAGGAGGGGCAGCCGGTGGAGGGGGAGGGGGCCTGACCCGAGGCCGCGCAGGTGGACTGCAGGGAGAGCAGGTCTACTGTCAGCCTGGTGGAACGGCTGGACCTGGGGGGACACTCACGTTAGCAGAGGAACCACCACTGAGGCTGTGTGTGTGTGTGTGTGTGTGTCTCACCCCTCCTCAGAGCTCAGGCTGTGTGTGTGTGTGTGTGTGTGTGTGTGTGTGTGTCTCACCCCTCCTCAGAGCCCAGGCTGTGTGTGTGTGTGTGTGTGTCTCACCCCTCCTCAGAGCCCAGGCTGTGTGTGTGTGTGTGTGTGTGTGTGTGTGTGTCTCACCCCTCCTCAGAGCCCAGGCTGTGTGTGTCGGTGGTGTCGTCCACAGGCAGGGGGGGGGGTCTGGGCAGCAGGTCCACCAGCTGCAGGGAGGCAGAGTAGTGGAGGAGACGAGGAGACAGGCTGGGGTCCACCTCACACACACCTGGACACACACACACATCACACACACACAGATATTATACTTTTTACATACATATTGAACGAATGAACAAAGCTGAACAGTGTTGGTGAGGTGTTTCCATGGTGATGAGGTGACTGCACCTGACTGCTTGTGGCCCAGTCTGTGTTTGTAGGCCTGAGACACGTTCCTGACAGCCAGGCCTCTGGAGGGCGCCAGAGGGGCGCTCTTCACCGCATGCAGCTCTGGGAGGGACACACACACAGCCAATCTGTCACTTCCTGTCACAACCTGACTTCCTGTCACAACCGGTCACACAGTCATCAGATACCTGCTGTCGGCAGGTGAGAAAAAGCACCACAGACTAAGATCAGTTAAACTCCCTTGTGTTGTCCTGGTTTTCCTGAATTTGACATTCTGGTCTTAATTTTTATTTATGTTTGAAAGGTAAAAAAATAAAAATATTTGATGAGTACTTGATGAGGACTCCGCTGTATTCTATTGTACTCTGCTGTGCTTTACTGTACTCTGTTATAGGCTTTGCTGTTCTCCTTTCCTCACTCCTCTCTCCTCTCCTTTCACTGTGTGTGAAAAGAGGTTTCAAAAGGTTGAACAAATGTTTTTTTTTAAAGTAAAAAATGTGTTGAGGAAAGGTAGAAAAATCTTTTTGATAACATTAAATATGATAAGAAATTGTCAAAGAAAATTGAACTAAAGTTTGAAAAGATATTTGAGTGAAAAAGTTCAGTCCGTCTTTTAAACAATGAGTTCCTGTCCTTCTATTTGAGTGAAGGATGTGTGTACTTGTGTACTTTTACCATCTCTGATTATCATTGTTCTCCCCTTACCTCGTTTGTTGTTCTTCTCCCATGAGTCCTTGTGAACGCCCATCCTGGGCTGGGACGGCAGGGCCTGTTTCCAGGGCAACGCCTGCCCCTCCTCCCGCAGGGTTGTCTTGGCGACCACCTGTGAGATCTTCAGCGTCTCCCCGGCCTGCTGCAGGCTGCAGCGCGGCATTCTGGGACAGCGGGCGGGGCTGTGGAAGGTCTTCAGGCCGCCGCCCGCCAAGTCCACGTAGAAGGTGCCATACACGCCACAGCTGTCGGGCACGATGGGGACAGCCCCGCCCTGCCTGCAGGGGGCCTTCCTGGTCGCCGTGGGCAACGCTGGAGGAGAAGGCGGATGTTAGATCGCTGCGACAACCAAGAGGGAATGACAACAAACAAGGTCAGCGTGATGGAACACAGTCATGAGGTGGGGTGGAGGGTATGGAGGGGGGTGGAAGGGGGATGGAAGGGGGGGGTGAAAGGGGGTGTATACCGGGTGGAGGGGTGGAGGAGTGGTGGAGGGTATGGAAGGGGGTGTAGGGGCAGGGGGGTGGAGGTGTGGAAGGGGTTGGAGGGCTCACTGGTCTTCCTGAAGCCCGGGGGCTCCTGGTTCTGGGCCCAGGGGCCTGGGGTCTGGTCGTCCCGCTGGGCCTGGCGCCACGCCCCGGAGATCCACGGAGAGTCGGGCGCTGCCATCCTGAAACCATGAAGAGGAACCCAGAAACACTGAGAACCAGAAAAACTCTGAGAACCAGAAACACTCTTAGAAGCACCCTTCTCAAGCTCTCTCACCAACCTGTGTTTGATGATGAGGTCCTCACTAGCCAGTCTGAACAGACCTGGGGAGAAACGTGTGTTTGGACGTGAGCAGAGATCGGAGTGTGTGTGTGTGTGTGTGTGTGTGTGTCAGTGAGGCCTAAGCTGAGACACTACATCTGTTGTTGACCCGTAGTGACACAGTCCCCCCCCTCCTCTGACCTTCAGCGTTGCCGTGGCGGCGGGCCAGGCGTTCTGGGCGGCGGTGGCGACGGTAGAGGCAGACGGCCGTCACCATGAGAACACACCACAGGAGGGTGCCAGCGCTGCCGATGAACACAGGGTCCTCAAGCACAGCCAGGACCCCCTCCCTCCCTCCTCCTGCTGGGGCCCCCGCAGAGCCTGGGGGCTGGGGGTCTGGGGGGCATGGGGGGAGTGTGAAGGGTGGGGGAGTGAAAGAAAGAGTAAAAGAGAGAGACAGACAGAGAGAGACAGAGAAAGGTAAGGTCTTGAGGTATTCACAAAAGGACCAGACAGATCAGACGAATGCGGTTGTGTTTCCCGGCGTGTCTCTGACCTATGCTCAGCCTGTAGGGCTCAGTGCGCAGGCCCACCCCAGCCCCGTTGAGGGCAGCCAGGCTGACCAGGTACTGCAGCCCCCCCTGGAGCCCGGGCAGGTCCAGACTGTGCTGCCCTCCGTCCACCGTCCAGTTCAGCACCTGCTCAGCCTGCACGCACCACACCTGGAGGCAAGCACAGCCAGTCAAGCAGGTGAGGGCTGTTACTCAACACTGGCTGACTCAGTCCGTCACAACAGGTGTTTTACCTGGTAGCCCTTGATGATGCCGTTGTGAGTGTCGTGAGGGGGAGGGTCCCAGCTGAGGTGGACCGTGTCGTTGCGGTCGGGGGTCATGGTGAGAGAGACGCGCTGGGGAGGAGCGCTGGGGGCTGGGAGAAAACGGGACATCACATCTACCAGTCGCACGTCCACAACAACACTGCAGCTGAGTGTTTATATCATTTTTCATACCAAAGCAATCAAAAGAACTGCATTTCCAACAGACACATTTCGAGGGTCTGTTGGTACTGTTGGCTAAAAGCAACAAAGACACACAACAAATTCTACATTAGTAAAATAATGAAATCATTCTAATAATTCTGTGAAATCAGGCGGTAGAGGTGTGATAGGTGCTGCTCCTCACCTGTCTCTGGGACCCTCAGGTGCCTGCTGTTGCTCTCCCGGCCGTATAGGCTGCTGCCGTAAGGGCGTACCTTGAACTCGTACTGGTAGCCCCTCTTCAGGGGCCCCACCTGGGCGTGGTAGGAGGGCAGCGCCACCCTCTGGGCCGCCCAGTCGGAGCTAGCGGGCAGCAGGCAGCGGTACAGCACCTCAAACCCCTCCAGGAAGTGGGGCTGGGACAGCAGGGTCTGGAGCTGGGCGCAGCAGGGGCGGAGGGGGGCGGAGGGGGGGAAGGGGGGAGGAGGGGGGTGGAAATGTGCTGTGAGAGATGACAGACAGACAGGCAGGCAGACAGACAGACAGACAGACAGACAGACAGACAGACAGACAGACAGACAGACAGACAGGCAGGCAGGCAGGCAGGCAGGCAGGCAGGCAGGCATGCAGACAGACATCAACATGAGATGAAAGGTGACTGGTACCTTCCACTGCAGCAGGGTGGTGTTGGAGCCTGGTGTCTTCTCCGTCACGTTCTCCAGCACCACGCGCAGGCTGGACAGCTCCTTGTGCAGCTCCCTCGCTGCATCTGAAGGGACCAGGACCACACAGCAGGGCTGATCACATGACTACAGGGCTGATCACATGACTACAGGGCTGATCACATGACTACAACTCACGTCAACACTACCCCTGCACCTCTGGTACGTAGTACTTATCATATTAACAACTTTCAATGGCATCTTTCTCACACCCAAGCATGCTTTACAAAGGAACATGAAAGAAAAGATCCAGGTAATGACTCTGCTGGAGTCTACAGCTGGGATGAAGATGTATAGCTCAGCGGTTAAAGCATTTGACTCGATCAAGAAGTTGCAGGTTCACATCCCCCCCTTGATTTAAAGTTCCCTTACCCTCCACCAGGAGCTGTGCGCTGGCAGTGACCACGCCCACATCGTTGACCGCCGTGCAGGTGTACCGGCCTGCATCCTGGGACGTCACGTAGTGAATCTGCAGACTCTGGTCTGGGTTCACTAAATACCTACACACACACACACACACAACAAGATATCACACAGCTAAAATAAGGAAGTGTAGACAGAACGGAGAGAGATGTTCTGGTTTGTCATCCTGTCCTGGTGAGGGTAGGTATTCCATGTAGAGAGCATGTTTGATCAGGAGCTTTGTCCGATGACAAGCCATTGTGTGTGTGTGTGTGTGTGTGTGTGTGTGTGTGGTGTTGGGGCACACCTGCCGTTGGGCAGCGGGCCCTGCTCTCTGCTCCACTCCACAGCAGGTGTGGGGTCTCCGTGCACCTCACAGTAAAAGTGTGCTGACTCCCCGGTCCTCACCAGCACGTCCTCCGGCCCCAGGACCAACACCGGCCGGGCTGAGGGGGACACGAGAGGTTAGCTGGGCTCTGGTTTATCATCTGTCCTCATGTATAATGTCCACTGCTCTGGTTAAAGGGACTGGGTCAGAGATGTGACACAGTGGACCTGGAGGCAGGCTGGTCTTACCAAGCACAGACAGCCGCGCTGCTCTGCTCTCACGAACCCCCACCGTGTTGGAGGCCACACACACAAACACCCCAGAGTCGTTCTTCTGGGCCGAGGTGACGATCAGCTTCCCATTCAGCTCCTACACACCCGGAGGCAGGGAGACACAGAGGGAACAGGGTGAGCACAGCTACGGTTCAAATCCCAGGGGTGGGCCACCCCTGTGCATTCCTTAGAGAAAAGCACCTGCTAAATCTAATCTGTTTCTGTTGTCCTTTTTTTTACAAGAAATGACCCATTCGGCCAAATAAACCTCCTCACTGCACAGTAGCGAGCTGTATTGGTGATGCGTAACAACCCCACAGGTTGATAATGCTGGAGCTCTTACGGTGTAGTGCTGGTCTGAGCTGTTGATGGCGACTCCGTCCTTGCGCCAGGTGACGTTGGGTTCGGGGTGTCCCAGCGGGGGGCTGCATCCCAGGATGGCCACCTCCCCCACCGCCACCTCCAGGTCAGCTGGCTGCACCCTGAACTCCTCCTGCAGGGCTTTACAGAGAGAGCTCCCATTATGACCACATCGCTGTTCTTAATATGTGTTCAGAATCAGTCATTCATTAAAATACTGACTCGTTAAGGTGTATCACTATGGTTAGGCTACATGATGTGTGTAGCTCACTGGAAGAGCATTTTATTATACAGTATACTGTATGTGCTAGGCTATTATTAGTAGCTTATGCTTTCTGTCAGCAAGGCAGACTATTGTTATCTCACATAAATTATTTGGTTTAATGATTATTATTATTATTACTTGAATTACTTTCTGGAAGGTTCTGTTTCACGGTTCAGGAAACATTTAAGATTTGGTGGTAAAAGTGCCGCTAACGCTAGCTAACTAGTTACAGTCGCCACCAGCATACGTGACGACTCAGTAACGCTCGTTAGCAACACAGTGGCTACAGTTTAACTAGTCTGGTGTGGAGACAGTCCGACTCAGTGACCTTTTAGTGAATGCTTGTGAATGTGTCCCTTAGGTTATTTTGCTACACTGCATTGCCAGCTCTATCTACGTGTGTGGACCGTGGTTAGGTGAGGGACCTGAGGAACTGAGGCTACAGCCAAAACTCTGACAAGGCACAGTAGGACAGAACACCAGCCTCCACCAGGTGACAGCACAGACACAGGTAAGGTACTGTAGGCTACATTAAGGCTGCTTTCCCAATACTCTAGTCGATCTGCTATATTAGTTCTGCGAACGTTGCTTCAATCGCGGTTTGACTTGGCTAGCCAGGTAGTTAGTTTGGCTAGATAAGTAGCTTGGCTAGCTAGGCTAAGCCTAACCCTATAGTCCTAGCGGCTAGGACCTAGCCCAACACTACTGCTGCTCTAGCAACAGCCCAACACTGTTGCTGCTGCGGTAACAAGAGAGACAGAGTGTGGCTTCTCCATGACCTCTGGGAGGGAAGACACTACAGGTCAGATCTGATTACAGCTCAGCCCAGGAATCTGGGGGTCGCAGGACGACCCTGTTTGAGGAGCAAACAGAGGCTGAGGGCTCGGGTGTTAATAGCCGACTGTTTGTCCTTTAGGTAAACATTGACATTGGAAACACACACACACACAGACTCATACACACACACACAGACTCATACACACACTCAGTCACACTCACTTAAACACACACACACTCTGGGATATCTTGGACTAATACTCACCCCTCCAGACTCCCCCCTCATCCTCCAGACTCCCCCCTCACCCTCCAGACTCCCCCCTAATCCTCCAGACTCCCCCCTCACCCCTCAGACTCCCCCCTCACCCTCCAGACTCCCCCCTCACCCTCCAGACTTCCCCCCTCACCCTCCAGACTTCCCCCCTCACCCTCCAGACTTCCCCCCTCACCCTCCAGACTCCCCCCTCACCCTCCAGACTCCCCCCTCACCCTCCAGACTTCCCCCCTCACCCTCCAGACTTCCCCCCTCACCCTCCAGACTCCCCCCTCACCCCTCCAGACCCCCCTCACCCTCCAGACTCCCCCCTCACCTCCTACTAACCTGCGATGTAGAGCGAGGCGTTGCGGCTGGTCACCCTGCCCGCGCTGTTCTTCGCCACGCAGGCATACACGCCCTCCTGGGACTGGCCCCGCCTCCCCGGGACCACTCTCAGGAAAAACAGGCTGCCCTCCGACAGCACGATGGGCCGGGATTGGCTCTCCAGCTTGTCAATCTCCAGGGGCTGTCCGTTGCGCAGCCAGTGGATGGAGGGTTCGGGGCTGCCCTGGGCTCGGCAGGACAGCGTGGCGGGGCTGCCCACCCGCACCACCACGTCGGAGGGGTTGTGCACGATACGAGGGGCTTCCTCGGCCCTCAGACGAGACCCTGGACGGGAAAAGCAGCATGGGTACAGCTTAGTGGTTAGAGCATCTGACTGCAAGAGGTCACAGGTTCTAAATACCCCTGTACATGGCTTGGGATAAAAGTCAGCTGTAAGAATGAGATGCAGTGATGGTTTCCATCTGCAGTTGTGATTATTGACGATTCATTATTGATCATTGTTGTCTTGTTGCTGGACATTTGTAGTCGATATGTGTGTTAAAATAATGAGTTGAATAGAGACATAATTTTACTTGATTACTTCTGTTTAATGGGAAGAAAAGCGATGGAAGAGTATCGATCTCCATGCATTCATGTCTCCCTGATGTCTTAAGGAGCAACAAGCCCAGAATTATCTAGAATGGAAACTTGTGCTTCTTCTAACAGATTCATTCCAAACCTTCAAAAACAAGTTTTACTTTGTTCTTAAATCTGTGTTCTTAAATCTGTGTTCTTAAATAGCAGTCCAGTCAAATCTGCCAAAGTGTCTAATGACAGACTGAGAGGCCAAACACCGGGCCAACAGTCGCTTCAGACCAGCTGTGAAACCTGCGTCTGAAGTGTGCGGTCTGCTTACTGAACCCTCACCAGGCTGCACTCACCAGTAATAGTGGGGTTTTTTTTTTTACTGTTGAAGTACCACACCCAACATGTGACCCCTACAGCAGGGTCAACTCACACACTCACAGCTAACAACGACAAAGTAGTACCAGCTAACTGCTACCAATAAACTCTGTCTATTTTTAGCAGCCGGTTGGAATGTCATTGTTTAATGTGTTGGTGGTGTTAAGTGACTGTTCTCAAGGCAGAGAAGAACTATGAGGGGGGGGGGGTAAATTGACTTCCTGTGTCTGACAGGAAACTGAGTTGCAGGTCATCGGCCTCACCCTGCTGTCGACCCAGAGTAGAACAAAAGATTCTAAACACAATCAGGGTTCCATCTAAGCAGCCCTGAGAGCCCTGTCATTAAAGCTGGGTGACAATGCCCTTGTTGTGCTCCTCTTAAAACATGCCTGTTAAGAATTTGAGGAAGAGGACTTTGAGAGCATGATACCATTGATCAGTGCCTTTATTTAAGTTGGTAGTTATACAGGCTTAGGCTGTATCATAACCATAACCTGGTGGTGAGGACTGCAAGTGTAAAGTGCGTTCCCATGTCTATACTAGAACATTCTGTGTATCATTAGCGCAGAATGAGACACTCTTGGCAACAGATGGCTTTTTTTGTACTCATTGTTTCAGACCGAGCCACTTCCTCTGCAGGAAGACCTGACACTTAAAAACAAAACGAACGAAAACGACACCGAGGACGTCCTCTGACGTGTCTTTCAACACAAGAGGTATAGACTTAAAAATAACTTCCCTAAACATGCCTTTAGATGCAAACTTCGATAAGCTTAGATAATCAGGTTGTGGTCTGTGCAGGTCCTGTGCACATCAAGTAGGCTAATAATTAAGTAATACATATTAGTAACTAAATATAAATCAAAATTTGACCAGAAATACTAAATAAAATAGAACGTTTCAAGGGATATGAGTCTGGACAATGGTTAGGGTAGACGCAGTTGAACTGTTGAGATAACATGTCAAGATAAGCTCCATTGAGACGTCTACATTAGCGTGAAAGAGCAAATGGCTGAAAATATTACGAAAACATGCCCCAAATCGCTTTAACCGTTAGTCTATTAAAAATAGCATGATACAAGTTAACAACCCATTTAAAGTTACACTACATCTTACCTGCAAGGTTTCCAAGGGTCCCGAAAAAAGCCACAAGTCGAAGAATGATATTTGCCATTTGGAATGTGATTACCAATGAGCAAGAACAATCTTAATGTATCATAAGCGTATATCCAGCATATTAGTTCAATTAAGGACAAATCATAGCGCATCCGGTAACCTACAAGCACGGACTAAAGCGTAACCAGGATGTCTTTTCTGAAGTTCTCATCACTGTATTTAAAAATGAGATACAGTAAAGTAGCTTTCAAAAGTAACTTGAATACATTGATCCGCGCATTTAAATCCCAGAGAGTAGGCTACAGTGGTAATTAAGAGCGGTCCCTTGCGACCATAACCAGAGCAGTGAAGGTATGCCAAGTGGGAACAAAGTAAGCGCGTTCAACACTGAGTGACACTGTCCCGACTCGTAAACTGGGAACTGCAATCATTCATCTCACGGCTGCACGCTGCTTTATCATCTACATCTGCTAATCATTACAGTCATTAAAGAAACACTGGTTTGGAAAAAAAGACTTGTATGCATATCAACTGATACGGACTGTTTTGATGTCTGCTTTTGAACGTTTCTTAAATAAAACACTTATCGAATGAAAGAGGAAATCTATTTTAAGTTATTCTAACTCGTTTCATTCTCAGCATTTTTTCACAGACTATTTCAACACATGCACCCTATAACAAGCCATGTATATTTGTTAAAACTAGCTTGCTCTTTCAGTCAATGATCCTTGGTAATCTTTATAACCAAGACAACTGCATGTTTTCAGTTGAAAACAGTTGGTTGCTGCAGTTATGATGGAAAGGCAGGAAATTCAGAGGTTCCCATGCTTCAAAACAATACATGGAAATGACATCTGATGAGTTTCAATAACAGCATACCACAGCTTCGTCACTATGTAGACTCACAGATGGCGCTGTAAGGCGAAGTCTGGTGGCCTACTATGGAATTTACATAATTCTAAAATTAGGATAAGTGTGGTTTGCTTCGATCCCTACATTGTTTATTGTAGCAATGCAAAGAATGTATTTTTAAACAAAAAATTGCAACAAAAAAGCATTATTTGTATGTCGCTTTGGATTAAAGCTTCTGCTAAATGATTCAAATGTAGTGTAAAATGTAGGAAGTTTAAGAGTATCACATATTCTAGAGGGTAGCTGTGAGGGCCCAAGACAAACAAGCTGAGGACCTGATAGTTACTTATCCCAATTACCCAGGATCCTGTGCAAACACTGCTCCCAAAAGGGGAGAGAGCAGGACTAGCTGTGGTAGTTCATTCCCTCCAAAAGAACACATCAATAATGTGTTGTTTAGCGAGCTGGCCATTGTGCCGCCTCAAAAACCCTGGCCAAGTGAGGGACGCCTGTATTGATCCAACAACTTGGTCTGGACGGCCTGGGCCAGCTTTCAGACACAACAAAAGCTGCCTGAGAGGAAGAGGGATGTGGCTCCCACGATCTGAACGCCAGGCCTCACGAGAACGGTGGTGGTCGGTCTTTGCGGAGGGATCACATATAAATGAGACTTTCATGTAACGGTCTAAAGGTTGAAGGATGTCTTGGCCATTGTGAGAGGGGTGAATGAAATGAGAGAACGTGACTGATGGGATGTTTGAAGCTTCTCACTGCCGTGTGTAAATCAAGTGGCTAGCGAACAGGCTGGACTATAGATCAATTGAGATCTATCAGATGAGAGACCTATTTAATCTGCAATCAATGTTGACCTGGAGGTGATGTGGTTAAGAAAAAAATCTAAGAAAAGAATCAGTGTGATTCATCACTTCATAGGTCTGGAGGGAATTCGTCAGTTAAACACATGACTACTCAAACGCCTTTTTGAATGACTAGAGTGAATTACGAACCCAAGTTAAAATGACCAAAACAACAAAATAAAGAATTCTTATTATGTGACAACAAAAACTCAGCTCAACTAAATGTAATAAAAAATATGCAGCAACAAGAGTCAACTCCTGTCAGGCTGGAAACTGTCTTTTTTTACCGTCCGTCCCCCCCCGTCCCCCCCATGTTAAAGATTTCATGCCTTGATCTTCTCAGTTGGAGGCATTTTGACTACAACATTTCTCAAAACAGCCACAAGACTGCCTCACTTTCTGTGACAAAAGAATTCATCTATAAAAGAATACAGTAATGACAAGCATGCATAATTTACGCATACATTTCTTACAATGAGCAACCTCTCTATTACTGTGAGAAAAATACTGTAGCTGGCGACATGATAAATAATATGCACGTTAAATGTGTTGACAAACTATATTTCTCTGCTTGATCAAAGTTAAAAGAAGGTTGTAGTTAAATAATAATCTCTACCATAAGTTTTTTTAAATATTTTATATATTTAACTTAATAGTAAACTCCTTAGTGACCTGCCCTGCCACAGCTTCACTAACACAGAGTTTCACTCCACAGGTCTCCAGACAGTAGAGTCAGCAGTACCTGTGTGCCAAACCAGACTGACCCTCCATAGACTAACAAGCCCTCTCCTCTCTGCTGCCAGGTGGTTCAGAAGTCGCACAGTGTGTCTGGTGACACGGGCTCACCTTTCCTCCGGTGGGCCCTGTTCCTGTGAGGAGGCTGCCTGCGCTCGGGTCGCTGCCGGTCATGTTCCCTGTGGTCCCGGGGCAGGGTGACAGAGCCCTCCACCTGCCCCGGCTCCTGCCCCGGCTCCTGCCCCGGCCCCTGCCCCGGCTCCTGCCCCTGTTCCAGGGGACAGGTGCAGTGGAGCTGGCAGGGACGCAGGCCTTCTGCCAGGGTGTACAGCCAGGACGCCCACACCAGCCACGCAGCAACCTGCATCTTACCACAAACTTCTTATCTCAATCGGACCTACTGCGCCCGGAGTCGTAGCGTAGCATCCATCGCCCAGGGGGACTTTGAACCCTGCAGATACAGCTCAGCTACTCTCCCTTGCTGACAAATCCTGGGCCTCCCTATGCCAAATTATTTGGAGATTGTTATAAAGAATGTTTTTTTCTTCTTTATGTCCTTAGAACCCGCTTTTGTCCTCTCTTTCCCTCCCTCTTTCTTTCTTTTCCCGCCCCTCTCCTCCTTGCTCTCTTTCCCTCACCCTCCTCTTTCTCTCCGGGGCTTTTTTCTTCTAGGGGGAAAAGAAGTTGGGGACAAACAATGATTGAAAACCCAGTTCCAGGCGTCATGCTGTGAGAGGAGCACGGGGAGGGCCTGTCTTCAGCAGCATCTGTGTCATTCGTTCTGCACGGAGAGGGAGGCCCAGAACAAGGCCTGCTTTGGGGGCGGAGGGGGAGAGAGGGAGGCCCAGAACAAGGCCTGCTTTGGGGGCGGAGGGGGAGAGAGGGAGGCCCAGAACAAGGCCTGCTTTGGGGGCGGAGGGGGAGAGAGGGAGGCCCAGAACAAGGCCTGCTTTGGGGGCGGAGGGGGAGAGAGGGAGGCCCAGAACAAGGCCTGCTTTGGGGGCGGAGGGGGAGAGAGGGAGGCCCAGAACAAGGCCTGTTTTGGGGGCGGAGGGGGAGAGAGGGAGGCCCAGAACAAGGCCTGCTTTGGGGGCGGAGGGGGAGAGAGGTGCTGCTTTACCAAGTCAGATCGCCTCCATTAATCAAGTGTCTAGTAGCAGACTGATCCAGGTCCTCCACAGCAGCACTGGTTCTTCCTCTGAGACGACAGACACAGTATGCATTGCTTCTGCGCCTTGTTTACTGTTTTGAAATAATTTCTTCAGCGGTGGCCGTCGAGAGTACGGAGGGAACACTGTGCTCACCCGTTTGGAGCAGACGGGTTTGGCCCGAGGGTGCGATAGCCTGCTCAGAAGAGGGAGTGTTTTCAAACATGCTTGATCTCATCAGATGCCGAGCGAGGCCAGTCTTTTGTTGCAACTATTCAGCTTCAATGACAAGGAATCTACAACAGAACATGAAACGCCAAATTCAAGACGGGGGAAAAAATAATAAGACACTGGGCCTATAGTACTCGCGTTTGTGGAAGTGGAGATAATTAATTTATCTGCATGGTGACCATTTCAATTTTCAGAGCTTACGTATCAATTATCTGGCAGAGAAAGTGTTGCTCCATTTGAAGAAACTGAAAGGCCACAAAGGTCCCCCCTGCCCCCCTGCCCCCTGCTGTCTTCCTTTAACAAGACAACTGCAGCCCCCCTGCATCCACCCCCCACCAGTAAACTAGCCAGGCAAATTTGTAGCTGCCTGCCTGCACAGTTTGAACCTCATACATCATTTTGGCTTAGCAGTCCGAATAAAACAAACGTTTTCAAGCAGCCTTGTCAAGCGGTTCTGGTCAGTTGACTCTGGTGCTCCCCTCCGCTGGTTTGAGAGGTGCAAGCACAGTGTTCTGGTCAGACACATGCTGGGTCAGCTGCTGCTTTGGGTTTGAATCAATTAGGATCTTCTGTGCTCCGTGTGACATGGCTATCAACGTGAAATTTGACTGGCTTGTAAACAGAAGTATTCAAGACACGACGCTAGAAAAAGACAGGGGCAGAGAGGGGCAGAGAGAGGCAGAGAGAGGCAGAGAGATATAGAGGGGTAGATAGGGGCAGAGAGAGGCAGAGAGAGGCAGAGAGATATAGAGGGGTAGATAGGGGCAGAGAGGGGCAGAGAGAGGCAGAGAGAGGCAGAGAGAGGCAGAGAGATATAGAGGGGTAGATAGGGGCAGAGAGGGGCAGAGAGAGGCAGAGAGAGGCAGAGAGAGGCAGAGAGATATAGAGGGGTAGATAGGGGCAGAGAGAGGCAGAGAGAGGCAGAGAGAGGCAGAGAGAGGCAGAGAGACATAGAGGGGTAGATAGGGGGAGAGAGGGGCAGAGAGGGGTAGAGAGGGGCAGAGAGGGGCAGAGAGATATAGAGGGGCAGAGAGGGGTAGAGAGGGGCAGAGAGGGGCAGAGAGGGGCAGAGAGGGGCAGAGAGGGGCAGAGAGAGGCAGAGAGGAGCAGAGAGGAGCTAGGACAGAGAGGGGCAGAGAGGGGCAGAAAGGAGCTGGGGCAGAGAGGGGCAGAGAGGGGCAGAGAGGAGCTAGGACAGAGAGGGGCAGAGAGGGGCAGAAAGGAGCTGGGGCAGAGAGGGGCAGAGAGGGGCTGGGGCACAGAGGGGCAGAGAGGGGCAGAGAGGGGCTGCTGGGAAGCCCCCTGACCTCTGAGCTGGGTAATGTATCACTGGCAGAGGGGTGAGGCAGTGGCAACAACAAGCCCTCGGTTAGGGCCTGGGGCAGGGGCTGCCTGGGGCAAGGGTGCTGAGGGGCCTGGGGCAGGGGCTGCCTGGAGCGAGGGTGCTGGGAGGCCTGGGGCAGGGGCTGCCTGGAGGGAGCGGGCTGGGGGGCCTGAGGCAGGGGCTGCCTGGAGCGAGGGTGCTGAGGGGCCTTGGCCAGGGAGGATTGGGGCAGAAAGGCTGGGGTTGGGGGGCCGGGGGGTTGAGGTAGGGGCGTGTGCGGGGCACTGACAGCCACCCTCTGGCCACCACAAAGGGGGTAATGGAGCAGGACGGGGGTGGTAGTGAGAACCAACTCTTCTCTGCCCCAAAAATACACCGGCTGTTGTCAGGGTGACGGGGTGCTGACTCCCATCGCGCCCAGCAGCTCGTTCCCATGGCGATGCATCCAGCCAGACATTCCGTCGGACACAACCTCCTCATTTCCCAGAGTTCCACTTGTTGGTCAGCAAGCTTGGATTTGATACGGGCTTAGACCTGTCTCACTCCGAGACTGTCCTCTTACCAGTTTGTGTAAAGAATTCATCTTAAGCTTTCCGTCTGATGAAAGCTCTTGAATACCTTCCCATGACAACGGACCTAAGCTTGTGTTATTGTGTTCTGCTGCGGAGGTGGAGGGTCTGAGCCTCAGTTGAGACGTCGAGGACAAGCTCTTCAGACCGCCGTCAGGGAGAGGAAGGACCCCAGTTCAGAGGTGGTGACAGGGGCTGCATCATGCCCCAGAGAGAGTCTGGTGGGTATCATGCCCCAGAGAGAGTCTGGTGGGTATAATGCTCCAGAGAGAGTCTGGTGGGTATCATGCCCCAGAGAGAGTCTGGTGGGTATCATGCTCCAGAGAGAGTCTGGTGGGTATCATGCCCCAGAGAGAGTCTGGTGGGTATCATGCCCCAGAGAGAGTCTGGTGGGTATCATGCTCCAGAGAGAGTCTGGTGTGTGAAAAGCAAATCAGGAGTTCTGCTTCAGTGGATGTCTATACAGGACTGAGTGAAGACCGTCCCCACCCTCAAAACCCTCCTCTTCCTCCCTCGCTTCAACAACAGAGCACACACACCCACATCCTGCTTATACTTCTCTGTCCCGCCATCTCGCTCCCTCTCTCCCCCATCTTTCTCTCCATCTCCCTTTCTCCCCCCCATCTCTCACTCTCTCCCCCCCTCCCATCTCTCACTCTCTCCCCCCTCCCATCTCTCTCTCCCCCATATCTCCATCTCTCCCCCCCTCCCCCATCTCTCCCCCCCTCCTCAACCTCTTTGTATGTCCAGCTGGCTGCTCCACAAAGACTTGAGCTGGAGGTTCTAAATGAGCCTCGATCCCCCCCCCCTCTTTGTTCTGCGTCCTCTCCACTCCCCGGAGACAGAGTTCTGCTACTGACATGAAAATGAAGATGGGATAAAACGAGAATTTGCGCAATAGCGCAAATGAGGACACTGTGATCACCCGGAGAAATGCCCTCAGGGACCTGAACTGGTCCCTGTTACTGACAGACTGGCTACTAGGGATCTTGAAGGCAGTAATTGGTGGCATCTGTTGAATTGCGGCCTTCAAATACCAACTGTTGCTGACAAAAAAACATTCAAGATTCTCTGGAAACAATTCAGCTGTAATTCAAAAGGTGTGCTGCAAATTTCCTAAATGACGAATAAAGCTTCAATACAAGGCCCTAAACTCTCCACCTGATCCCCGAAGTGTCATAATTCAGACGATCTCCCACTTTAACACACGGCTAATATCACGTTTCTGGGTAATCACGCGCTCGATTAAAGGCAACAGTCCCCTGCAGAGCACGGGGGGTTTTGAACCCTGTGGTTCCCCAGCCTGTGTGAAATCTTGTGGAGGATCGCTGGACAGAAAGAGGCCCTGTGTGGAGATGTGGGCCGGAACTAATAGGATTGGTTTTGATTCATTAGATTCTCTTTCATCATCCTGGTTGGAATTCCACCACACGTCCCGCAAAGTTTTGCACTTAAATAGGGAGGGGGGCGGGGGAGGGGGGGTATATGCAATGAGCCTCTAATCTGCCCCTCCCCTCTCCATCAATAGCAAACTCTTCATCTTCCATAGAGCCTGTTATCTATAACTTTTCCAGTGTGGTGAGTACAGGAGCCACAGCGACATGTATGAATATGCTGGAACAGTGGGAGGACAATGAGAGTACAGTAGGTGCACACCTGGCTACTGTGTAAAGCTCTGGGGTTCTGTCTATGGTGGTGTTTACCACTAACAAGGGGTCTGGGTATAGAAATGCTTGTCAAGATCATTGACTGTTCCCCCTTGTTCTTTGTTGCTATGACTGAATTCTAGTGGCTACATTGTTGTTGTCGTGGGGTTTCCAGTGACTGGGTTGATGTCACAGGTCTAGCCCTAACCCTAACCTTTCTGATGCTGAGACTCAATAATAACCCAGTTACTCTTCATTATTCTTTGCCTTCGCATAGAATTTGCACAGTATTTACTGGTAAAAAAATTAATAAAAATCCCTACAATAGTCATTGCACTCTAGGATCTACAGTAGTTTATCTAAGATGCATATTTAGAATGACTCTGACCAGTTATCTTATTTGTATGTAAATTAGCTTACCCTGGCCGCTATAAATTATTTCTGATTTGTAAACATTTTTTTTTATCATGTGTGACATACTGAGTTTTTAATGTAATATCTAGACACATACTGGCTGCAAATGAGCTTCACCCTAAGTTCTAACAGATTCACTGAATAACAAGTAAATAACAGCAATAATAGATTTTTGAGCTATTCGTATAACAGATTTATATTTTGGAGGATATGCTTGATATGTAAATTCAGGCTACTTTAACAAACTAACAACGCAGACAAAACTGACATTTGTTTTCAAATATTTGGCTTGAGTGTTCTTTTCCTCTCTCCCCCCCCAGTGTTGTATTATAGGGTGGCATCCATTAAGGGAAAATTACCATGTCAATGCAGATGCAATTTATCCGGTTTAAATCCAGTCCGATGTGACGGAACGCAGAATGAATCTGGAGGAAATGATCACCCTCCTTCATTTAGAAAGTGCCAGAAGTCTCCTTCACATCATTGCATCCCCTCACACTCGCGTCTTCATTCAGTTCCCTCGGCTGGAGAGGCCTTCAGGAAGCACACAGCTCCTAGACGTACCAGGGCCAATCAAGGAGAGACGACTCAAATATCCTGGTTAACTGAATCCAATCAGCAAGCCGAACTTCTGCATCTCAACAAGGTAAACAAACATTGATGCATATTCATACCAGGGGCCTGGCATCTTCTGTGGTTCAGGACTCCAAGCTGCATATCTAACACCACGAGAGGGAAGCAGGGGAACAACATACATCTAAATAATACAAGTAGATGTATTATAAAGTCATTTATTTTTTAAATATTAAAACACGATTTATACAAAAGATAGACTTCTAAAGCGGTCTCAGGGGCGTGGTGTACACAGGGGTGAGGAGGTGTTGGGTCAGGGGCGTGGTGTAGACGGGTGAGAAGGTGTTGGGTCAGGGGCGTGGTGTAGACGGGTGAGGAGGTGTTGGGTCAGGGGCGTGGTGTAGACGGATGAGGAGGTGTTGGGTCAGGGGCGTGGTGTAGACGGGTGAGGAGGTGTTGGGTCAGGGGCGTGGTGTAGACGGGTGAGGAGGTGTTGGGTCAGCAGTGGTGCGGTCTCAGCGGTGTGGCGTAGACAGGGGTGAGGAGGTGTTGGGTCAGCAGTGGTGCGGTCTCAGCGGTGTGGCGTAGACAGGGGTGAGGAGGTGTTGGGTCAGCAGTGGTGCGGTCTCAGCGGTGTGGCGTAGACAGGGGTGAGGAGGTGTTGGGTCAGCAGTGGTGCGGTCTCAGCGGTGTGGCGTAGACAGGGGTGAGGAGGTGTTGGGTCAGCAGTGGTGCGGTCTCAGCGGTGTGGCGTAGACAGGGGTGAGGAGGTGTTGGGTCAGCAGGGGGAAGAGAGCTACCAGGAACACCAGGCAGGACACCGCAAGGAGGACGTAGCGCCCAATGAAGAAGGTGTCCACTATCTGACAGGAGAAAGGAGAGGGAGATGTTAGTGTATCTTCTGTCCACAAGGTGTCATGAGCGAGCCAGTGTGTGAAAGGCACTGCTGAGAAGGAGGCTCCAGTCTTCAACCAGTGGCTGCTTCATCAATTTGGACTCCCATAATGCATCACTACAGCCCACAAAAACAAACCTTGCTTCACTGAGAAGTCAAAGCAGACTTGTAGCATGTGTGCATTTGTATTAGCTCCCAAAATGAACCTGTAAAAAGTAAAACAAATGGATGGACAGCAGAAAAAAAAAAATCTGTGTACATGAAGCCAATGTTTAGGCTATACCGACTAAACCAAACACCAACAAACAACTACAAACTCCCCCAACTCCTCCCCCCCTGGTCTCTCCTGACGCCAAGTCTACTGGAGACACAACACATCTCCTGCAGCTGCCTAAAGAGCAGGGCAGCCACGGTGGGATGAAGGGAGGAGGAAAACGAGTGGAAGAAAGAGAGAGAGGAGTGTGTTGTGTATGGAGGCATTGTCTCCGGCGGACACAGAATCCTCTCATTTACACATCTCACTTTCTAATCTGCCAATTAGCTAACTAGTGGGGCTCAGAGCCGGCATCCATGTTTTATTAATGTGGCAGAGAGCACCATGCTGGCTCTGGTACCCCCTCACCCCCTCCACCTCCCCCCTCCACCTCCCCCCTCCACCCCCGCCTTGGGCCGGACTAATTGGCACTGTGATATTTTGCTTTTGTTTAACAACGACAGGTTAGCCATTTATTGCACACGCAGGCAAGAAACAGGAATAAAGGTACACCCACGTAGGAAAAAGCAGGAAACACACAAGTTAATAAGCTGTGAGGTGAGTTTAACACCCATCTGACCGGACCACCCTTCGAGCTTCCCACCAACTGTTCTCTACAGGAACAACCTTACACATCTAAAGAAGGCCGAAACAAAGATATGAATGTTATATTTTCACTGACATCTTTAAAAAAGAAAAATTCTTAATATAACAGTGAAGCATGAACAGCATTAACGGAAATGTAGGACTCTAAATCTCCAATAAAAATGTCCAATAACACAAATCTAGCCCCAAATAATAATAATAAACCCTATAAACCTAACCCCAAAATAAAATTTGGAAAAGCTATGGAAAATAAATCATGAAGGTAAATTAGGTATCATGAAAGCAAATAATGAATCAACACCTATTAAAAATAGATGAAGCATAAAGGCAAGAACCAGTCGACCAGTCTCCCCCGGTCTGAAACATCTCGCCTGTGAGTCTAAACACCCACGGAGCCCCCCTGCTGCCTCCATCTGGGTGGACCAGCCCCGCGCCTGCACTGCTGAAACTAACCAGGCTGGTCTGGTCTGGTCTGGGCTGGTCTGGTCTGGGCAGCACTGGGTGTCCTGCAGAGGGGGAACAGCCTGCCTGGAGGACCTGACTGGTTTATTTGGCAGGAGCTTTGAGGAACCGCAGCAGCGGTGTGTCTAGCCTGCGCTGCTGTTGGAGAGAGATAAACCAGAAGTCCTTCTGACTGACAGCATCTGCACGTTCAACCCAAACCAGTAAACTCCTGCCTTACGGACACAACACTTCAAACCCTGCAACTCCACAAACATCCGCAACATACTGTTGTAATGGCTTATTGTGAAGGTGTCTCGATGATGAAGGGTAGCTTGAAGAGGAGGCTGTCATGACTCCAGTCATTTGTTTGGTATTGATACTCTGAGGTACCTGTGACAGCAACTCTATCGGGACAGTTTACAGCTGTGTGTGTGTGTGTGTGTGTGTGTGTGTGTGTGTGTGTGTGTGTGTGTCTGTACCTCCTTTTCCCTGAAAGGCGAGGGTGTTTCTGAGCTGCGAGGGAAGAAGACCAGCGCCAGGGTAATGATGAGCGCCAGGAGGAACACGGGCACCACTCCGAGCCTGGTGGCGGAACGGAACCCAGTGTGGTCAACACGGTTTGAATCTAGTTATATTAACTATATGCTACAGCCCGCAGTTCCACTGAACATGTAGGCAAGAACTCACCACTGAATTCATGAAGGCTGAACGTTTACTGGCACTAGTACAGTACCAAAGCCTGAGGTATTACTTACTTGGTCGTTCCAGATGCCCTGAGGAGAATCATCCCAGAAACGAAAGCCACGATCCAGATCAGAACGATGAGGAACACCCCCGTGCCAACCCCAAGCACCGTTCCAGCCATTGTAAACCCTTCCGGTGGAGTAATAATGGTTAACTAAAAACCCGGAATTGTTTTATGTCAGACTGCTCAGCGAAATACTCGATAGCTGGATAATATTAGCTTCAATCAGCCATCATTCTCGCTGGTTGTTACGTTTTTTTTTTATACAGCCAGCAGAAAGGATAAGGCTTTAGTAAGCGTGTAATCGTTGTTACTTTTTATTGTATGTTTAAACGAAAACTGATCGTGATACACAAAAAAAACTAATGTAGTTAGACTAGTCTAGCTAGGTTAGCTAGTTGGTGACCCAGCTTCAATCTGCGTTCTCGACATCCTTGGTAACAAATAATCTAGAAGCCTATAGGATGGATAAACTCCAGCAGAGCCAATCGTTGTCTTTGTTGCTAGATGGCGAATCCGCCAATTGTATGATGGGAGTTGAAGTCTTAGTCGCGCAGAAAACTGGTCCAGCTGAAGCTCGTAGATTTCAAATTATGTCGGTTTCTTTGAGTGGCGACTGTTTGAAACCGTCGAAAAGGTATGTTCAAGTGTCAAATGTACATGGCTAAAGTTACAAACTAAAAAATGTGCTTGCTGCTACTTGAGTTGAAAAATAGGTTATCCCAGGCCTGACGTAGCCTACATGTGTGAAATGCTGGAAAATGTGTCTGAAATAATAGCCTATTGATTGATATGACATTGAGTAACTTAGTTATATCTCGGTTTTATCGATAACCTCCATAGGCCTACATGCAGCTTGTCTCCCTGATTGATATAAAATATGAAAAACCCTCAAATGTTCTTAGTAACAATACCATTTTACTATAGGCTACATGGTTGAAATGAATTAGAGCTACTTTCTTGTGGTTTTCAAATTGTTCCTGTCGCACAAGGTTTGACCATAGAGATGTAGTTTTGGTGATACACCGACAGGGGGCCAGCGGGCCACGCCAATGGAGATGCGCAAAACAGGGGCGTGTGTGGCAATAACTGGGGAGAGACCAGGGAAGGTGTTGGGAGGGGGGCTTCGAGGAGGTAGGGGGGTGGGGTGGTGGTGGGAGGGGTTTGACATGGCAGACGTCACTGCTCGTGCAGGGGAGTATAGGCAGTGTTGTCAGCCTAGTGTCAGTCTGATGAAGATTGGCATTCAGGTAAGCTGTCATTCATTTTCAATGTCAGAGCATAGACCAGGCTAACACTCGAGCGTGTTTTTTTCGCTCGGTCTCATTACAAAAGGCAGGACATTATTCATACAGGCAGCCAGGCCAGGCAGGGGAGTGTGTGAGTGTGGGGGGCGGGGGGGGGGAGGGGGGAGAGAGAGTGTGAGACCAGAGGGAGAGAGAGAGGGGGAGAGAGAGGGAGCAAGATAGACAGGGAAAGGGGGAGGAGGGAGAGAGAAAGTGTTTGAGAGAGAGGGAGGGAGGAGGAAAGGAATAGAAAAACGTACAGAGAAGATAAGCATTTTTTTACTGGATGGAAAGACTCTTGGTCGACTGCTTGATGCGGGGTTTGGATAAGAAAATGTGTTCGTAATGATACTGTTAATAAGGTCACGTTTTGCGCGGATATTCGTTGTGTTTTCTCAGGACTGAACAATAGAACAATGTTTTGGTACGAGGAGATCTACGAATACAACCAGACATTTTAGACACAGCACCTGAACGCGCTCTTCACGCGCTGTACAATGGATTTCTGTTCCGAGAAGAATTATTTATGTAGGCTATCCGTAAAGGCTTTCTGTCTATAGGCATATTTTAGCTTTATGCATGTTAAATACGATTTTAAATACGTTTATGTAGATGGTGAATTATTTGAAAACATCTGAGTGTGCGTGTCGCAATCGCGGCCGGCCGGTTTTATCTGCTAGCTTCTTTTGCTTTGGAAGATGGACAATATTGTTTGGAAATTGCTGTTGGGGGTTTTCATGGCTAAGCCGTGTCGATAAACAGTATCACTGTTATAAGAGTCAACTGTACATGCCACCATATAGGCTCCTGAAACCTATCATAGGCATGGCATGTGGCAACAAAGGTTTCGCAAGTTGTATACAAACAGGACGCGTTATTCTCTGCGTTATGGGAGCTTTAATATCCATTGTTCAATTCGTCACATATCTAGATGGTTGTTTGTAGATCATAATTTCCTGACAGCATTAATTTTTTTGTAGCAAAAATTGGAAAATGCTTGTTAAAATTTCCCACAACAAATGTTCATGTTTCCTTTGGCGTTTCCAAACATTGTCCTCAAATTGATGTAATAAATGATCACATTGCGCTTTTCAATTGATTTCTTTAATGTGTCGTGCTGAATGACATCTGCATGGCCGGCAGCAAGTCAGCTTATCCAATGTTTACTTTTCATGTTCGAGTCATAGCCTTCCCAGCTTGATATCTTCGTACTGAACATTGGCGGTCTTTGTGTGGCACGGCTTGATGCCGCTTTTTATCTTCGTTTGTTCCAAATCTGCATGCGAGCTCGACATTTCACAAAACATAATTCAGTAAAAGGACACGGAAGATGTATTATTTGATTAGTGCAGCAATTCCAATCTTCTAGGCTATATGTATTTCTCT
The DNA here is from genome assembly GCF_054491055.1 of Hypomesus nipponensis. Taxonomy (NCBI): domain Eukaryota; kingdom Metazoa; phylum Chordata; class Actinopteri; order Osmeriformes; family Osmeridae; genus Hypomesus; species Hypomesus nipponensis. Next base: position 11,801,085 of record NC_140380.1, on the reverse strand, counting down.
AAGAAATATCTAGGCCTACTGTTAAAGTTAGTAGAAAACAAGTATTTCAAATGTAGGCTAATAAGTGCAACCCCTGTGTACAGCACAATACTTAGTTTTTGCCCTCTACATAGTGAAAATTCAGACCCTAGATAACTATAACCAAAACGTCAAGTTTGATAAAAAAATAAATAATATTGTCATAGACAATCTCTGCATGTTTTAAACGTGCCTATTTAAAATCAGATGGTCAATAGAGAAAATTATGTTGGACTAACACAATTATAATTTAAACAGTTTTGCTTCACCAGTAAATAAGGGTTAAGAAACATGTTTTATACAGGATTTATTGTTACATTCATAAGTTACCCTAGAATATAGTAATTTATGAACTTACATTTAGGGTCATTAGATATACTTGACCATAGTCCTGAAAAAGGAATTTAAAGTAGCTCTTGGCTCCTAAACTAGATTCAGAAGCTAGTCAGATTTCATATATTTTTCAAACTCATTTATAGGCTCCCCAATTTCTTACAAATGGAGTACTATATGAAATTTGATGAAGGCACTCAGTCATTCGCTGAGAGGTAAACCACACATTCTCATAAACACATCCTTGTCGACAGTTGGAATTCCAGTACGTCAGTCATGAGTTGATTCATCGTCTGAATCTCTTGTCAGAATAGCTCTAATCGTGCAAACACATTGGTAATCCTTGCTTGGAAGGGTTTAAATCAAGTGTGCATGTTAAGATTTGTAGATATTTTGTCAGCTTTTCGTTCTCTCTCTACTCTATTTTGTCCTCTGCATTGACGAGCACACACACACACACACACACACACGCAGATACACTTTTCTGGTCTCCTGTCAAACATAGACTCTACTAATACCGGTGATATTTTGTAGTTCATTGTGATGTGTCCCACTTGGCATGTGATGTTGGGATATAGGGATATTGCCAATTAACATGCAACAAAACCCTGCTGGGATCTTAATTGTTGATTTGTGTCGTGGGACAAGCAGCCCAGGGGCACAATCGCAGCTCCAAAATACTCAGACATTATTTGCATATTTCCATTCTCCACATCATGGATAAATGACATTAGGAGGTGCAATGCTGTGCACTCCTGCAGCTTCTGAGGGGATAATCACTAATAAAGCGATTCAGTTGCACTAAATGCAGGGAGTAAACAGAGCGATGAGAGCATATGTTGTAAACCAATTTAAGCATTTATGGACGACCGGAAAGTGATTGAGGAAATTGAACCCATCTCAAATCATTTCCCGGTCCTGCTTCCTAATACTACCTTCATGGTACCCAAATAACGAACGCATCATTTTCCTCTGAAGATCCTTAAGGTTTTCAGAGTATCGCATGGCTAATAGCCCTCTATTTCTAATGTCCTCCCTGGCTCCCAGATATTTAGACCATCATTGTTTTCTGGGGGCCTCATTTTCTGGAACGATTCTGAAGAAGGTGCACATGCTGTCTGGAATTATTCATGAGGCCCTTTGTTGTATGTGTATCCCTTCCGTTTGAACTAAGGCATCTTTTAGGGCCTGGTCCAACACGAAGCCTGATTTTCTTGGGCCGTATCTTAACAGCAAGGCTAGATGTTGTGGTCCAGACCATTGGGATGCATGTTGCAGTTCGACATCTGTGGCCTGGACGTCCATGCCCACTAAGCCTGGTTGATCCCTATTGCTCTCCTGAGAAGGAGCCAGGTCTGCTTTTGCTGTCAGAAGGCTCAACGTCCGAACGACCCTGCAGCTTTCCCCCCGCCCGCTCCCCGGCAGTGCGGGGCCGGCCTGGCTCCGGGGTCGCCACCAGGGACCAGACGGAGGGAAATGGATTTGCTTGATTTATGCTTCCAGGGGAACAGGGTGGGTTTAACGATCCTCCATATCGCTGGCATCACGTGCGATTGGCAGATCTACCACTCCGCAAGGACAGAGAGTAGACGGGTCATGAAAATGCATTAGCTTTCAAAGGGCTTTTTTTTTTCTTCCCCAACTAAATTTCCAACAATCTATACTGTTGTTGAATTTCAAGTTGGCGATGAACAGCAGCTCACTTACTGCAGTGGTTCTCCAGTACACAGCTGACCTGGAACGGTACGAGAAGGATTCTGGCTGAACTACTGTTATTCCAGATATACTGTACAGCTGCACAACATGAAATAAGTTACCATGGTTTTAGTCATTATCTAATAATTATAGCATCCATGTTATCTTTGTAGGGGAAGGAAATGAACAAACAGCAGGGAAACATTCCTGAAAGTGAGTGAGGCACCCAGACAGGATAGTTCTGTAGGTGAATGTGCAGGGAGTTTCAAACATCCATCAGGTAGCATTAGTAACTTTCTAGAGTTAATTCAGTGTGTTGTATGCATTGAATGGTCATCAACAGTAAGCAGTCGTGCGCTCTTGAGATCATTATAATTGTATTATTATAATTTTATTAGTACAATGGAAATCTTATTTTAGACTGCAATGATTTATTATTCAAGGATCAAAAGCTAAATCAAATTAGCAACAGCTTATTATTAATTCTGCATTTAAAGACTGCAAACCTCATTGTGCTGTTGGTCTTATCTCTGGCGGAATGCAGATAATCCTAATAAATGAATACGAGCCTCACAGAAAGAAATGTGAAGCCTGCCAGTAAATCCTGAATTTATTATATTCAAGCACCCCAGTAACAGCTGAGCTGGGTGAGGTTAAAAATATTTGATTTGAATTGAACAGCAGATCAAAGCAAAGAAAATCATAGCAAGCACTATGTGGCTGCATTTTCGCACTCCCTTTAAAAAAATGAATAAATGTATGGGCAATAAAATTATATAAATGTAGTCCTTCTCTTCCCTTAAATCCCCTTGTGTCCTTTGAGTATCTGCCTCTTAAATTAGGTTACCAGAGAGTGGTGGTGGGGGTGAGTGACAGTTCATATTCTCTCAATTAGTTTGAGAGTGTGAACTGTCTCTCTCGTGGTTCTTGGGAATGTTGTCTAGTGGTGCGAGAGAGCTGACCTGCCTGTTTACCCACCTAGGATCCTTCCGCCTGCCTGTTTACCCACCTAGAATCCCTCCCTGTGATCCACCGGTGCTGATTCATAGTTTAACTCATTTAAGACAAAGCTCCTTCGTTTACAGATCTTGGATGATATGATGAATGCCTCTCTGGGTTGTGTTATAGAACAGTGTGTCTTAAGCTGTCCATTCATTTCACTCCCTGTTCCCTGAGACGTTATAACAGGAAACTGTTTTAGAGTGCGCACCATGCTGCCACTGGCAGGCGGTTGGCCCTTTCAACAGGCCACCACAGAAAGCCTTACACAAACGGCCTGAAAGCAGTTTAGCAGAGAGCACAGAATCATTTGTCTTAATGGGTGTCATTTCACTTATTAGCGACAGTAACTTCCTCAGTGTGGTTCATTCTCAAGCCATAAATCCGCCATGGATTTTACGTCCACAGAGTTTCTGGAATGTTTTATTTGATCTGGTATGGAAACTGTATGTCTCCTGTTCTATCTAAATTTTACCTGTAAAGTATTAAAGGCGTACTGTTTTATCCCTGGAATATAATGCAGGAATCCCAGAGGTCAGAACTGCACATGCACCTCTCCTCTTCAGTTTGTAACTAGACCACAAATCAGACCAGCTCTTTCTCTCTTGTCTGCTTCTCCAGAAAAAAATATAAGCAGCTAATTAGGAAAGAATGTCCTCTTAATTTGAGTCGTGTTTCTCAACTATAATTGAAATTGATTTACAGGAGAAACACACAACCAGATAACTTAGTCTGGCTGATACTATTTACCCTTAAGTTACTTAAAAGCGACTTTGTTCTTTATAGGTGACTGTATTTATACCCTAACCACAAATCAAAGGCATGATCTATGATTTGCACATACCCTGCCACCCCCTCAACACACACACACACACACACACACACACACACACACACACACACACCTTTCAAGGTAAACCTACACCCTGGCTAGACAACAACCAGCAGATTTCTGTTGGCTAGCCCAGCCTTGAGCTTGCTGTCAATGCTCTTCCAGTGCCTCTCTTAGAGGAATGTGTAGAGTCCTAGCCTGTGTTATTTTATCAACCCAGCGAATAAGCATGAGACAGATTGTGTCTCTGCGGGGCTGGACCCCAAGGAGGCTGTGGTGGTTTCAGAGCCTCCTTGAGTCTCCATTCTCAACGCTGATCTCAGACCAGTGCTATCTGGAACACAGTCTCCATTCTCAACGCTGATCTCAGACCAGCGCTACCTGGAACACAGTCTCCATTCTCAACGCTGATCTCAGACCAGCGCTACCTGGAACACAGTCTCCATTCTCAACGCTGATCTCAGACCAGCGCTATCTGGAACACAGTCTCCATTCTCAACGCTGATCTCAGACCAGCGCTATCTGGAACACAGTCTCCATTCTCAACGCTGATCTCAGACCAGCGCTACCTGGAACACAGTCTCCATTCTCAACGCTGATCTCAGACCAGCGCTATCTGGAACACAGTCTCCATTCTCAACGCTGATCTCAGACCAGCGCTATCTGGAACACAGTCTCCATTCTCAACGCTGATCTCAGACCAGCGCTATCTGGAACACAGTCTCCATTCTCAACTCTGATCTCAGACCAGCGCTATCTGGAACACAGTCTCCATTCTCAACGCTGATCTCAGACCAGCGCTATCTGGAACACAGTCTCCATTCTCAACGCTGATCTCAGACCAGCGCTATCTGGAACACAGTCTCCATTCTCAACGCTGATCTCAGACCAGCGCTATCTGGAACACAGTCTCCATTCTCAACGCTGATCTCAGACCAGCGCTACCTGGAACACAGTCTCCATTCTCAACTCTGATCTCAGACCAGCGCTACCTGGAACACAGTCTCCATTCTCAACGCTGATCTCAGACCAGCGCTATCTGGAACACAGTCTCCATTCTCAACGCTGATCTCAGACCAGCGCTATCTGGAACACAGTCTCCATTCTCAACGCTGATCTCAGACCAGCGCTACCTGGAACACAGTCTCCATTCTCAACGCTGATCTCAGACCAGCGCTATCTGGAACACAGTCTCCATTCTCAACGCTGATCTCAGACCAGCGCTATCTGGAACACAGTCTCCATTCTCAACTCTGATCTCAGACCAGCGCTATCTGGAACACAGTCTCCATTCTCAACGCTGATCTCAGACCAGCGCTACCTGGAACACAGTCTCCATTCTCAACGCTGATCTCAGACCAGCGCTACCTGGAACACAGTCTCCATTCTCAACGCTGATCTCAGACCAGCGCTACCTGGAACACAGTCTCCATTCTCAACGCTGATCTCAGACCAGCGCTACATGGGCCAAGCTAAAGCTTAGTAAGATGATACGACTTGTGTCCGAGTGCCGAACTTTTAACTGGTGCTGCTTATCACCCTTTAAAAGGAAACTCTTAGCGACATGTATATGAAGATCCTGTCCCCAAAGATGTTCTTTACGTCAACAAGCCATAAAATTATGTGATTTAGTTTAACAGTTGAGCCTCAAACAGCCCCAGAATAAAGACGGTATTGTGGCGAGTGACTTTGCTGCTTTGATCTGTAGCAGCAGACAGTCAGCAGCATGAGAGCTGTGTGTGAACTGTCTGCTGAATGTTAAAGCAAGCCTAACCACATGTCACTTATGATTTAAGAAGTGGTTATGTTTTACAACTCAACAACATTCATCCAACTTCCTACACACCTCCCTTTCACAGACAGACGCGTCCCTTTTTATTTGTTGCGTTTGATGGGACCCAAGGCAAACATTTTTGCCTTTTAAAGTCAGAAAGTAAACATGACAGATTTAACAAGTGTACGGTAAGGTTCAGGGAACCAGCACGCTTTCATGGAATTATCATAACAAACGGTCTTAAACAAATCTGCAGACCGAGCAGTTTTGTCAACAACAGAGAGTTTGCAGCATAATGGATTTATTGTTGGTGTCTGCCAATGTTGTCTTTTATTTTCTCATTGAGCTCTGACTTATCCACTCTTGGCCTACATTTCAATCCTAAAACAATAGCTCAATTGCTTCTTTTGTGACGTAATTTCTCATTTAGCTTGACTTTTTTCGGAACAAAAGTGTTACAGAATGTTACTTTGTGGAATGTGGAAATAAGTCGAATTTTTTTTGCTGCATTGTACAACAGATAATCAAATTGATGCAGAATATTGAGTTTCTTTGTGTAAATGTGATATGCAATATCTTGGACAGTGTGTTAAATATACATTTGGACACTGTATTAATTTTTTCAACAGAGTTCTCCACTACAAAGAATAATTATATTCTCTCACTTCTATTCATAATTGGTTGCCTCTTTTATCTTATCTCTGTGCGCTTAATTATCACAGTCATCATATTAGATTATTTCACACATTATAAACGAGTGTGGGGTAATTAGCATGTTAGCATATCTGCGTTGCTTGTCTAATGATGGGTATTGTGCTAGCAGTTACAGAAAAGTGAAAATGGGAATAGATAACAGTGCTTGCAATCATCATGACATTTTCTACATCCTTTTGTTTTTCTGTGGATTTAAAGATTCAGAAAATAGAAAGCAAACAGCCATGAAATATTTCGGAACAACTTTTTAAGTAGTCGTTGCACACATTATGTGATTGAGGCCTCTGTTCGATTGATCGATTTGGTCTAATTTAAATCGCAGATGTGCTTTACTCCATTCAGAAGAAAAGAAGCTTTGATGTTTTATGTGTTGATAAGGTCACTCTTTTTCATGAAGTTTTCATGAAACATAACAGCCTTGTTCTAAACTGGTCTCAAAGCCATTGCCAATGTGAATCTGGTGGCTAAGCACTTTTCAGAAATCCTCGTTCTGGCTCAGTGTGTTTGTTTGTTGAGGTTGTTTTTAAGATTGAGATGTTTTTGTTCTCAGAGGATTTGCGGAAATCATAAGTACCTTATGTTGTCTGTCAGTATTCTACACTGTTCCTAGAAAACCCACTTATGACATGGCCATGAGCCCTCCCTCGACCATCACACTCACGCACACACTGCCCTTTCTATTACCATCCCTACACACACACACACACACACACATTCTCATACTTTATAATGCTTCACCTCAAAAGCTTCATGACAGGCTTTGTGATGAAAGTGAAAGCTAAGCAGCAGTTGAGGCAGGGAGGGCAGAAAGAGGCAGTTGAGGCAGGAGAGGAGCCTGTCCACACCACTGCCAGGGCCTACCGCCCAGGGTCACAACCTCCCAGGGTCACAACCTCCCAGGGTCACGACCTCCCAGGGTCATGACCTCCCAGGGTCACGACCTCCCAGGGTCACACCCTGCCCGCCCTGGGGAACGACACGGCCACACACACACACATTTAACCACACACCCGCACACACACACTACATCTCAGTAGGCTGTTAGCAGAGGCTGTGGGTTAAGAGGTCTGACACCAAGGTTAGATGAGTGTTGTTTGGTAGTCATGGAACCGGTGGGTAACCAGGGAGAGACCAGAGAGAATGGCTCGCGGAGTCGAGGGAAGAGAAATGCTAAAGGACCAGTTGCACCTGCCTTTTGATTTCCACTCTGTGTGTCTGTCTGCGTGTGTGTTTGCCTGCATGAATTACTTGATTGAGTGTGAAAGCACGTGCAAGTGTGTCTGTGCGTGTGTGTGGGAGGGAGGTGTGTAAGTGTGGGAAGAGCTTGGTGTTTATACATGTGTGTGTGTGTCTGAGGAGGTGTGTGTGTGCTCAGGTTTGCTGGTGAGAGTAGTCTAAGTGAGTGTGAACGTGTGTGTTGGTGGTGCGGGGGAGAAGTGAGACAGCCTGGCTGCTTGTCCTTCTCTCCCTCGCTAACACCCTGCTGGGGAGGTATTTATAAACTGTTATAGACATCTAATACAGATCCAGAGCACATCTCAGCTTTCCACGCTCTCTTAAAGACATCTTGTCCTGAAAAGCACTGAAAGTACTGAGGGCACTGAAGCTACAGGGACAGGGTGTGGAGGACAATCTGCTACCTATACTGAGAAGAAAAAGAAACTTGTTCAAGAATACAATTTCCTAGTAGTTTCAAAAGCAAACTCTTGCTGGATGTTTTGACTTGTTTTGTTGTTGAAATAACGGAATCCAACACGCAGGCAGTGTGTACAGTAAAGATGCGGCCTCTAGCTGTTTTCAGCATTTCCTTCCCCTGGAAAGCCTAGCAATAGACAAAATATCCCAGTCAGTATGTCGTTCATACACACCCGGTTACGAGTACTTCAAAAGAGAGACCTGCGTGAATATGAAAGGGTTAACTTTTCTTAAAAAGAACCCGTCTGAGGGGAATAAAAGGCAGACAGGGGTACCGGCTGTTCCTCTCGGAGATGGAGACAGGGGAAGTCGTCTATATGGCTCCAATCCTCATCGAGACGCCGACAGCGGCCGATGGTCTGGGAAGAAACGCAGCCATGAAACGCAGGCCCACTGGAGGCAAATAAAACCCTCCTCTATGTCTCTGACCTGGTTAGAGAAGAGGCAACTCCTGCGTGTCTCAGACTGGCTAGTTACTGGTTAGCTTGCTAGTGTCTAAATTCACCTAGGTTAGTTTGCTAGTGTCTAATCTCACCTAGGTTAGTTTGCTAGTGTCTAATCTCACCTAGGTTAATTTGCTAGTGTCTAATCTCATCTAGATTAGTTTGCTAGTGTCTAATCTCACCTAGGTTAGCTTGTTAGTGTCTAATCTCAGCTAGGTTATCTTGCTAGTGTTTAATCCCACCTAGGTTAACTTGTTAGTGTCTAATCTCACCTAGGTTAGCTTGCTAGTGTCTAATCTCACCTAGGTTAGCTTGCTAGTGTTTAATCTCACCTAGGTTAGCTTGTTAGTGTCTAATCTCACCTAGGTTATCTTGCTAGTGTTAAATCCCACCTAGGTTAACTTGTTAGTGTCTAATCTCACCTAGGTTAGCTTGCTAGTGTCTAATCTCACCTTGGTTAGCTTGTTAGTGTTTAATCTCACCTAGGTTAGTTTGTTAGTGTCTAATCTCACCTAGGTTAGCTTGCTAGTGTCTAATCTCACCTAGGTTAGCTTGTTAGTGTCTAATCTCACATAGGTTAGCATGCTAGTGTCTAATCTCACCTAGGTTAGCTTGCTAGTGTCTAATCTCACCTAGGTTAGCTTGTTAGTGTCTAATCTCACCTAGGTTAGCTTGCTAGTGTTTAATCTCACCTAGGTTAGCTTGTTAGTGTCTAATCTCACCTAGGTTAGCTTGCTAGTGTCTAATCTCACCTAGGTTAGCTTGTTAGTGTCTAATCTCACCTAGGTTAGCATGCTAGTGTCTAATCTCACCTAGGTTAGCATGCTAGTGTCTAATCTCACCTAGGTTAGCATGCTAGTGTCTAATCTCACCTAGGTTAGCATGCTAGTGTCTAGTTCAGCGATTCTGATGGCAACATCTGGCCAAAAAATGAGGCAAAACAATGAGTAATATGATGCAATTTACAAAATGTAAAAACAAGAATGCGTGTTTTCAACAGAGAATGGGATTAGAAGGATTACAGAATTAAAAATTATAATAGTAGTGAGAAACAGTATGTTTTGCTTCAGAAGTCAGGACATTATTAATTCTTATCATTTCCAGCATCAAAACCATTTTCCTTAATTAGTTTAAATCCTTTCAAAATAAGAAGAAACCTCAGTTCAGTCAGATATTCAGGTATTAGTGTAGCATGAAATATTTATGAACCCATACAGACATGAGCCAAACAAATCATAATTTGACAGGAGACTTCAAAACAGCTCTCGGCACTGTGAACCTCCACAAGGGCTTTACTCAAAACTTTTGTGGAAACTGATTTCATCAAACCATTTAAGTTATTTAATCTCTTAAGCAAAAAATTATAAAAATAATCATTGAATCAATTAATAGATGTATATACATTATTATTCACTTCAAGAAATAACTTAGATTACTTAGTTTGATGTAAACAGTTTCCACAAGTTATGAGGATTCTGGATGTATTGGGTTTCCCACTAAAACCCGAACCACAAACGACTTTATTTTATTTGTATTTACTTATCTACGTCTCAGCCTTGACAGCAAAGAGCTACGTAATCGACAGCAACAACATAAAGGCATTAGTGATTCTCCAGGATAAGAGCGTCTGCTAAATGACTAAATGTAATAAAGTGTTTCTGAGTGGGATTGAACACATGCAAGAGAATGGTGATATTTTAGCCCAGGTGACAGGTGCTGACAGCCTTTGTGCCCTGAACAGGTACCTGAACAACCTGAACCAACACTCTATTTTGTCCATTTTGTGAAAAAACATTGAAACTCAAATCTTCTGAACTTTGACACTGAAACATTCAGCACTTCCAGTTCTACTGCACATAAAACAGACTCAAACTCAGTGTCCAGACATCTCAGCATTGAAATGAATTAGCGGAAATTCAATATTTCTGTGGAAGAACACCCTTAGATTCCATTTCCACTCTTGAAATCCATTTCTGTACTATTTACAGAAAACCGCAAGGCTTTTTGTGGAGATGGAAGGGGTTATTTGGAGTCACTGAATAATTCACAACACAAAGCATTGCGTATCCCTTTCCTGTGAAGCAGAGATTCTGTTGGCCGTGCTGCACGTCACTTACAAGGATTAGGATGTCCCCCATGTTTCATCAGGAAGGCAGGGTCCAGGGGAGTGAGAAAGAATGGGTTTTCTGGTTTCCATCCAGCCTGCCTCATCACTTTGCTCTGATATATTTTTAGATCTGGATTCCTGTTTGGCTTTGCTGAGTTCTTCCTGCACGGATAGGGGCTAGTTATCATGTTCTTTGAGATGTAGTGTAGTTACTCAGGGGAAAGATCTGTGTTGAAAAGGAACAGACTGGGATCATCTTGTGCAAACTGCCAGAGATCCAGAGATAGCTGCTTTCGTTTTTACCTACATAGCTTTTTACTGGATGTCATGTACATTTTAGTTGGTAGCTTATCTGTGTGTGTGTGTGTGTGTGTGTGTGTGTGTGTTAAATGTGACTGCATGCATGTGCAAGCAACAGAGGAGAGAGTATGGCGGTGGTGCGTGTGTGTGTGTGTGTGTGTGTGTGGTACAGCTGTTTATATCAGCTGCTTCCTCGTTAAAAGTTGGGCCTAAACCCGTCATGACGCAGTCCCTGGTCGTGTTTCTTCCCGGGGGAATAGATGCTATTGTCATCCAAAGCCCTCGTAATTCACAGGCATCCTGCAGTCGTTACCCTTAAACAGCACCTTCAAAACGTAGTGACCTGATGGTGGTCAGAGGTATTGAGCTTATAATAACTCTAAAGCACATGTGTATTGCCCCAACTCTACTGCTACAGACAGGCAGACAGACAGACAGACAGACAGACAGACAGACAGACAGACAGACAGCCAGGCAGACAGACAGACAGACAGACAGACAGACAGACAGGCAGACAGACAGACAGACAGACAGACAGACAGACAGACAGACAGACAGACAGACAGACAGACAGGCAGACAGACAGACTGCATGATGGACTGCAGTGACTTTAAGGCTGTGATCTTAAGCAAATATTCTCCCAACATGTCTTGTATTTTAAGTGTTTTGTGTCATCATGTACTGTCCATTTAAAATAACTTTGGAAGTCAGCTGTCATTCTCACATCCATTTTGGGGGGTAGGGTTGGATCTTGTCACCGTGCCAACCCCATCACACAAGATGGCCGTCTGCTCTCACATCCTGTTTGGTAAAGGGAGAAAATCAGTTATAATTGTTTTACATCCTGTTTGACACTGATCTGTGGGATATTCTGCTCCACATCTACGATTATTGAAGTTCTATTGTGTACGGGCGGAAATGCTTGCCAGAAGGTGTTTTTTTTTTCTTCTTCTGCGTTTTAGTTTTTCCATGTGTTCACTTCCATAGGACAGACACATACAGCTGGGTCATGCTGTCTGCGTGAGCGAGGTCTGTGAAGCTACTGTGTGGGCTGGATGGGGTGAATATGCTTGCACTGTACACCATTATGCAAAATTAATTATCAGCCTCTGTCACGCCCTGGGTCTTATAGTCATAACACAACGTTCCCTCTTCTTGTGTTTTTATGGAAATGAATTTATGGCATAATGTCACTATCGCTATTAGAACTCAGAGATATGTGCATAGGAATCAGCCCCTCTGTTGTCATAGTAACATGAAGCACTAACCCTGTGAACAGCTGTTGTTATGGTAGTCTGTGAACAGCTGGGGGGCTACGGCTCGCAAGGGATTGTGGGAAATGAGTTTTTGGTCTGTCTCCGCTACTTTGACCCTTCCTCTTCCAAGGAGGAATATTTCAGACCTCACAGTGCTACTGAAATCAGACTTTTACTGTGTAGCAAGTGAATACCAAACGCATCGAGGTGTAATTACTACAACTGTAAAAGCATGATCAAATTAAATAAACAATAATGATTTACAGAGTCTCCTCAGCGCGAAACGTAAAAACCCATGAAGCAGACGATCGTAACATTCGACCGCAAATGAGTTCAGGCAGTCAAGCGCAACCCATTATTGGAGAACGAATGTTGTACACGGCCAGTGATAGAAACTGAAGTTGCAGGAAGCACAACATCTTGTGTCAGCAGTACACTGCCTGTGTCAGGATGTTACCTGGAGAACCAAGATGAAGCACAACATCTTGTGTCAGCAGTACACTACCTGTGTCAGGATGTTGCCTGGAGAACCAAGATGAAGCACAACATCTTGTGTCAGCAGTACACTGCCTGTGTCAGGATGTTACCTGGAGAACCAAGATGAAGCACAACATCTTGTGTCAGCAGTACACTGCCTGTGTCAGGATGTTACCTGGAGAACCAAGATGAAGCACAACATCAGGGGTCCTCTGCCTATCGGAATGAAGAGTTCCTAAACTCAGTAAAACTGAGTGTGTGTGTTTGTAGGTGTGTGTTTGAGGATAAACCCTTCACACTCCTAAAAGAATGTAGGGGTCTTCATAGTTAGGGTGCCTAGGTTGACGTATGAGAACAGGGGACGTTAAACGTGTGTGTGTGTCTGGGGCGGCAGTGGTGGTCTACTGCTCTAGGAATTCTAATGCTTCCTCTGTGGTTTGTGAGGAACAAGGTGATTAGTCCTCCAAGCCCATGGGGGAGCTGCTCCCTGCTCTCTGCTTCGCTTCACGTCAACAGGAAAGCCAGGCCCCCCGGGCAGGGAGGCATGACGGGGTGGGGGTGTGTGTTGGGTGTGTATGTGAGGTGTGTGTGTGTGTGTGTGTGGACCGTGGCCCCAGTCAGAGAGCGGTGAGGAGGAGGAGGGCGACTCCACAGCCTGGAGCTTAGGGAAGGCTTCTACGGGGATTACAGCCAGGCTAAAATGTTTTCTTTGTAGCTGGAGGAAACCTGAGAAATACTCGCTTCTACCCCCTGGCTGGCCGGCTGGGACACGGGGAAGTCAAGGCAGTTAGAAATCTCTCCCATTCATTAGTACCTTTTCGTCTTTTTGAACCATAAACTGTAAATCTACACAAGGATGAGTGTCTCAGCCCAACTCCTGGAAGTATTACACCCTTGTTCTTTTATGAACGCTTCTTATGGCAGGGAAAGGAAAGAAGCATTTCTGCTGTACTCTCTCCTACTGCTCCTGACGTCCCTGCAATAACTCCCCCTCTTCTGCCTCTATTGAGCCAGGCTAGCAGGGTAACCGTGCCTGCTTCCAGAGCCCCTCTCCTGGAGCAGCTAGCCAGGCTACTGGCCTGCTGTGCGGCCTACCGCACTCAAACCAACTGGAGGCTTGTTTAGCTGGTCAAGCAAAAGATCAGGTGTCCAGACCTAAATGGATGATTGAACCTAAATCAGTTCCATGTGCACCAGAAGCCAAACTCCTTTTAGAAACTAAAGTCAGGGGGAAGAGACTGCAGAGGATTCTGCTATTAACCGATAACAGATCTTTATCTTCAAAGCTGATACTTTTGTCATTGTTTATTTGTGAGTCATGAATTGTTCTGTCTGCTTGTTCCAGACTTTGAGAGGTGGAGTTACGTTGAGGAGAGGCCTGAAGACCACGTTGCATGCTGTGCTGCAGAAAGAAACCTCACTGTAAGTCCTCAGACCTCAGTCTGTCTTTTATTCATCGGAAAACAAGACAGTGGTGTTGCTTACATGGCTAGAATGCCTTGTTAGCATGTTTGCTAACAACTTCTTAATGGTTTAACAGTTTATTCTGTAGACACGAGTTTGGCACATAACAACGTCTGGTGTTTGACAACCGTCTAGTGACACTGTCAGAACAGACTTGACTCTCAGTCTAGGTTTACTGGAGGAGTTTTCAGCAGAGAACAGACTTTCCCAGCCATGACATACGTAAGGGATAATGTATAGAACGCTGGTCATTATCGGGAAAATAAGCCCCGACAGGGCGAACAGCACCCTGACGTGAAGCGGAGGGGTTTTGTTTCGTCCTGAAGAGGCTTATTTTCAGGATAATTACTATTTGACTTGTGCTGCTCGCAGGGAGTTCATTTCCACTAGTTTTGATGGCGTTCTCTCCCTGGCATGTTTTTAATGGCTATTAGATTCACTCGAAAAATACTATTTGCCTCTTTAATGGTTGAACAAGCCAGGAAGGAATTGACTGGGGTTGATGGGGAAACAGAGTTGGGGAGGGCAGCGGGTGTTTGTGTGTGTGTGCCTTTGTGTTTGTTTATGTGTGCCTGTGTGTGTGGGTATCGAGATCTTTACTGTGACGCTATAATGATAGGAAGCGGGGTGCTAAACTCAAAAAAAAATTCTGATAGGGGGGTCAAAGGATGAGAGTTAGGGAGAGGGGGGTCCGAGAGAAAGGGAAGTCTCTTTAACAGAGTGAAAAAGCAGCTGGGTATTTCAACTATTCCCCCCCCCCCCCCCCAGTGCACTGTAACACAATGGCATGGGCCTTCTCCATGTCTTCCCAGCCTCTAATCACTCCCTCATCCCTCCCTCATCCCTCCCTCATCCCCCCCTCACCCCCCCCTCATCTCTCCCTCATCCCTCCTGCTAGAACCAGCCTCTAATCACTCCCAGCTCCCCCCCTCATCTCTCCCTCATCCCCCCCTCATCCCCCCTCATCTCTCCCTCATCCCTCCCTCATCCCCCCTGCTAGAACCAGCCTCTAATCACTCCCAGCTCCCCCCTCATCTCTCCCTCATCTCTCCCTCATCCCTCCCAGCTCCCCCCCTCATCTCTCCCTCATCCCTCCCAGCTCCCTCCCTCATCCCTCCCTCATCCCCCCTGCTAGAACCACGCCTGCAGAGGATTGTTTTACGCTTAATTTTGTTAGTCGTAACGAGATTTCACTAATCAAATTTGCCCCTGGCTGGAGGCCCCGCCCTCTTTGTCTGTCCCATCTTGGTCTCTCTGGTCTGGCCAGGAGGGTGTATATGGAGACTGTTGAAAGACAAATAAACATTTTCATTCTGAAAGCTTTCGTGGGGGTGAGAGGAAGGGTCGGCTTTGTCTTCGTTATGTCTGTTAGCTGTTGAAGTCAGCTCTCTGCCTCTGATTCTGCCTCTGTGAGGGATAAGTCAGATGCTCAGATTAGGTTCTCCTCTCTCTCTGAAAACGTAGATTCTGTGTGATGAAAGAGACACTTTCAAACTGTTCTACACCAGTCCATCAACAAATACTGACACTCACCACCAGATAACACTACAGGCACTCGAGGCAGACGCTCGAGGCAGACGCTCGAGGTAGATGGATCAGACCTTCACCATGGGACCTGCCCAGTCTGATAGTGTTGGATCAGACCTTCACCATGGGACCTGCCAGTACCTCTGCTCTCCTCGGACAAAGAGCTACCTCCTCTCAGACTGTCTCCTCCTTCCAAACCCTCAGGTCCAGCTCTGCGTTGTCTTCCAGGATGGTGGCCCTGGGCAGGGTGCCCATCCATGCCCCATTGAGAGAGTGGCCCGCGCTGATCAGGTTTCTGCCACCTGTTGCTCGGGTGGGGGGTGGGGGGGGGGGGGCAGGCGAGGTGGCAGCGATCTCCACTTCTTGTGTGCCAACACTGTCCCCAACGTCCTGGCCCTTTTGTTTCACTAGATTTCCATGCCAGTGAAGCATTCATCCTTTAGATTTCTTTCTCGACACAGAAGCGGTGGAAGGGTAGGGTCGTAGAGACTAACCCTTTCAAGGCTAACCCTTGCTAATTAGCATTAGAGGAATCAATGCGATGTTTACGAATTGATTGTACGGAACTCTGGTTGTGTACTCGTGACGTACTTGTGTGTGCGTTTTGGCCCTGCTGCTGTTTGTGGTTTGAGTATTGAGGTTGGTGGTTTTAAGAAAGGCAGCCAAGCCCTTTAAATGGATTCTATCTGAAGCCCTGTCTCCTAGGTGGCGCTAGCTCTGGGCTTGTTTTAGCAGAGCTGTTTACACCTCCCACTGTCTTAACAGATGAGAAATCATGTAGGATGCCATTTCAAACCCCACAAGGAGCACAGGGGTCGTCCCTTGAGGAAGTCATTTATCACTCTGTTGTCTCAGTAAATATCAAACCTTATTAACGCATCATTTGTAAGACCATCAAGTCTAGGTTGTCGCTTGGGATAAGGGCATTTTCCTGAGCAATTAAACGATTTAGGCTTAATTTTGATAACGGACAAACGGAGAAATATCAAATTTCCGTACAAACGAACGAGAAACTAATTCCCTCACGCCAATATCTCCCTGCGACCTTTCGGTGGGTAATTTGAAGTTGATGCCCTTCGTCATTAGCGTTGGCATGCTAACTCTTTCCTCAGTCTCTCCTGACACCTCTACCCCTAACCAACAATCTCTCTCTCGCTCATGTCTGCTCACCCTGCCTCTGTACCCTACCAACCCTAATTCTAATTATGTTGATTTAACTTAGCCACCCCCCACCCCCCCTCCCCGTGCCATCTGAATGGAAGCTTATTAGTTTGAATATTTATTTATTTATTCCCATTTCTTGGGGTCCCTGTCGGCATTTCCAATTACTCTCGCCGCCCGGCTGTAATTGCCTCCACACTAATGGCCGCCAGACAATCGTGCTAAATGAGGTGAGGCAGAGAGGCTGCGAGCCCGACTTCATTAAGAGCTAATGGGATTTTATTGGGGGGACTGAAGACCCAGCTCATCAAAAAGGGGAGATGGAAGAAAACAAAACAGATGGAGAGAAAGAACCAACCTCACTCGCCCCCTCCCCTCCACCTCTCCTCCTCTCACACACACACACACTATACACACACACACACTATACACACACAGTACACACACACACACAGACACATCAATATCTGCTCTTTCTTACCCTATAATGAGGAACAACACATTGACAGCAACACCCTTTTCTCACCCCTTGTGCACCGCAGGGGAAAGTACCACGGGCTGTAGGTATTATGGGATGTATCTATCAAATCTTAGTTTAAACAAACGTGGGTTTAAATCTTCTTAAATCCTCACAAATGACAGTTCTCAGCTGAGGTTGTGTGTGTGTGTGTGTGTGTGTGTGTGTGTGTGTGTGTGTGTGTGTGTGTGTGTGTGTGTGTGTGTGTGTGTGTGTGTGTGTGTGTGTGTGTGTGTGTGTGTGTGTGTGTGTGTGTGTGTGTGTGTGTGTGTGAGAGAGTGGAAGTGGGCTGGTAGTTTGGTTGTTCTCGACAGTGTTGAAGCGTCGCTGTGCTTCAGCTCTGACCGACTCATACCACCCACATCCCAGAGAGCACATCCCAGAGAGCACATCCCAGAGAGCACATCTCAGAGAGCACATCCCAGAGAGCACATCTCAGAGAGCACATCCCAGAGAGCACATCCCAGAGAGCACATCTCAGAGAGCACATCCCAGAGAGCACATCCCAGAGAGCACATCCCAGAGAGCACATCTCAGAGAGCACATCCCAGAGAGCACATCCCAGAGAGCACATCCCAGAGAGCACATCCCAGAGAGCACATCACAGAGAGCACATCCCATTGTGAAACACGTCTGACCACAACAGTAGGTCCAGAGACGACACAGAGCATGAATTCAGCACCGTCGTCAAAACGTACAGTATATAGTTTGTGACAAAGTCTTGCTGTGTGAAGCTGTGAAGAAATCCCAATCCAGACCAGAGGTCAGAGAGCTTCCCCTTCAGAAGCATGGGAAACTGGCTCGCCGTTTTGGTGGAAACCCCCTCTCTTATTGGTCGTGATGACGTTGTGATATTCATGGATTGCTGATTCGTTTCCCATACCTTAATCCTGGGCTCCATCTTAATGCCGACATGCCTGGTCTGCTCTGGGGTCCGGCTCACTGGCCTTCCTGGCTCCTGAACAAGACGCCCGTGCCAAACTCTATTACACGCTGAATAAAACCAACTGTTCACCTGCGAGGACCGTTTAGGCCCACTGTGTAATGGAGACTGTTAAGTGAGCATTAGTTACCCAGCGTTGTGACTTTGTTCCATTCTGAGGTCGCCCAGCCTTAAAGGACACACTGAAGAGTTCAGGGGGGTAAAAAAACGATTTCACTTGTGCGTGTTTGGAGGGTTGGAGGAAGTAAAGAATAAGAATGCATACTAATACAAAATATACGTGGAGGTTGTACACAACCTTATGACAGTGTTAACCAGCAGGCTTTTTTCTCACTAGCACCAACAGACAGCAAAGTGAAGGAGTGTTGTCTTTTTTCTAACCCCCCCCCCCCCCCCCCCAACAAAAAAAATTCTATACTTTCACACAATCTATTGCCTTTGGGGTGTGTGTTGGGGGGGCCCAGTGTAGGCCTTGAGGCCTGGGCTCCGTAGTAACAGCTGTCCCCCAGCTGCCAGGTTCCTGGGGGGGGGGACTGGGCAGACCCCCCCAGGGTCAGAGCTGTGGTATGGCGGTCTCCCTGGCAACCAGCGGAGGATCAGACTGGGAGAACAATCCGTCCAGTGAGAGCATAGCACAGTTCTCTTTCTGAGCTCAGCACAGGGGAATGTGGGGTGGAAGGGAGGAAGGGGAGGAGGGGGGAAGTACAGGATACAAAAAGCGGAGTGAGGAAGGAATGGATGGATGGATTTGGAGTGGAAGAAAGAAAGGGGTTGTGAGCAACTTGCTTCTGGCTCTGACAATTCACCGGTTTCCCCCATAGCCCCTCCCTCCCTCCCTCCTTCTCTCCTCTCTTCTTTTCCTTTTCTTCTTCAACCCCTCACCCAGTCCGGGCTCCTCGGGGGAGAGAGATGCTGGTCGAAGGCTTATCTCATGACTCCAGAACTCTCTCGTTGAAATGAAATACCATCCACAAAACCTACATAGCTGCTCCTTGCTGCAAATGGAGTACCTGGTACTAAAACTAATACCGCGCCATTGTTTAGCCAAATCATTTATTGACATGTTTTACTGAAAATAAATAGCACGCTCTCTTTGGGGTCTAAAAGCTGCAGTCTACCACACTTCTTAAACAGCAAATAGTGTTTTGTCCAGTTGAAAGTTGGCACAAATGTGTTGCTTAAATGATTGGGCAAGGCATGTAAATAGTGGCTGCTCAATAGTTCTGAAGATTATTCAGTGTGAATTATTAGTTTCTTATTTTTCACACATATTTAAGAATAAATCTCCCACCCACTAACCTTCTGCAGAACGTATCAAACAGGAAGCCCTGAGTTTGTGTAACTGTGTTGGAGCTCTAGTCATAATGAGCCGTTAAACAATAACACACTAACAGGTGTCCGGCTCCGACACTAGATCAGGTCTATCTGCTAATCAGGGGCGCAAGTTAAGACTGTGTGGGTGTGGATGTGTGAGAGAGAGAGAGCGAGCGAGCGAGCAGGAGAGAGCGAGAAACAGAAAAAGAACGTGCAACCAATAGAGAGAAATAGAGATTTAATATATATATTTTTTTTAAATTGTAGACGACCACCAATTCTAATAGAATCCTTTCTAATCTGAAAGTCAAATCCAATGCAAAGGTAATGCAGAAGTTACTGCATCATCAGCTTCCAGAACTAACCAGACCAGACTAACCCCTTCAGCGTTCTTCTCCCACTGCCCCTAGTGAGCGGCAGAGGGTCGCTGGATGACGTCTCTCTTCTTCTTTTACTTTTGGCCTCCAAAAATCGTCAGCAAAAAGCGCGCGGCAGGGGGGTCTGAACCTTGCGTTTCCATGGTAACGGGCTCCCTGCAAAAAGGTCACCGTCAGAGGTAGTTTCAGAAATGGCACAAGAGGATTATGGGGATTTGAAGCGGACAAAAAAAAAATCAGTTTTTCTTTTTTTTTTTTTCTTTACAATACTCCACCCACCCCACCCCCCCCCGGAATATTCTAACGATGATAAAAACATTGGGTTTGAATAGCCGCAATTACACGGCTCCTAGCAGACTAGGGCCTCATCCTTTTATTATTATTTCTTTATTTTCTTTTGAAGTCAGAATTGAAAAGGAAGAGTGGTCCATAGCTCTCTCCAGCTTTGTGGTCTCCGCTGATACGTACCCGACTGCCCCCTCAATCACCAGCGGACGCCCCCCCTCTCTCCCCCCTCCCCCCCCCCCCCCCTCCTCCCCTCTCAAGTCATTTTAATTAAGTCCGTCGCACTGCCATGTCTGGCAGAGATAATTGGAGTGGGTTTTGGATGCCATTTACTCTAAATGTCGCCTGTTTCTTTCTATCCATCGCCCCCCTCTACACACACACACACACACACACACACACACACAAACACACACATCCTTAGTCCCACCCTTACCTACCTCCTCATGCTCTACCACAGAGTGAACCTCCCTTCCCTCCTCCCCCCTCTTCTTCCATCTCGTATTCAAACGTGAAATATGGATTAACCTTGTCTGTGCGGTTGGGTGGCACTCTGGAGAAGACTTCCTGTGAAACGTAAATTTGGGCAGACGCTGCAATTTATTTGAAATGGCAAATCAGTAGAAGCAATTTATTTGAAACGAGCACATTCTTTGAACTTTCCTCTTTGGGGAAGGAAGTCTCATTTTCTCACCTACGGAGAGAAGCTGAAAACTTTGAAGAAGCTGTCTTTGCGTTCTTCGTAGTGTAGCCTGGGCATTGCTCCCCCGAATGGCAAAATGTTTCTGCTGTGTACTAGTATCAGGCTGATATTTGAAGATCTGACTCATTGAAAATGTACATAAACCACATATTTACATTTACATTTAGCAGACGCTCTTATCCAGAGCGACTTACAGTAAGTACAGGGACATTCCCCCGAGGCAAGAAGGGTAAAGTACCTTGCCCGAGGAGATAACGTCATTTGGCACAGCCACATTGGCACAGCCACATATCAATGTTTTTATTTACATTGAGTCTACATGGCAAACACTCCAGAATGTCTTCTTCACAGCATTTCTTTACCCTAACCCTAACCCTAACCCTTCACTGCATTTCTTTCTCTATAGTCTGATGAGCACAGCCTAGACTGATGTGCTCCTCCTCCCACCCCCAGCCCTCCTCCTCCCCCAGCCCTCCTACCCCCCGCCCTCCTCCCCCTGCCCTCCTCCCCCTGCCCTCCTCCCACCCCCAGCCCTCCTACCCCCCGCCCTCCTACCCCCCGCCCTCCTCCCCCTGCCCTCCTCCCCCTGCCCTCCTCCCACCCCCAGCCCTCCTCCTCCTCCCCCCTGCCCTCCTCCTCCCCCTGCCCTCCTCCTCCCACCCCCTGCCCTCCTCCTCCCACCCCCAGCCCTCCTCCTCCCACCCCCAGCCCTCCTCCTCCCCCTGCCCTCCTCCTCCCCCAGCCCTCCTCCTCCCACCCCCAGCCCTCCTCCTCCCACCCCCAGCCCTCCTCCTCCCACCCCCAGCCCTCCTCCTCCCCCAGCCCTCCTCCTCCCACCCCCAGCCCTCCTCCTCCCCCTGCCCTCCTCCTACCCCCAGCCCTCCTCCTCCCCCTGCCCTCCTCCTCCCACCCCCAGCCTTCCTCCTCCCACCCCCAGCCCTCCTACCCCCCGCCCTCCTCCCCCTGCCCTCCTCCCACCCCCAGCCCTCCTCCTCCTCCCACCCCCAGCCCTCCTCCTCCCACCCCCAACCCTCCTCCTCCCACCCCAGCCCTCCTACCTCCAGCCCTCCTCCTCCCACCCCCAGCCCTCCTCCTCCCACCCCCAGCCCTCCTCCTCCCACCCCCAACCCTCCTCCTCCTACCCCCAGCCCTCCTCCTCCCACCCCCAACCCTCCTCCTCCCACCCCCAGCCCTCCTCCAGCCCTCCTCCTCCCACCCCCAACCCTCCTCCTCCCACCCCCAGCCCTCCCACTCCCAGCCCTCCTCCTCCCACCCCCAGCCCTCCTCCTCCCACCCCCAGCCCTCCTCCTCCCACCCCCAACCCTCCTCCTCCTACCCCCAGCCCTCCTCCTCCCACCCCCAGCCCTCCTCCTCCCACCCCCAGCCCTCCTCCAGCCCTCCTCCTCCCACCCCCAACCCTCCTCCTCCCACCCCCAGCCCCCCTCCTCCCACCCCCAGCCCTCCTCCTCCTACCCCCAGCCCTCCTCCTCCCACCCCCAGCCCTCCTCCTCCCACCCCCAGCCCTCCTCCTCCCACCCCCAGCCCTCCTACCCCCAGTCCTCCATCCATCAGCAGAGCTGGTATGCTGCTGACAGGGGCCTTGCAGTGGGCCACCCATCCAGCCGGCCGCGGAGGGCAGATCTAATATCCTCTCATCTAATGCTCTCCAGATGTCCTATTGGCTGGCTTCTTTTTTGGTGGAGTGGGGGTGGGGGGTAGGTGGGGGGGGGTGCCCCAAAACTCTGAAGCTGTTGAGGCCTCATCTCAGCACCTCCAGGGAAGAGAGGGAGAGATAGAGAGGGGGAGAGAAAGAGAAAGGAAAGAGAGAGAGTGTGTGGGGGGAGAGGCTGAGGGTTAGAAAAATAAATACAAAATCGAATTGAGCCGTGTATGGACTGGTTCAGTTCCTCCCCTTCTCCTTCTCAGCCCTGCTCCGGTGTTTGGACTGGAACTCAACCCTCTTCCCCCTCCCTCACCTGCACCCTGGTGCTCATATGAAGCTAGGATCACACCAAACTCTTCACTGTAGGCACACCACACCTGATGAGCATTTGTGCAAAGTCAATATTCCTAGCTGGCGGAATATCGGATTTTGAATCTCTGAATACGAGGGAGGTGGAGGTGGTGTCCCTTCCTGATGCCCCCTGGTTAGAGCAGGGTCAAGTCTCTGGCACGGGGTGTTGAAGCGACGTGGAGGAACGAGGGGGCTCCATCGTGGTTAACACAGTCTGTCCTTCAGTCTCACACACATCGTCTGGGTTTCCTCTTCCTGTCTGCCTCGCACTGCATCTGTCTTCTCTCTTGTGCAACTTCTTCTTTCATCTCTCTCCTCCTCTCCACCCCTCCCTCTCCTCCTCCCTGCCCCTTTCCTCCTCTCCTTCTCTCCTCCACTCTTTCCTCCTCTACCCCCTCCTCTCTCTCTCTCTCTCTCTCTCTCTCTCTCTCTCTCTCTCTCTCTCTCTCTCTCTCTCTCTCTCTCTCTCTCTCTCTCTCTCTCTCTCTCTCTCTCTCTCTCTCTCTCTCTCTCTCTCTCTCTCTCTCTCTCTCTCTCTCTCTCTCTCTCTCTCTCTCTCTCTCTCTCTCTCTCTCTCTCTCTCTCTCTCTCTCTCTCTCTCTCTCTCTCTCTCTCTCTCTCTCTCTCTCTCTCTCTCTCGTCTTCTATCTACAGTGTTCTGATCCCAGATGGTATCCAAACTTTTCTCAACCACTACCCCTTTCTCATTCATCCCCCTTCTCTTCTCTCTCTCTCCTCTTGTCCAGCACATGCATTCTCCAGTCCCGGTGGCATTTTCAGAGGAAATTTAATATTGGATTGTTTGGTGTTTCCAAAGATTTCAATCAGCTGGCAGACTCTCTCTCTCACTGTTAAGCTTTCTCTCTCTCTCTCTCTCTCTCTCTCTCTCTCTCTCTCTCTCTCTCTCTCTCTCTCTCTCTCTCTCTCTCTCTCTCTCTCTCTCTCTCTCTCTCTCTCTCTCTCTCTCTCTCTCTCTCCCTCCTTCTCTGTGTTTGTCTCCCCCCTCTCTTTCATCCTGAGACACACAGACTAACATCTGAGGCAATCAGGAGCAGCCGGCCCCAGCGCCACGCTCTGGGTTTTGTACTGATGTTCTCAACATCCTGTCTGTTCTCCTCCCTGGCTCTGTTCTCCTCCAACACCTCTGCTGCTCTGGAGACGCTCTCTGGAGACGCTCTCTGGAGACGCTGCCTGGAGACGCTCTCTGGAGACGTTGCTCTGGAGAGGCTGCTCTGGAGACGCTGCTCTGGAGACGCTGCTCTGGAGACGCTGCTCTGGAGACGCTCTCTGTGGACGCTCTCTGTGGACGCTCTCTGTGGACGCTCTCTGGAGACGCTCTCTGGAGACGCTCTCTGGAGACGCTCTCTGGAGACGCTCTCTGGAGACGCTCTCTGGAGACGCTCTCTGTAGACTGCCCCTCTCCGGTCCCTCTCAGGGCCTCTTTTGAAATACATCCACCCCCACCACACCACCCCCATCCATCCATGCCAAGAATCCACTAACAGCTCAGTGGCTTGCCCATCCACAGTCTCTGCTCCCACAACCCAACACACACACACACACAGCCACCCACCTGCTAATCCCCCTTCTCATTAGCCCCCCGACGCTGTCCTCAACCCCCACTCCAATGTGGTCTCAGTGCAAGAGGGGGCAGGGAATGGAAGGAGCTGCCTGCTTGGGTCCACTTAATACCCCTCACCCAGCACTCCTCCCAGCCAGGCACTGCCAACACGGCTGCCCAGCGTGCCTGTTTCCTCTCCCAGGGCGGTGTGGAGGGATGACTGGGTGGGGTTAAGGGGATACGAGGCCTGGCAGAATCCCGAGCCCACAGTCTCTTTAACAGTTGACTCTCAGAGCTGCCTCTGTAAGATAAGCTGATGTTAAAGATCCTTTATAGCCACATCTGGGTGACATATTCTAACCCTCCAATGTCAGACATTGGTTTGCCATGTACCCTGCCTGGCTGCAGGTTTACCCAGTGTGACACAGGCATGGCTCACTCACACAGTGATAAGCAGCAATCCATGTTTTTTAGGGACCTTGTTGATGCAATAGCAGATAAGCGACACAGTGTTGCTGCTTCGGGATCGCTGGTGTAGACCTGACAACTGAAAAAGAAAAGATGTTAGTTTTTTTTTTAAACGACATAAAAAAATAATATACGGTTTGACGCCAATCTCTTAAAGATTAGCGTCCCTCTCAGTGAGCTCGCTAGTTCCAATTTCAACGGAATTTCTGCCTTCGATATTCCGATGTTTATCAGCTTAGCGAGAGGAAATGTGATTGCTGTGTGTCAACCGTGGGCCACGCTGGTCTCCTCTGCGCGGGCGCTAATAACATCAAGATGACGGCCAGTTAAACATCGGTTACCAGCCTCAGCTCGCTGAATGAGAGCAGATTGGAGGAGTACTGGAGGTTTCCACTGGGAAGTTACCAGAACATCGCAGTTTTACTGGTTACAGCAGTAAGGAGTGAGAGAGTGTTCCTGACAGTGACAGTAACTCACATTTTGTAGAAAAGGAGGCGCTTCTGTACATTTACATTACATTTAGCAGACACTTTTATCCAAAGCAACTTCCAAGAGAGAACTTTACAAAAGTGCATAGGTCACTGATCATAACAGTGAGATAGCCCCAAACATTGCGGGTAGCCAAACATGAAGCATACATTGTGAAAAACCAAAGTAAGTGCCAAAGGGAAGAACCATAAAAGCATGTAGGCTAGTTAAACAAGTTACAATTAAACAACATGAACCTCAAAAAAGTGCAAGAGTGAACCTGTAGAAAAGCAAGCCACAGTAAAAATATTTCAGCGAGTACATACATTTTAAATCAGTTACAGCTAACCAACAAGAGCAACAAGTCATACGAGTCATTGTGATCCTGGAGGAAACTAACATCAGGTCCAGCAAATCATCAGAACATGGCCCACATCAGCTTGCTCTCTGTTCATTTATAAATAATATATAATTCCTTTAGGAGGAAACACTCTTTAGAATGACATGGCAGGTGATAAAATGAAATCTAGGGTTCACAGTTGGGTAAATCCTGGAAGTAGTTAAGTTAACCTCAGAATTGCTAACGCTGTACGTTGAGGCTTAGGTCACACCCGACACAACAAAGTTTAACGTGTTCTTGTATGGTGTGTAACATGTACAGTTCTCATTTCTACACACATGACATGTATCTATTTTAACCCCAAAAAACAACTAATTATAATAAGAGCTTTTAGCTATGCTAATAAGGCTATTTGCATGCGTAGTACGAGCCTTTGGGGAATAACAAAAACATTTTTTTGCCACTCTAGTCTCCACACCCGTTTTAGTCAAGACTTTAATCTAATTTTAAAAAGCAGGCCAGAAAGCAATCAAATCTGAATAATATCTAAACAATAATTAGCATAAATACAAAGAAAACAAGAATTGGAGTCAGATTAGACCACTGATGCCAATGTATGGACTGAAAACACGCAACTTGTGTTGCACACTTGGCAGCCTCAGGGGAAATTGGAGTGTGTTCATTATGTCTGAATGTACGAAGGACGTTCATGAAACATTGCCATCATTATGAAGTTGAATATGAAAGAGGAATTTTCAGCGGTCATTCTTTGAAGAACAAGTTGGAGAGGACGTTTTGTCTGGGGTGTGCAACCAACATTTCTATCTATCTATCTATTGATTTGTTTGCTTGCTTGCCTGCCTGCCACTCTCTCTCTCTCTCTCTCTCTCTTTCCCTCTCTTTCTCTCTCTCTCTTTCTCTGTGTGTAGATAGCTACCTGGCTAGCTCATATTGAGAAGATAATATAGGTATGACCTGTATGACCTGACCAGCAACAGTAGTAACAACCTCTACTCCTGAACCACAGTAAACAAGACCAGCGGCAGCATCTCTCCAAGCCACAGCACTTCCAGAGGGCTGAACTCTGCTGAACTCTACCAACGTGGATCTGAGTGTCCTTCACTGGGCTGCAGTATCAAACAGGAGCGCCGCGGTCCACTCCAGCTGTCCACAGCCAGGGAGAGGAGGACTGAGAATAGTGTGAATGCTAAGTGGGGACGTGAGGAGGGCTGTCCGGGGTGCAGAGTGTCTCCAGGTCTGCCTGCTGCTGGTTCAGGTTAATGAGGAGGTCTGGGAGATGTGGGCTGTGTTGTGTGGGCCTCCTGCTAGCCTGAGGCAGTGTGAGTCCTCAGGACCACTGCGGTGCCTTGCTGCTCCAGGCTGGGCTAGGCGCGTGGGTTCCCTTGCTTCTTTATTCTGTGTGTGTAGGTGGCTTATGATTGTAGGTGCGTGCGTGTGTTTTGAGGGTGCTGTACGCTTTTTTGTGTGCGTTTTGCATGCATGAGAGTGTGTGTAGGAAATGGCCCCTTTTCCCAACCTCATTATCATCAGCAAACCCCCCCCCCCACACACACACACACTTACTATTTACAAGCCCCTCACCATTGGTTTTAGCATTGCAAATCTGCTTAACAATGAGCGATGATTGGATTCCTATTTTCAACAAACCCTGATTTATGTATTCATCTTGACTAATGCTGTGATCAGGGCATTAAGATGCATGGCATTTGGGCAAGGTGACACCTCTGCCGCAAATGGTATTCATTGGCTTTCTAGTTTATATCAGTAACCTGGAAACTCTAACCGAATGGACCAAATGATTTTGAAGGAGAATTGAGATTGCTCTCTGACTTACAGCAAACACATGCTAACACATGCTAGCACATGCTAACACATGCTAACACATGCTAACACATGCTAACACATGCTAGCTCTGCAGCGGTTTTATAATTCACACACATGAAAGCACTAACGGAGATCCAACTGGGTCTGCTGAGGTGTCGTCCGTCTCAAATGCTGCATTCCAACATGTTCTCCTGATTGGCGGTCTTTGCGTAGCTAATGTCAGTTTCTAAACTTTTCATCCGGGCTGTACAACATGAAACAATATTATACTGGATGGATTCTGAAGTAAAATTGTGTTGATATTTTGTCAGTATGTAAAGTAGAATCCCAACACCAGTCCTCAAACTGATCTTTTCCATGTTTGGTTAGGAAAAATAAATGGTGAGAGAAATTGGATTGTGTGTGTGTGTGTGTTTGGATGAGGTGTGTGTGTCCAGTTTGGGCAGAGGTTGGATGAAGTATGTCTCTTGTAAACACTCCTGACCACATCCTCTTGACTGCAGGCGTCACCTGTTTTCTGTTTGGTTCAAAAAGCCAATCAGCTCTCTCATCAGGAGATGTACAGACCAATCCAGAACTGTTTAACATATCAAACACAACGGCCTGTTTCTCACTGTGTCTCGCTGGTGTAGTGCTTGTGGTGTGTGGATGGTTTGACAACAAACTGACAGGAAGAGAATTAGTGTGTGTGTGTGTGTGTGTGTGTAGAATCAAGGACAATATAGGATTGGAGTGTGCCAGCCCCTACACAGCCCAGTCCCCCCCCCCCCCCCCCTATCAATACCCTCAACCCCCTAGGAACTTGTAGAAATTAGCCCTGTTATCAGACTAGCCAACGATTGTGGTCAGGGGTCATGTCGAGATTTATCGATGACATCTTTAGCCTTTTCTCAGCCGGGGGCAAACTGGAAGGCAGTACCAGTGGGACAGCCCAGAGGATCGAAACAAGTGAACATCCAGGCACAAACAGAGGCAGCTGTCTGTATTTACTCCTGTTCGAGCCTCAATATCCAAACATCTGAAACGTGTGATACATTCAGGTTAGGTTGTTGGGTTATCTACAGAGTCTAAACACTGTCAGGTTAGGTTGTTGGGTTATCTACAGAGTCTAATCACTGTCAGGTTAGGTTGTTGGTTTATCTACAGAGTCTAAACACTGTCAGGTTCCGGTTTAGCATCAGTGGTCAGGAGTGTTTGAGGTTAGAGTTAGCACAACCATCGTTATTTGTGGAAAAGGATGCGGGGTCACGATGCTATAATGCAACATACCAGGATTTTAGAGACGTTTCACTAAAGGCCTGAGAGCTGAACCATCCTGTGCAGTAGGATCACAGTGTGACCTTGTGATGAGGCTCACAGCCCCAGGGACAGCCTCAGCCCCAGGGACAGCCTCAGCTCCAGGGACAGCCTCAGGGACAGCCTCAGCCTCAGGGACAGCCTCAGCCTCAGGGACAGCCTCAGCCTCAGGGACAGCCTCAGGGACAGCCTCAGCCTCAGGGACAGCCTCAGCCTCAGGGACAGCCTCGGGGACAGCCTCAGCCTCAGGGACAGCCTCAGCCTCAGGGACAGCCTCAGCCTCAGGGACAGCCTCAGCCTCAGGGACAGCCTCAGCCTCAGGGACAGCCTCAGCCTCAGGGACAGCCTCAGCCTCAGGGGCTTCTGCATCCAATGTGGATTTTTATTTCAATACCGGGAGCAAACGGTCAAATTGTGGAAATGTGAACGACAAGCTTGAAGTGAGAGGGGCGCAGGGTTTCTCTGAACAGAACCTGGTTGGATTTTTTTTTTTTTTTAGCTGTGGCACCAGCCCAGTGCTGAATCAGATTAAAGAGTAAAATTGTTTCCATTTTCTTCAATGCAAATACATATTCAGAAACACCCCTTTGATGTTTTTTCTTTTTTTTCTTTTTTTGAGGGGGGGATAATTTGCCTCCAGTTCATGTTCCTTTTTATGCTTGCCATTGAAATTTTGAGTTGAGCTCAAGGCAATGCTTTGCTGATATGTATTGTGGAATGAGTTTGGTTTAGAGTGTGATAGGTTTTCATAGATAATGACCTCACATGTGAGTTACAAACAGGAAGCAGTTTAGAAACCAGAAACACTTGTCTCAGGCTGGAGCTGGTTCATTATTAGTTGGTTCATTGAAACGTTTTATTTAATTTGATTTATCATGGTGCCATGAGAGTGTTGGTGGTCAAAGCTTTCAGATGTTCTCAGGGAACTTGGTCGTTCACCATGTGAGGATGTTTTTTGTTTCTAAATAGATGTTTTCCTGTGGTGGACGTCTTTGTTTATGAGGGTCAGGGAGTGTGTTTGTGTGTGTGTGTGTGTGTGTTTGTGTGTGTGTGTGTGTGTCTCACGTAACACACTTGTTCAGATCTGGTGTGTGGTACCTCAAGGGAAGAGGCGACTTTAGAGGATGCCTAAAATACTGCGCAATAATTGGAATTGCTTTATCTTTAGTCTCATCAATTAATGTGCAATTTTCCATTTAATCACCAACGCGCTTCCTGCATTTGCAATTAAAATAAGCCCTGATAACAGAGAAGATGTTTCTGCTGATATCATTGGAATATGCACACACACACACACACACACCAGGAATAGCAATCAGTACACAAAACACAGACACACACACACGTGCATACAAACACACAGGCAATCACAGAACACACATTCAAGTGCACAAAGTATAAACACACACACAAACAGCCTCCAACCAGACCATCCTCCACAGGCATGGCTGCGAGAGTGCTACCTGACGTGCGGCGCCTCCCAAAACAGACAGAACCTTCTAGAAGAGGGTTATAAAACTAGTCTAGAAGAAGCAGAGGAGATATCTGGAGGGTTAGACATATCTGGAGGACGTCCCTGTGGGTGTCACTAGTAGTGACAGAATCACACCTTTAGCTTTGCTGTATTACGTGTTTATTTTAGGGGGTGGAATTGGAACCCACAACCTGTTGATCTGCAGTAAAACGCTCCACACGGTTGCCTGTTCGAGCCGTCCCGGTGGTGGAGCTGGCAGAGTTGTCCCTGGTGGTCTGCTCTCTTGGTGATCTCACTCTTCCTCTGCTGTCCTGAAGGACAGACAAGCTGCCAGCTTCCTGTCTGGTCTGGCGTCTGGTTCCGTGGCCTTGTCACCGGGTCTCCTCAGAGAGGGGTCTGTCTGGGGACTCAAACAGGACACGTGTGCTGCCTCGGCAGGATGGAACACAGACGGTTTTTCCATCAAAAAAATTTATCATTTGTAATTGTAGACTGCATGGAAATATCTGCTCTATCTTATATCCTCCTTTAATGTACCTTGATTAATACTGTGCAACATTTCTTCTTGTGTTTGCAGTTTCGTTTAGGTTCTTGAGATACAGGGGGAAAAAAAGTAAATGTAGAAATGTGTGGTTTCCTGTCAGAAAGCCGTCTTACAGGGAGCACTGTTTATACATTTGATCAGCACTTTCCTCAGCACTTAGTGTGTGTGTGTGTGTGTGTGTGAAATGATGAATGGCAAGAAAACACAGAGCACACTATCCTGGTATGTACACACACACACACACACACATGTATAAGGGCACACAGACACACTGTGATCTAGCAAGACTAGCAGTGCCCCTGGACTGGTCACACAGCAGCCCTGTGTGTGAGGGAGAGCATGGGAAGATGTGTGTGAGGATGAGGGGGGCAGAACATGGTCCTCAGAACTGAGCAGAACATGGTCCTCAGAACTGAGCAGAACATGGTCCTCAGAACTGAGCTGAACATGGTCCTCACAACTGAGCAGAACATGGTCCTCAGAACTGAGCAGAACATGGTCCTCAGAACTGAGCTGAACATGGTCCTCAGAACTGAGCAGAACATGGTCCTCTGAACTGAGGGCTGATTTACAGCTCTCTTTACACACACACTCACTCACACAAACACAACAACACCCAAAATAGCCCTAGGAGGCTTGTATTACATGCTGTCTAGTCACTGGGACGTTAAAAGAAAAGTGTGGATTGACTAGATTGTTTACTCGTGGAATTGCACTGAGTGCAGATTCAGAGAACCTGTAGAGGGTTCTTCACCTCAGACTCAGAATCTGATATTTTAGGAGCAGAGGCAGGATAGGGAGGCTGGTGGTCTTCAGCGTGGACAAAACATCAGCCAGCTCCCTCCCTGACCTGGAGGGGTCCTGCTTCCTGCCTGGTCTCTAGCATCCAGGCAGGGGGGCTGGGAGGGCATCCAGGCAGGGGGGCTGGGAGGGCATCCAGGCAGGGGGGCTGGGAGGGCATCCAGGCAGGGGGGCTGGGAGGGCATCCAGGCAGGGGGGCTGGGAGGGCATCCAGGCAGGGGGGCTGGGAGGGCATCCAGGCAGGGGGGCTGGGAGGGCATCCAGGCAGGGGGGCTGGGAGGGCATCCAGGCAGGGGGGCTGGGAGGGCATCCAGGCAGGGGGGCTGGGAGGGCATCCAGGCAGGGGGGCTGGGAGGGCATCCAGGCAGGGGGGCTGGGAGGGCATCCAGGCAGGGGGGCTGGGAGGGTCATGCAGGTATCCCTTGGAGTGTGTGTGACTA
This sequence comes from Hypomesus nipponensis, assembly GCF_054491055.1. Taxonomy (NCBI): domain Eukaryota; kingdom Metazoa; phylum Chordata; class Actinopteri; order Osmeriformes; family Osmeridae; genus Hypomesus; species Hypomesus nipponensis. The sequence continues at coordinate 11,768,900 of NC_140380.1, read as the reverse complement.
CACTGGATGTGTGTGAGAGACTGAGTTCCATCATGTGTGTGTGTGTGTGTGTGTGTGTGTATGTGAGTGTGTCAACTCCAGAGACCTTAACCCTGAACCAATTATCTCTCTAGGGGTCCAGCACAGAACCTGCGGGACCCCCTGCTGTCCTGGCAACTGCAATTAGTCCACTGACTGGAGCACTAATTAACCCACTGATTGGCCAATTGGTGAAGCAGTCTGACATGAGGACAACCAGGGTGATGTTTGTATCTCATTAGAGGCTGTGTTAGCTTGCATTGCTGACTTGCTGTGTTGGGAAAGTACAGTATTTGTGTAGTGTGACACTCAGTCTGTGTCTGTGCTCATGAGACTGGTGTGTCTGCTCATGAGACTGGTGTGTCTGTGCTCATGAGACTGGTGTGTCTGTGCTCATGAGACTGGTGTGTCTCTGCTCATGAGACTGGTGTGTCTGCTCATGAGACTGGTGTGTCTGTGCTCATGAGACTGGTGTGTCTCTGCTCATGAGACTCTGGTGTGTCTGTGCTCATGAGGTTCAGCTGGGGAAAGGAGAGAGGGAGACGGGGAGAGATGAGGAAGTGAGAAAGTTCAAACTCTAATCATAGCAACACCTGCTGGCTAGTTCAGAAATAACAATTCAGAAAAAAGTCACTAAACATTCAGCAAACAGACAGAACGGTCATTCCACTGACTCTCTGAAAAATGCTTTGTTGACAGCGTTGGATAATTCCTGTAAGTTATGTAAAAATGACGCGTAAAAATGACTGTGTAAATTAACACAGTGTGTGTGTGTGTGTGTGTGTGTGTGTGCTCTCCCCAGGTCTTCATGTGAAGCTATCCCATAATGCAACATGTGCCCCCAGCACCAGGACTAACTATGATGGCCACCCAGAGTGTTCCTCCACCATCCTACCAGGAGAGCCAGCAGGTAGGAGGCTGCTGCAGGTACACCTGCTGGGGAACACCTGGAAAGGCCCCCCTAGAAGCCCCCCTAGAAGCCCCCCTAGCCACAGTGAACACAGTTTAACAGGCTTTAACAGGCCTGCCTTAGACCACTGTAGCAGCAGCTGTTTCAGAGTTTAGAGGTAGTTTGGTTTTTAACCCAGGATTACAGTGATGATTACAGGATGCTGACACTCTGGGTTCCTCTGCTGAATGGCGAGAGAGAGAGAGCGAGAGAGAGAGCGAGAGAGAGAGAGAGAGAGAGAGAGAGAGAGAGAGAGAGAGAGAGAGAGAGAGAGAGAGAGAGAGAGAGAGAGAGAGAGAGAGAGAGAGAGAGAGAGAGAGAGAGAGAGAGAGAGAGAGACAGAGAGAGAGAGAGAGAGAGAGACAGAGACAGAGACAGAGAGAGAGAGAGAGAGAGAGAGAGAGAGAGAGAGAGAGAGAGAGAGAGAGAGAGAGAGAGAGAGAGAGAGAGAGAGAGAGAGAGAGAGAGAGAGAGAGAGGAGGGATTTGCAATTTAGATGTTAGCATTATCCTACATATCATCAGCCATCACCGTAGGATTGGATAAACCAACACTGTAAATGTTGCATTGTTCCTTTAGGGGAAAATTTGCCAAATATGTTTATTATCCTTCCCCTTCTGGTGATCAAATGAGTTGCCCAGTGCAGACGCCACAAGCCTGGTAAACTGAGGGTAAAGTAGATCAGGTTGGAGGAAGCACGCCTCACCACCCCTCCCCCTCTGTCTCCAGCGCTGTATCCTTCCGCCTGGAGGATTAGTGCCAGGGGAACGCTCCTGTGCCCAGTCAAAGCACGGCACTAATGCAAATGAGAGCTAGTTAAGTGTGAAGAAGCTAATTTATTTCCCATTTGGTGCCGGGATTAAGACTTGAAGCTTCCTACCCATTGCAAAAAAAAATGGGGAGAAGGAATATGCAGGGAGGAGGGGGGGGGGCTATTTCCTGAGAGAAAACAAGCGGGGGAGAGAAAGAGAATGAGAGAGGGGGATGGATGAGTCGGGATGCGAAGATAAACACAACTTGAAAGGGGTAAACCATCACGTATCATACACCATCACAAGATGGAGAGATTACTAGTCTGTCCTCTCCTGGCTGGATGGGGTTCTAAATGTGTTACATGTGCATTACATGCAAGACGCCCTCTGTTTGTGATTTAGACTTCCTGTTGTCATGATCCTGACTTCCTGTTGTTGTGATCCTGACTTCCTGTTGTGATGATCTTGACTTCCTGTTAATGTGATTGTGACTACCTGTTGTTGTGATCTTGACTTCCTGTTGTGATCCTAACTTCCTGTTGTTGTGACCCTGACTTCCTGTCGTGCAGATGACGGGCACCACCCAGCAGAACTCCAAGACCCCGCAGGTCCACCTCCCGGCTGCGGGGGGCGCCAGCACCCCGGTCAGCGTGACCCTCGACCCCCAGGCCCAGCTGGAGTCTGATAAGAGGGCCGTCTACAGGTGAGACCTCGGCAGGTGGGGCAGATAGGGAGGACTGGAGGAGTCAGTCTAGTTGTGGTACATGGAGAACCCGTGACTGGAAGGAGGATTGACGACCAGCTTTGTAGAACATAAAACACTGTACATTGGCGTGTGTATGCTCAAAAGACTACATTCGTGTAGAATACCGTCGGGTACATTCCTGTTAGTCAGGAACACTTAATGCAGTTGCCATATAGAGTAAGTGCCACGTAATGTTCTTTTGAGGGCGGTGAAAGGTACCCAAACACATATTTGAAATGTACTCTCCACTAACCAACCCCATCACTTGAATATTAATGCATTTTCATAATGGGCATCTATTATCTATTTATGAAGTAAATTATTCAAAATACAGACTTTTTTTTTTCTGTTCCGCAATCTCCCAGTGAGAAATCACACGCCTGCTACAAATCGCGGCAGAACTATTTGACCCAAAAAACAAAGCTTGCACAGTCTTCATAAGATTGTGCTAAGATGACGCGGCACCCTTTTAGCTCGGCCCAACGCCCTGGCGCTGTTGCTTCCCGGAAGGTGATCGGCTATTCCTGTCTGATTGGGTTCCCGCCCCCTGGACGCCTGCGCTAAGCCCCAGAGGCAAGCCGCTATGAAGGCCTTGCCAAGCCGGGGGCTGAATTTCTAAGCTCCTCTGAGATACAAGCCTGTCTTTGATGTGAGCAGCCCGCCTGAGGGTGGCTGCAGGCAGTGTGAAATAAAAAAATAAAACGGAGAAAGATTCAGCCCCCAGACCCGCACTGTCTGGTTTAGACTCCACAATTTTTCTCCCATAAAAACACAAGGATGGTCCACATACACACAATGTTTTTCGCAGGCTTGAAAACGCAGAAAGAGATATAAAATAACACACACCAGCCATAGTTCAGAATAGAAACGTATAAGCACTTCTGCAGATAGACATTCGGAAGCAAACGGACATTTCGAACAACAGTAGCCAACAATCAAAAGGCCTTAAGAGGTGCGTTTTCGGTGCTGAGACGTCTCATTAAATATCCGCAGGTGGCATTATACAAACCTGCTGGCCTTACATCATAGTGGTACTTTCAGATTTTATTTGACATTTATGCTTAAGTAACCGACTTCAAATAACGTGTTAAAATTAGCTCAATATTCCCTCACGACAGTTGAAAGATGCAGACAAACAAACAATCCTGACTTTCCCAATCTGCCCCTCCCACGTTTCCACCTCTGCGCTGTGTTCATTTGAGGCTTTGAAACTTTCAAAGCAGATGAGACTTGAAATTAGCATCGCTGTAATTTTGGGGCTAGGAAGTCTGCTTGCATCCGCTCAAATGTTTATGCATACGTCAGTTCTTTTCGCTAATTGCCAGAATAGCCCGGTTTGTGTGGAACTGTCTCGTCTATTCTTTCCTAAGCCGAGACACTTAATTATTAACAGCGGAATCAACGTGCGGTAGCGTGATTATCCTAACGAGTTACTGGGTTCTATGTAAAATAACCCTCTGGATGCGCAGTGTCTTATTAAAATGACGATAGGGGGTCTGTTTTCTTAGTTGCAGATATTACGATCCATTCAGATGCAAGTTCTGCTCCATTTTGGACAGAAGGAGTGTTCTACAGGAATGAATCTCTTCGCATCGCGTGGACGATGGCTGGTTGTCAAGGGTGTTTTTGTCACCGTATGCTTTATCTTCATGCGAAAAGACGAGTGACTAATCTGATCTAACATAAATAATAATAGGTTATAATGAATAAATATAGGCTTGTGGAGTAAAAAGTGTCCCCACACCGTAAAAGCATAACATGTTTATATTCTGCTGTGAAGCCAGACAGTTTGTTTATAATAGTTCTACATTGTTGTTTAGGATGTTATGCTTCCTTCGAATTCATTTGAAGTAATGTAGCCTTAACCATGACGACCATAACCATGACGACCATAACCATGACGAAAACACAGCTAGAAAACAAAAGTGGGCAGTCAAAACTAGTGACTAGTGATGTCCACAGCAAGTATGCAAAACGAGTTTATTCATAGATACTAATAGATAACACTTAGGATAACTTTCCAAGATCAGAATCTTTGGGTACTAGGGCTCTCTTTTCCAATCTTGCTCCTGTCAGATCTAATTAGTTATCAGACTCATCATGGTGTTCCAGTAATGCTCCTCCTTAAAGCCACAAGTCCTGTTTTAGCCGGATCGCAGAGCCATGAAACTGAATAATGTTTAAGTGAGACCTGGTGTTCATTGGAATATCTCTTAAAGCGCACTTGAAATATTTTTACTGTTAAAGTCGCTAATTTAAGCTCAAATTGGAAACAAAATCTTTTATGTATCCTTTAAGGAATAATGTGTCCTCCATAGGCTTTGCTGCATGGCTCTTCTGAAAGTGTCCATCCAGCCGGGTCGGGCCCTGTATGAGGTGCATTATCATTCACTATCCACCATGGTGGGTCCTTGCTGAAAGCTTCTCTCATGCTGGCCTTTCTGACTATTTTGCATTGAGACAGGATTTGTGTGAAAGAGAGAGAGCGGAGAGAGAGGTGCCTCACAGCTATGCAGACTCTTATTGAACTCCAGTGGATTCTGGGATTCAAAGGGACGTGTTTGTGTGTATCCTACGTGCGGGAAATCCATGAAGGGAATATTCTAGATGCAGCAGAGAGGCAAGTCATTCCATATCATGCACAACAGGAACCCTTTTAATTTGAAGGACTGGTGGGATAGCAGCTTCTCTGGCTAGTGTGTGCGCTTGCAAGTGCCTCGAACGCACCGTGAAGTCTGTTTACCTACACCGCTGCGAAGCTTTCGATAACCAGGCCTCTTGATATCGTAACGACTCGCACCGTTTGACGACGCAGTACAGCCCTCGTTTCTGGAGAGGCGTTTTCCTTTTAAGAGGTCAGCATGACAGAGCTAAATTACTCAGGGATGGAAGAGTTTTTAGTCAAAGCCGAATGGTTTATCGGCTGTTTGTCAAAGATCTGTTTCCTAACAAACTCCCTCTCTGCTTGAGTCTGCTCAAGTTAACCTGCGGTCGAGTAACTGCACTTTCAAATTCTGAACCAAGGACACAGTACTGGTGCCTTTATCCAAAGCAACGTTCAGTCCAGGGGGAATTTGACCCTGTGATCTGCAGTCAAATCCTCTAACCACAGAGATGTCTCAATGGGGATGCAGGCGTGGCAGTGTGAGGTGGTGAAAGGTGGAGGATTCCAGAGGGTTAGGATCAGGTCAGGAGGAAGGAGAGAGGGAGGGAGGAAGAGAAGAGGAGAGAGAGGGGGAGGGAGGAGAGAGAGGGTGAGGGAGGAGAGAGAGGGTGAGGGAGGAGAGAGAGGGGGAGGAAGGAGAGAGGGGGAGGGAGGAGAGAGAGGGGGAGGGAGGAGAGAGAGAAAGAGGGAGAGGGGGAGAAAGAGGAGAGGGAGAGGGGGAGAAAGAGGAGAGAGAGAGGGGGAGGAAGAGGAGAGAGAGGGGGAGGACAGGGAGATGCAGAATGAAGGATAGGAAGAGAAAAGTAGGAAACAAAGGTGGATTTATTGTGGTGGATTGTCTGGGGCCTGGCTCCCTGTTTATGAGTGTGTGTGTCTGTGTGTACGTGCATACATGTGTGTGCAGGGTGTGTGTGCCCCTGTGCAGGGTGTGTGTGCCCCTGGCAGGGTGTGTTCCAGACATGTTGCCTGGGGGAGGGAGGGGCTCTTGAGGAGCCACAGCAGGGATCCTCCACCAGCAGGCTGCTATAAAGCACCCAGCATATAGACGCCCTGATTAGGATGGTAAACATGGAGAGCACACAGCAACGACCCCCTCTGCAATCCACAGGCACCCAGCCTCCACCCAGCCTCCACACCCCCACCCATCCCCAGCCTCCACCCAGCCTCCACACCCCCACCCAGCCCCAGCCTCCCCCCAGCCTCCTCACCCCCACCCAGCCCCAGCCTCCTGCCAGCCTCCACACCCCCACCCAGCCCCAGCCTCCACCCAGCCTCCACACCCCCACCCAGCCCCAGCCTCCCCCCAGCCTCCACAGCCCCACCCAGCCCCAGCCTCCCCCCAGCCTCCACACCCCCACCCAGCCTCCACCCAGCCTCCACACCCCCAGCCTCCACCCAGCCTCCACACCCCCAGCCTCCACCCAGCCTCCACACCCCCACCCAGCCCCAGCCTCCACCCAGCCTCCACACCCCCACCCATCCCCAGCCTCCCCCCAGCCTCCTCACCCCCACCCAGCCCCAGCCTCCTGCCAGCCTCCTCACCCCCACCCAGCCCCAGCCTCCTGCCAGCCTCCACACCCCCACCCAGCCCCAGCCTCCACACCCCCACCCAGCCCCAGCCTCCCCCCAGCCTCCACAGCCCCACCCAGCCCCAGCCTCCCCCCAGCCTCCACACCCCCACCCAGCCTCCACCCAGCCTCCACACCCAGCCCCAGCCTCCACCCAGCCTCCACACCCCCAGCCTCCACCCAGCCTCCACACCCCCACCCAGCCCCAGCCTCCACCCAGCCTCCACACCCCCACCCAGCCCCAGCCTCCCCCCAGCCTCCACACCCCCACCCAGCCCCAGCCTCCCCCAGCCTCCACACCCCCACCCAGCCTCCACACCCCCACCCAGCCCCAGCCTCCACCCAGCCTCCACACCCCCACCCAGCCCCAGCCTCCACATCCCCCCAGCACCAGCCACTAGCAAAACAGGCTTTTCTTTTGTCTGACACGTTTCTTCAGTGGTGGTTATTCTGATTCCACTTTCACTCCTCTCTTAATGCACGGTAATGACAGGAATTTAAAGACCACACCTTGACCAACTCACGCAGTTTCAAGCTAACAGTCACTAGAATTGGGTGTAAACGTGGTATAAAAACCTCACATGACCCCAGTTATCCACCCAAAACCAAACCACCAGCCAAACTCGTCGTTTGGTCCTAACTGCCACACAGCAGAAGGTAATATAAGCCATCATCTTCCTGTTCTCCGTGTGGAAGTCATCACGTGTCCCTGGGGTCTGGGATTTACCGCTCGTTTGAGTCCCCTCCTCCGTGGTGTGAGAAGAGTGCTGACTCTCTGCTCTTTTACGATCCCTGGAATGATTCCCTGGCCAGGCGTGCTCTCACCGTCGCACTGCAGATACCTTCCTTCTCCTTCTTTGCCACTTGCGACCGACTGTCACACACGCTCCACGATTCACCGGAGATCATAGACACTCTGGCTTGTGCGCAGACACATCTACACACGTGTGAGAGGTGGGTCACCTGACACACATGAGCATCAAAATCTCATCAATTAGTGTCTTCAAGGAAATGAACTGATCAGGACTGCTGGCATATGACATGTTGATGTTTTAGCTTCTGCTAGGTTAGCTGTAAACTCAAGCGTGCAGTGTCCTATTATTTAATGAATCCCTCAGCAATGTGGATTAAAGATTTTAATTACTGTAGTTTATTGCTTGGCCGGTTTGTTTGTTTGTTGTTTTAAAACCTGGGTGGCTGTAGATGTGGATAAGCTGGCCAATAAAGGTGCTGTGTACTTTTCAGTCTTACCCACAATGCCCTTGGGCCCCAGAAGCCCAGCAGCATCATATTGACATGACACGACTGTGTGTGTGTGTGTGTGTGTGTGTGTGTGTGTGTGTGAGAGAGAGAGAGAGAGAGAGAGAGAGAGAGAGAGAGAGAGAGAGAGAGAGAGAGAGAGAGAGAGAGAGAGAGAGAGAGAGAGAGAGAGAGAGAGAGAGAGAGAGAGAGAGAGAGAGAGAGAGAGAGAGAGAGAGAGAGAGAGAGAGAGAGAGAGAGAGAGAGAGAGAGAGAGAGAGAGAGAGAGAGAGAGAGAGAGAGAGAGAGAGAGAGAGAGAGAGAGTTGGTGTTTACTGACTGAGAGATATCTGATATTGGACTATGGGGAACTCTCTCCAAGTTTCAACAGCCTCCACTGGGAATGAACATGTCTGAGAAGACAAAGACAACTGAGACAAAGAAATGATCACATGAATCCCATCTGGTGGTTTCTGTCTTCAGATGACAGGGTGATTCACGGGTAGCGGTGGACGTTCTGTAGCACCTGCAGCAGCAGGACCACACCTGGGCACCTGGTAGAGATATGGTGTACCCTGGAGGAAGTGTTCAGCCAAGGACAAGTTACCCTCATCACCCCTGCTCTCCCTCCTTCTCTTCCGCCTGCTCTCCCTCCTTCTCACCCATTTCTTTTCTCTCCTTTCTCAGTGTTTCAAGGTACAGAACTCCCAGGGCGCCCATCTCTCTCACACACACTCACACATGCACGCACACACACACACCCCTCTCTTCTCTCCCTCTCTCCCAGGGCCTGGTGGTGGAGGGCGCTGCAGCTCTGAGCATGTCCATCTGTTTAGTATTCCTCTCACGTCCAGCCGAGGGAGCCGCATTAAATTGGGATCAGGCAGATTAGAGTCTAATATAGCCGGCTATTAAAGGCTGCAAATGAGAGCCATGGGTTACAGGCTGAGCAGGGCTCCACTCTGGCATGAACCAAGCCCCATGCAGACACCTGTACTCCCTGACCTCCTCTCCCACCTCCAGCCCTCTCACACACACACACACACACTCACACACACACACACACACACTCACACACTCACACACTCCAACAGATGGATGTGTTGGGGCACCAGTTGTTTTGAGTTTGATGTGGTAGATTGAATTCATCTAGGTGTGTGTGTGTGTGTGTTAATAGAGGTACCTGGTACAGTATGGAAGTGCTTGTGATGTACGTTCTGTGGCTGATCATGGTGTTCTGCTTCATATGTTCAGTTTTATTGTCAGTAGGGTTAAGTACTAGTTTGTGCTGGAAGGACGAAGCAATCAAGGGCTCAAAGATCCATATCTACAAACTATAAAAATCAGTAGTCACAATCAGTAACAGGAAAATATGTCAGTATCAGTCAGGTCAAAATGATATGTTATATTTTCTCAAATAAAAGCTAAACTGATGTGGTATCACTGAGACGTACCATGGATGGAAATAAAAGTAAGTCTTGAGAATGTGATGATGGATCCATGACACTTCCTGCTGGGGGATCTGTCCTGGTTGACCTTCCAGATAAAAGCCAGGTGGAGACAATATAACTACTGGACCTTAACACTTCACTTAAAGGTCCTCATGGATATAGCTGCCTGAAATCCGCCTGGTCAAAATGTACAGTGTGCAACACAATGAACAATGACAGTTTGAGAAGATTTGTCACACACACAGTAAACAACAAACAGCAGCAGACTGCAGAAACCTCCTTAAAAGCAAGAGTAGGCTAAACATGTGCTTTGAATAAAAACGATATCTGTAAATGATCAAAAACAGGATAAAATAGTACTGTGAATGAACAAGACCTTCAAACTCTCTCCCCTCCCCTCCTCCCCGCCCATCCTCCTCTCCTCCCCTCCTCCTCTCCCTATCCTCTCTCTTCCCCCTATCCTCTCTCCTCCCATCCTCTCTCCTCCCCTCCTCCTCCCCTCTCCTCCTCTTTCCTCCCCTCCTCCTCCTCTCCCCTCTCCTCTCCTCCTCCTCCCTCCCCCACTCCTCTCCTCCTCCCCTCCTTCTCCCCTCCCCTCTTCTCCCCTCCTCTCTTCTCCTCCTCCTCCTCCTCTCTTTTCCTCCTCCTCCCCTCCCCTCCACTCCCCTCTCCTCCTCCCCTCCTCCTCCCCTCCTCCTCCCCTCCTCCTCTCCTCCTCCCGTCCTTCTCCTCTCTTCTCCTCCTCCTCCTCCTCTCTTTTCCTCCTCCTCCCCTCCCCTCCTTCTCCCCTCCACTCCCCTCTCCTCCTCCCCTCCCCTCCCCTCCTCTCTCCTCCCCTCTCTCCTCTCCACAGGCACCCCCTGTTTCCCCTTCTGGCGCTGCTGTTTGAGAAGTGTGAGCAGGCCACGCAGGGCTCAGAGTGCATCACCTCCGCCAGCTTCGACGTTGACATTGAAAACTTTGTCCACCAGCAGGAGCAGGACCACAAGCCGTTCTTCAGCGAAGACCCCGAGCTGGACAACCTGGTGAGACCAGAGGAACACACTCCTGAAACACGTGTCATCTTGAAACATGACTTCCTTGTTAAGCAAGTCCTCCGTAGGTGAATCTAATATTTACAGCCAGATGAAGAGCAGCAATCAAACCATTCTCGCCATAAAACATCCATACTCGTAAATCAAGAGAGATCAACTTGGGTTGACACCCTTCTGCGTTCAGGACTATTGTCAACTTTGTGAGACTGTCACACTCAAAACACCCCCTTCTGGTTGAGTCAGGAACTGCAGTGCTGCGTAATTTCCTGTCCCTTTTCATTCTTCTCTCCACCTCTTCTTCACTCTGTTTCTTGTAGATGATTCTCTCTCTCACTATCAATTCCTCTGGACTGTATCCATCTCTTTCAAGCACTCCCTCTTCCCTTTCTCTCTCATGTTTCCTATATCTTAGTCATTATCTCTCCTTTCTCTGTCCTCCCTCCCCTGTCCTCCCCCGTCCTCCCCTGTCCTCCCCTCCCTCACTGACAGCTAGCAGTCATTAGAAATGAGTAGAGGGTGGCTCTCACACAGCCATAGAAGAGAGAGAGAGAGACAGAGAGAGAAGGCGAGAGAGAGAGAAGGAGAGAGACAGACTGACTATCAGAAGTAACTCAGTGAGTGAGAGGGAGGGGGAGAGGGAAGGTCGACTCCAGACGTTCTGAAGGTGCTCAGCTGACAAATGCTGAGCAGTCAGTTAACCCTACATCTGTGTGCTTTATGAGGCGCCGGTCCTGGCCAGACCCCCCCCCCCCCGCCCGGTCCTCTTCCTCTCCACTGCGGGACAGTTCCCCCACGGCCCCGCCCCGCCCCGCCCCGCCCCCGCCCCCCTCTCTCAGATGGCCACCGCAGCTCCAGACCTCGGATTTAACGAGCTGCGTTTAATTGGCAGATTTATCTCCTCCGTGGTGGAGCTCTCCCCAGCCCGGTGTCGTGCCCTTGCAGTCTGAGGGGGGAGGAGCCTGGCTCTGAGGGGGGAGGATCCTAGCTCTGAGGGGGGAGGATCCTGACTCTGAGGGAGGAGGATCCTGGCTCTGAGGGGGGAGGAGCCTGGCTCTGAGGGGGAGGAGCCTGGCTCTGAGGGGGGAGGAGCCTGGCTCTGAGGGGGAGGAGCCTGGCTCTGAGGGGGGAGGAGCCTGGCTCTGAGGGGGAGGAGCCTGGCTCTGAGGGGGGAGGAGCCTGGCTCTGAGGGGGAGGAGCCTGCCCATCAAGTCCTCAAGGCCTGAAGAAGATATTTTGGGGATCGTCCAGGGCAGTTGGTGAACTAATCCAATAGTGGGCAGGTTCAGAGACCAAGTGAACAGCCATTGTGCTGCATCTTAACCATGTAACCAGAAAGGTACTGGCCATGACGAGGAAAACTATCTGGAGTCCTGACTGACCCCTGACCATGCTAGCCTTACTCTACTGTGAATACTAAAGAACCTTCCAGTGTGGCTAGTTTATCGAGATCGCAGGTTCAAATTTCCCAGACCTTGATATGTATAAAAGCCTGACTGTAGAGTCTGCTGTGTGTCTGTAGAGTCTGCTGTGTCTGTAGAGTCTGCTGTGTCTGTAGAGTCTGCTGTGTCTGTAGAGTCTGCTGTGTCTGTAGTCTGCTGTGTCTGTAGAGTCTGCTGTGTGTCTGTAGAGTCTGCTGTGTGTCTGTAGAGTCTGCTGTGTCTGTAGAGTCTGCTGTGTCTGTAGTCTGCTGTGTCTGTAGAGTCTGCTGTGTGTCTGTAGAGTCTGCTGTGTGTCTGTAGAGTCTGCTGTGTGTCTGTAGAGTCTGCTGTGTGTCTGTAGAGTCTGCTGTGTGTCTGTAGAGTCTGCTGTGTCTGAAGAGTCTGCTGTGTGTCTGCAGATGGTCAAGGCCATCCAGGTGCTCAGGATCCACCTTCTGGAGCTTGAGAAGGTGAACGAGCTCTGTAAGGACTTCTGCAACCGCTACATCACCTGCCTGAAGACCAAGATGCACAGTGACAACCTGCTGCGCAACGATCTGGGAGGACCCTACTCCCCCTCCCACACCTCCTTCAGCCTGCAGCAGGTCAGACACCCACATGCTACACCTCCACACAGCACCAGCAGGTTACACCCTCACCCCAGGGCCTGCTTACAGTCTGGGTCTCCTCCCTCCCTCCCCCCCCCCTCCTGTCCTCCAATAGGAGCTGCTTCAGACCTCCTCCCCCTCGCTGACCTCCGTCTCAGGCTCCGCCCCCTCGGGCATCGTGGTCCCAGCAGGGGGGCTGCAGCAGGGCAACGTCACCATGACGACCATCAACTCCCAGGTGGTGTCAGGTGAGCTCGCACACACATGATTCCTTTCCACCTAGCGTCTATGGATGAATCCTCACTATACAGTGCCTGAGATGATGGATGAAAACTTCAGCCCTTCAGAAGTGAAACAGGCTGTTGTTGCAGCCAAATACACTCCCCCTGTTCATCCGCCAAAAAATCCCTTCGCTCTCAGAATAATCAATCGCTTTCCAGCTTTCCTTTGATCGCACGCTCAAAGAGCAAATGAACCACCCACGATTAGAAGAGCAAAATTAGCTCCAATTAGAAGCAAAACAACGTTCTATTCCTAGATTCAGGTGTCAAGGAAGAACACAACTTCTCCTCAGCGAACGGCAATGTTTCTGAGCTGTTGTTGTTGTTGTTTACGAGTGTTTTGTATGGTTGTTGCTGCCGTGGTGGAGGGCTGAGCAGGATGGTACAGGCGTTTCAGAGTGGAGAGAGGCGGCGAGGATCAGCCAATCACGACTCACGACCACAAATTATCCCTTCAGGAGGGACCTTGTACCAGCCGGTTGCCATGGTGACATCGCAAGGGCAGGTGTTAACCCAGGCGTTGCCCCAGGGAACCATCCAGATCCAGAACGCCCAGGTAAGGCTGGCGGCCGCACAACGCTCTCTCTCTCTCTCTCTCTCTCTCTCTCTCTCTCTCTCTCTCTCTCTCTCTCTCTCTCTCTCTCTCTCTCTCTGTCTCTGTCTCTGTCTCTGTCTCTGTCTCTGTCTCTCTCTCTCTCTCTCTCTCTCTCTCTCTCTCTGTCTGTCTGTCTGTCTCTCTCTGTCTCTCTCTCTCTCTCTATGTCTGTCTGTCTGTCTGTCTGTCTGTCTCTCTCTCTCTCTCTCTCTCTCTCTCTCTCTCTCTCTCTCTCTCTCTCTCTCTCTCTCTCTCTCTCTCTCTCTCTCTCTCTCTCTCTCTCTCTCTCTCTCTCTCTCTCTCTCTCTCTCTCTCTCTCTCTCTCTCTCTCTCTCTCTCTCTCTCTCTCTCTCTCTCTCTCTCTCTCTCTCTCTCCTCAGACCCACTAGGTGACCGTGTGGGACTGTGCTGAGCAGGGGGACTGTGTGGTCCCTGCAGGGCCAGGCTGAGCAGGGGGACTGTGTGGTCCCTGCAGGGCCAGGCTGAGCAGGGGGACTGTGTGGTCCCTGCAGGGCCAGGCTGAGCAGGGGGACTGTGTGGTCCCTGCAGGGCCAGGCTGAGCAGGGGGACTGTGTGGTCCCTGCAGGGCCAGGCTGAGCAGGGGGACTGTGTGGTCCCTGCAGGGCCAGGCTGAGCAGGGGGACTGTGTGTTTGACAGACAGCAGCAGCTCAGACGAGGCTCCTGGAGCAGGCCAAGGCGTGGCGCTACATGTGGGCTGGGAATACAGCTCAGCCCCGTAGCTACATCACTGACATGCTCCCGGTAATGACTCCACAGTAACCATACCCCGGCTTGGTGCCGCCAATTAATTCAAGCCTTCTCTCTCCGGGAACACGCGTTCCCAGGGCCGAGGGGGGAGGGGGAGGGTTCTCCATGTGACACCCCAACTGCAACTGTAACAAGCTTGTTTTTGTGTCTTGTCTGATTTTCTGATTTTGGAAAGTGGGTTTGGATGTGTGTGCGTGAGAGAGAAGGGGTGGAAGAGAGAGGGGGTGGGAGAGAGAGGGGGGAGAGAGAGGGGTGTAGAGAGAAGGGGTGGGAGAAAGAGGGGTGTAGAGAGAGGGGTGTAGAGAGAGATACAGAAGGGGAGAGAAAGAGAGAGAAAGGGAGGGAGAGAGGGGAGAGAGAGAAAGGGAGACAGAGAGTGGGGAGAGAGAGGGGAGGGAGATTTGTCTGTTTCATGAGCCTTCTATCTTTCCAATGACACGTAATCAATTCCTTTTTTTTGTGTTAATGTTTTGTGTTTGCTTATTCATGTGTTTCCTGATCTGCATGAACAATTCATACTTTTCCTCTGTAGGGTTTTAGCCGTTGCAAATGGATGTTAAATATGAATGAAGGTTCCTTATTTTGCCAAATTCTGCTTGCCGGTAAGACACAGAAAGGAAATGCTTTAATGTGGAACTAGAGGAGAATTTACTGACCACAGATTGTGTTTGTGACACACACACAGCAAATTATTAGCATTTAAAATGTTTAGCATTTATGCTAACTAGTCAAATCCAGCTGCTGTTGTTTTCAAACCAAAAACATCAGAAAAGTTTCTTGTCAGAACACTGAACCATCTGACGGTTAAATAAAGAGAGGTGGTGTCAGTACAAGTGTTTATTCTATGGAAGAGACAGAACCCTGTTGACTCACCACGCCTCAGCCCCTCATCACTCCAACACCTTGTCAGAGTTGGAAGACAGGATAGTTCCTCCCCACTTTCTCTCACACATTGCTAAATATACAACACAGTTTGTGTACAGACCATTCTTCCTAGCCAGTGTCACAGCAGGCTGTATTTATAAACGTGCTGGCTGTTACAACATGTACATTCATCAATGCATTTTGTATTTTAAGTGTCATTACTGAAAACGAGTTGCTATAGCGACGGCCAAGGAGGTGTTTCTGTCCTTGTTGGAGAAAGAGAGAGAGGGGGGGGGGGAGGGAGAGGGAGAGGGGGGGGGGAAAGGGAGAGGGAGTGGGAGTGGGAGAGAGAGGGAGAGGGAGAGGGGGGGGGGGAAGGGAGAGGGAGTGGGAGAGAGAGGGAGAGGGAGAGAGGGGGGAGAGGGAGAGGGAGAGAGGGGAGAGAGAGAGAGACAGGGGTAGGAGGCAAAGACGGTAATTGGCGTTTGTCCCTGGCAACCACAACCATAGCAACAAGGGCACCAAGCTCCCCTGTTCTTGGTGGCGTCTACAGGTGAACCTGGATCTGGCCTCGCTGCTGGACGGAGACGATAAGAAGTCCAAGAACAAGAGAGGAGTGCTGCCCAAACACGCAACCAACATCATGAGGTCCTGGCTGTTCCAGCACCTTATGGTGAGGGGAGGGGAGGGGAGGGGAGGGGAGGGAGGGAGGGAGGGAGGGGAGGGGAGGGGAGGGGAGGGGAGGGGAGGGGAGGGGAGGGGAGGGGAGGGGAGGGGAGGGGAGGGGAGGGGAGGGGAGGGAGGGAGGGAGGGAGGGAGGGGAGGGGAGGGGAGGGGAGGGGAGGGGAGGGGAGGGGGAAGGGGGGGAGGGGAGGGGAGGGAGGGGAGGGGAGGGGAGGGGAGGGAGGGAGGGAGGGAGGGAGGGAGGGAGGGAGGGGAGGAGAGGGGAGGGGAGGGGAGGGGAGGGGAGGGAGGGGAGGGGAGGGGAGGGGAGGGGAGGGGAGGGGAGGGAGGGAGGGGAGGGGAGGGGAGGGGAGGGGAGGGAGGGAGGGAGGGAGGGAGGGAGGGAGGGAGGGAGGGGAGGGGAGGGGAGGGGAGGGGAGGGAGGGAGGGAGGGGAGGGGAGGGGAGGGAGGGGAGGGGAGGGAGGGAGGGAGGGGAGGGGAGGGGGGAGGGGAGGGGAGGGGAGGGGGGGAGGGGAGGGGGGGGAGGAGGGGAGGGGAGGGGAGGGGAGGGGAGGGGAGGGGGGGGGGAGGGGAGGGAGGGAGGGAGGGAGGGAGGGAGGGAGGGGAGGGGAGGGGAGGGGAGGGGAGGGGAGGGAGGGAGGGAGGGAGGGAGGGAGGGAGGGAGGGAGGGAGGGGAGGGGAGGGGAGGGGAGGGGAGGGGAGGGGAGGGGAGGGGAGGGGGGGGGGGAGGGGAGGGGAGGGGAGGGAGGGAGGGGAGGGGAGGGGAGGGGAGGGGAGGGGAGGGGAGGGGAGGGGAGGGGAGGGGAGGGGAGGGGAGGGGAGGGGAGGGGAGGGGAGGGGAGGGGAGGGGAGGGGAGGGGGAAGGGGGAGGGGAGGGGAGGGGAGGGAGGGAGGGAGAGGGGAGTAGAGAGGTGGAAATTAAGGGCCAGAAGGGCAGAGAGAGAGAGGGAGAGAGAGGGAGAGAGAGCTCAGAGCTAGAAGTCTAGTCTGGTACAAAGTGTATGTGAAGCAGTCTGCTTGAGACACAGCAGAGATGGAGGACAGAGGAGAGTTAAGAAGTCAGATGTCTGGTAGCTCACCACTTTAAAGGTTAGGAAGGTCAAAGGTCAAATTATGGAAATGTCAAGAGGTTGAGTTTGAGGTTAAAGTAAAAGCTGCAAGGTCAGAGTTCAAGGAGAGTCATTTTAATGTGTCAATGTCTTAATTGTGCTCACAGGACCTCAAAGTCTGGACATTACTTGAATTCAACATTTTTTTGTCCAACAGCATCCCTATCCCACAGAGGATGAGAAAAGACAGATTGCAGGACAGACTAATCTCACCTTGCTACAGGTGAACAACTGGTAAGACCATGTGGACTGTTGTTGAAGCCGTCTGTGTCACAGACGAGAGAAGTGCGCTGTGTCGTCCTCTGCTGGATTAACATGGCTAGCGCAATGAAGAACTAGTTTCAGATTTTCTGTAATTCTCTATATTTTTACTCTCAAATGCCCCCTTCTCTCTCTCTCTCTCTCTCTCTCTCTCTCTCTCTCTCTCTCTCTCTGTCTCTCTGTCTCTCTGTCTCTCTCTCTCTCTCTGTTTCTCTCTCTCTCTCTCTCTCTCACTCTCTCTCTCTCTCTCTCTCTCTGTTTCTCTCTCCCGCCCTCCCCCCAGGTTTATCAACGCCCGTAGGCGTATCCTCCAGCCCATGCTGGATGCCAGTAACCCCGACCCGGCGCCCAAGGCCAAGAAGATGAAGTCTCAGCATCGTCCCACGCAGCGCTTCTGGCCCGACTCCATCGTAGCGGGCGTGCTTCAGAGCCACGGAGCCCTCGCAGGGGGCCACTCCGACAGTACGACGCCCTCAGTCTCACCTCTCACCCCGTCTGTCTGAACTCCTCCTGTCCGACTGTCTGTTCAGCTGTTGGAAACATCTGTGTTTGTGTCCTTCTGTGGTGTGCTCTGTCTTATTGTTGAAAACTGCGGGAAGGTAAAAACGTGGATTGTAGTGTGTGTGTGTGTGTGTGTTTACATGCGCTTCTGTGTGTGTGTGTGTGTGTGTGTGTGTGTGTATATTTGTCCCGGCTAAACTTCCTGTCTCCTGTTGCGCTGCAGACTCTCTGAACATGGACGGGCTCCAGCCCCTGTCTTCAGACTCGGCTACTCTGGCCATGCAGCAGGCCATGCTGGCCGGAACCGAGGACTCCATGGACGGCACGGAGGAAGAGGATGAGGAGGAAGAGGAGGAGGAAGAGGAAGGGATGGAGGAGGAAGAGGAGGAGGAGGAGGAGGAGGAAGAAGAAGACGACAGTCAGGAGGGGAGACAGCTGTCCGTTGGAGGGAGTGGGAGGAGAGGCCTATCTATGGAGCAGAGAGAGGGACTTGAGTAGGAGAAGAAGACTTGAGTAACTAAAGAAGAAGAGATGCAGAGGCTAGTCTGACCCTGCACACACCCGCGCCCATTCAGATTCAGCTAGAACTGGCCACTAACACTTTAAGGGGCATTGTTTCGTTTTATACATGTTTATAATCTCAAGACTCTGAAAGACTCCCAGCGTGAGGTTGTGCATTCTTTTTGTTGTTGTTGCAAAAATGGACAATTCATGACTATGACAATGAAGGTATCTACACGTAAAAAAATAAATAAGAAGAAACTTTTATTTTTTGTTGCAAACATGTTCTGTCTGGTAGTCGCGCCTGGTCCTCATGTAGGTCTTCCTCTGCTGGTGTCATCTAGGCCGGGGTACCGTCTCAACACGGGGTGGTTCTCAGGTGAACTCCATAAAAGCACAAACATTTATTTGGAGAACTCTAAACACGACAGACGGTATATTTCCATGAACGCAGAGCGGTCACAACATGGCCTAATGGATGTTTTTTTGTGCATGATTTCTGGGGGGGCGGGAGGGGGGGACAGTTTTTCAACTGCAAAAAAAAAGAGAAAGAGAAATAAACACAGAGAAACCAGTGACAGCACAATATATGCACATGAATGATGTTTTTCTGTTTGAAGTTTTTGTTACGGTGAGGAAAGCTTATTTATTCCTTTCTTCCCCAGCTTGCCAGGATGATGGTCGCTTCTTTTTGAATAAAGATGTAACGTTGCTTTCCAGAGCGCCTGGCTTGGATGGGTGTGTATGAAGCAAAGCTAACTGTCTAACCTGTGGCTGTGCATTCTGCCCTTAAGCCAATGTGATCAACTACCGTACTATGAAATATGATAAACAACTCGGACTCCTCCCAACATCTCACATCAACGCTGTTCCAAGTCGAGGGATTGTACGAACGCAGTGATCACGAACAAGGGATCGCATGAAAGCAGGGAGAACTCGCTTCTCAAATGACGTTCACGTCTTTCACCGGTGAACTTTTGCAAAGACATCAGGCATGAGAAGAGCACTGTCCTATTTCTGGGACTATTTCTCTCTATTTTAAGTGAAAGATTTTCAAGAAACTGTGAAAACTATTTCCGCCCTCGGTTTTGTGTTCCAGTTGACAAAAATGGATCAGCATCTGTTTCTAATGTAATGTCTTGAAAGGAAAGATGAACACGTTATTGAATGTTTCTTGGACTTGTTGTTTGTGAAGTTTCTCATTACTCTTCTGTTCCTTTTGTCCATTGCTTTTTTGAATGGTTCTTTCAGAGCAAGTGATAATAGGGAATATTTTTATTTTGTTTGTATACATTGTTGTCATAAACTATTGTGTTTCAATAGATCAATTGTAATAATTAAAAGAGATAAAACTACTGCTTTGTTCTGTGATTTCTTTAGCAGCTTGGTGTTATGGATACTTAGTAGGGCTGATGTGCTAGGGATAGCTCAGTGGTAAGAGAATTTGATTGTAGATCAAAAGGTTGCAGGTGAAAATCTCCCTTTGTACGCCCTATTGGCACTAAATAACAACATTATATGCCATCAGATGTGCGTATGAGTGTGTGTGTGTGTGTGTGTGTGTGTGTGTGTGTGTTGTGTAGTTGCTGCCACTCCTCAGGTCTGTATGAACACTTCAGATTACAGATCGTTCTGAGATAGTGGCCTTGATGTTGTCTAACCTCCCATTACCCATGGCTGTGGTTTCCATCCCATCTGCTTGAAATCAGCCCCATGATTCTGCTACTCTACCGAAATGAAACATCCATACATCTTCAAGCAACTTCTTGTAAAACATTTGAAAAAACTGATAACATTCAACTTTGGTTTTTGAGTGCAGTATATAGGATGAGCAAACACATCGCTATAAACGAACCCTCTGAGTGGCGCGTCTAGGTCCAGCCAGTGCTCTGAGTGGCTCGTCTAGGTCCAGCCAGTGCGGAGCAGCAGTCTGGAGTCCCAGGGAGTATAAATAGGTGGGAAATGACAGAGCAGGAGAAGCCAGTGTTTCTGAGGCTGTTTGAAGTGGGGCGCTGCCATGGTGCTGTTCTGCCAGCCTGGAGCGCTGGGACCTCAGAGAGGAGGGGGGGCAGGGAAACACACACACACGTAGACACATACGTCTACACACACACATAGACACAAGCACACACACACATACAAATACTAGACACACACAATCAATGAGCCCCATAAAGCACACACACACACAGTTAATGCTAGTGCGAACACACACACCATTCACCAGACCTTTTCAGTCAATTCAGAACCATTAAAATCTGTGCTTCCACTCGTCCACAGGACCTTTATAATTATGTCCCGACCTGCCCGGTCCCGCCCCGGTCCCGCCCCGGTCCCGCCCGGTGCAGCATCTCAGAGCAGGCCCAGAGTACTTAAAGACCGCGCCAGCAGAGGCTTCGGACGGTGCCTCGGTGTCTCACGTCATTCAATCACTGGATTTCTATTCTGTCTTCGGTGACAGGAGCTAGCTGACGCACTGAAGGTAAGGAGGTTTTGCGGAGTTTCTGAGGTGCAGAATATAAAGTGGATATTCAGTGATTTATTCTGAAACTTGCAACAATGCAATCAATATCTAGTATATATAGTACTTACAGGTAATTATAGCCTATTATACTTAAACTATAAATAGGTCTAAACTCTTGTTGGTTATAATTAAAGGGGGAGAAAATAATCTCACACTTTAAGCTATGTCATAACGGGCATTTTAATGTAATTGAATGTAGGCCTCAATGTAGTCTCTATTCATGTAGCGGACGCTTTTATCCAGAGGGATGTCCAGGGGAGATCTGAACTCGTGATTCGTGCAGCTGTACGCCTTTACATCCTCCTACCATCTCTCTAGCATCACAGTACACGGACCTCATCCATGTAAGCATATCTTCTCTGTAGGTGTGAAAATGTCCATCGCCAACGCGGCCGCCACGGCCATGTTGTCCGACGCGCTGCTCCAAGAAGGCGCTGCCTCGGGCACCAACCGCCTGATTCACCTGGAGCTGGAGCTGCCGCTGGACAAGGTCATCAAGTTCGTCTCCGTGGGCCTGCCGCTGCTGCTCGTGTCCATGGCTTTCGCCCGCGAGATCTCCGTCGGTTAGTCGGTTTTTGTTGACTCCCCATGTTTCTTTGATCAGGATTTGTTTGACCAGTGTTTTTGTACGTAGTTGACGACATCGTGTCGTGCGGGAACTGGGCTTTATCTTCCTATATGTACTTTAAGTTACAGTTATAGGCTAGTCATAATTGGTGATATAAGGGCCTAAAAATTATGCCAAATAAATAGTACAGTTCATCACTAAACCTAGAATTGCTCACACTACAGTGGCCTAACTCCTGCCAGTGTGCTGAAGTGTAGTCTGCATTAGCGGATTCATTGAGAACCCGGCTGCGTGTTGCACAGCACTGGAGGTAGCTGCGCCAAGTCTGTCTTTGACTTCAAACTAATGATCCCCTCCCCTCCTCGCCGGCCTGCAATCAACCGCTCCAGATGCTAATTGGCAGGGGGATGATTGAGAGCGGCATTCGCCAGCGTCTCCGTTCTGTAATTACAGACAGCATCGCTCAACTCTCAGCCCTCTCTCTATTTGTGTCAAATGAGAGGATATGTTAATTAACTGGAGGGTGTCTAGTCGAGGCGGTGATACTGGGGAAGGCTTGCTGATGCATCTTGGCCTACATAAGGCTGCCTTCCCTAAGGACATGATTATTCTGCTCCTGTCTTTCTGCACCTGGCTTGAATGCTTTGCCTGCTAATAACTGAGCAGCAAGCAAACACTTGTGTTTTGGAACTATGTCTGAAGGGGATGCGGGTGTGATTCCCAACATCAGGATCACTGGTGGTTTCAGCTGCAGCACACACAGCGGGAGTAGTTACCTTAACATCGAAGATCCTTTCTCTTTCCTTCTCTCTCGTTTATACACACACGCGCACGCACAACCACACAAAGTCGTTCAATATGTAATTTAATCCTGTACAGTTGCCTGTAATAACAGCATCTATGTTCTTACAGTAAATTGGTAGTTGTACATAACTACTTCTTTGCGTCTCTGGCAGAGGGCAGAGGCTGTTTTATAAATAGTGTGTCTGAGCCGTAACTGTGGGTGGTTCGGCAGTAGAAGGGGAGTGCCCCCGTGTCTCCACCCAGCATCACAGGCCACAGAGAGGCTGGGCGTGGAAGGGACCACTGCTCATGTGGTCGAACCATGTGGATCGTGGTGGGAAAACAGCCCTGCAAAGCGCCTGTGTTAATACATGCAGCCTCACATTAGAAGGGAGTAGTAATGCTCTGTTTAAAAGCCCCGGTTTTCCCACATACCCAAATAGAAACATCTGCTTTTGAGGATGGTTTGAGTCTGAAGACTCTGTCAGGGATATGGAACTTAGGACAATGTCTGCAGGACAACTAACCTGGTCCTGTATGTTGTGTGGTGGTTGTGCTTCTCTTTCCAGGACCACAGATCACCTGTTTTCCTCCCAACAACTTCACGGTGAAGCAGGCTGTGTATGTGGACACCTACTGCTGGGACTCCCTCATGCACCACGAGTCTGACGTCAACGGAAACTTCGAGGAACGATCCTTATGGGTCCACAAAGTAACTGACACGTTTCATACCTTGTTATTACACTTATACAGTCACAAGACAACGTTTAGAAATGTTTACTAATCACTCTCCCCCCTCCCCCCTCCCTCTGCCCCCTCTCTCTCCCTCTTCCCCCTCTCTCTCCCCCCTCTCTCTCCTCTCTCTCCCTCCTCCCCCCTCCCTCTGCCCCCTCTCTCTCCCTCTTCCCCTCTCTCTCCCCCCTCTCTCTCCTCTCTCTCCCTCCTCCCCCCTCCCTCTCCCTCCTCTCTCTTCCTCTTCCCCCTCTCTCTCCCCCCCTCTCCCTCCTCCCCCCTCCCTCTCCCTCCTCTCTCTCCCTCTTCCCCGTCTCTCTCCCTCTCCCTCCTCTCTCCCCCCTCTCCCTCTCCCCCCTCTCTCTCCCTCTCCGTCCTCCTCCCTCTCTCCCCAGATGTTCCCCTACTCTCTACTGGCCATGGCCATGCTGATGTACCTGCCTGCTCTGATCTGGCGGTATCTGGCCATCCCCAGCCTGGGCTCAGACCTGCTCTTCATCATCGACGAGCTCGACAAGTCCTACAACCGCTCGGTGCGCCTGGCGCAGAATATCCTGGACATGAGACAGAACACAGAGAACCCTCTCACCTTCCAGGCTGAGCTTGAACGGTCAGACAGCCTCCACTCATGAACCCTTTAAGAACACAGGGACGGTGTCTGCGCAGCATTACAACAGTCTATCCTGATCTAACATGTGTCTGTTGGAAAAATACATGTTTGAAGTAGAGCACCTGGTTTAAGTCTGCTTCATTGAACATTTGAAAGCCCCGAAAATATATATGTATACAAAGTGTATATAAAATATACTTTCAAGTGTGTATTTCATAGGGGTAGGATGAGGGTTATATCACAGTGTTCCATCAACTTCAGTCTTGCTCTCAACCTTCCCCTTGTCTCCGCCAGGGCCAAGAGGAAGCGTTACTTTGAGTACCCCCTGCTGGAGAGATACATGCAGTGCAAGCATGGCTCCTACTTCCTGGTCAGCATGCTGTTCCTGCGTGGCTTCCTGTTGCTCATATTCCTGTCCGCTTCCTGTCTGTACCTGGTCTACTTCCACCTGTCTGCCTTCCTCCAGGATGAGTTCAGCTGCTTCGTGCGTACTGGCCTGCTCAGGGATCAGAGCTGGGTCCCAGAGCTGGTCCAGTGTAAAATGACCGGCCAGCTGGTTTTCCAGGTCATAAGCGTTGCTAATGGCGCTATCTATGTCCTGCTGGCGCCTATCGTCCTCTTCAGCCTGGTCCGTCTGTTTGTTTGGGACACAACCTTCCTGTCCGTCTACGAGGTACTTCCTGCTCTGGGCCTGATCAGCGGGCAGAAGCTGGGCTGCCCTCTCAACGACCTCAATGTGCTCCTTCTCTTCCTGAGAGCCAACGTGGCCCACCTGCGCTCCTATGGCAGGCTGAGGGCCTTGTGCTCGCTGACGCCACCGCAGGTGGGGAGGGGGAACTGCGAGGCGCGACCGGGAAATGGAATTGTGAGCCTGGAAGAAGCGGAGGAGAGGGAGGAGGCGGCGCGGGAGCTGAAGGAGGAGGTGGAGGAGGCCAGGGAGGAAGGGAAGCTGAATCTGGTGGACATCATGACCATCCTGGGCGCCGCCAGGGGAAACGCTGTGAACTGCAGCGAGGGGAGGCCGATCGTGGAGGAGAATATGACCCTCGGTACCGTAACGCTCATCTATTCTCTCAAACGCATTCTGCTAATCTGCATTTTTGTCTATATCATTTGGGATGTTCAGAAAATAATCAAGTGAGGCTTTGTTCGTAACGGCAGATGATCACGGAAGTACTCTTGTTAAGTGTTGCACAGTGTAATCAATTCTCTTTTTAAAGGCTTCCCATACTAGTTGAATATCCAGATTCATTAGACAGTGGACGAGTGGAAACAGTTTTGATATAGAACAAACTTCCAAGCTGCAAAGAATACAGGCTACAAGAGAACTTTGCAGGGGGATGAAAACATCTCTCAGTAACTGTGACAGAATGCTCTTTGAGAACTTAAATGTAGGGTTCGCCCAGTCATCTATATTTGGTTTGGACTTGGTTTGGTTTCATGTAGAACATTCTGACATGATGGCGATACACAACAAGGTTGTTATTTTAAAAGAGGCTTTTTAGAGCAACGGCCACCTCAGAAGATTGTGGTACTTCCCGCATCTAATACCCCTCCTGTCTCCTTACAGAGCCAAACCTCCTGGGCTACCATGAGTTGAAGGAGACAGCTTCACGTAGTCATTATGGCTAAATCACCCATGGACCCAACCGTCAATGTGACACCAAAATGGTGCAGGAGGAAGAGAAAGTACTTTTAGTTAAACTTGACTAAACTAGTTAGTCTTTCGTAGGAAAACTTGAGTAAACTAGTTATTTAGTAGTTAAGGGATAGTATGGTATGCAGTGTTCCAAAAAGCCTCTTTTAGCGTGAAAAACTTGGAGGTCAAAGAGGGTTTTCTTGACTTTCAGTGTCGTCCACTACAACCTCAGGTTTTCAGTTTTTATTTACAATATGAAGTATTTACTTTACTTGACTTTTTTTACACTTTTTTTTAACTACCTTGGTGATATTATTTGTGTTTTAACAACAATAAATATATCTTTCATGGCTGCAGTGTGGTTATTGTGTGACAGATGACTAAAGCTCTTCTGTATACTATACACTGTACACTCAAACAAAAACTCAAATATAGGCTACACCCAGCATGTGCTTAAAAAAATTATACCTGAATATAGCAAATTACTACACTTTACTATACAATATGTAAGGGATAAGTGCGAACAGCACCCTGACGCGACGCCTAAAGAATGTTCAACGTCTATGAAGATGTTCAACGTCTTTGGCGAACCATTTCTCTGCTGATCAACACTACGAATGGTAACAAATAAATTGTAAAAAGACACAATGTGTAAAGTAATTTTGTTGGCAAGTAGCCGTGTAATAAGCTGGATAATGTATAGAACGCCGATCATTATCGGGAAAATAAACCACTTCAGAGCGAAACTACACCCCTCCGCTTCGCGTCGGGGTGCTGTTCGCCTTGTCGGGGCTTATTTTCCCGATAAGGACTGGCGTTCTATACATTATCCCTTACTTAATATACTTATACTATGATTATTGAAAAACTCACGGCGACGATTGCTTACGTTTTGCATAAACTATTGTTGGCCAATTTGAACAACATTACCCACAATGCACTTCTTTAATCTGCTAATATCCCTGCTAATATGATTCAATTTTATTTTACATGACGTGTAAAATATAGATGTAATATTACGTAAATTCATCCCGACCACCGGGTGGCAGTAATGCACCTTTAGTTCTTGCGAAACCGACCAAAATACTCTCCTTCGTCTACCGTTACCATGCAACGAGTGAACGCTGTTTCTAACATAATGCTGTCTAGTCAGATCATCACATCATAACTCATAACCTGGGAGGATGACTACAGTACGCCAGGGAGCGAGCTCTAGCTAGTTATCCAGATTAGTTAGTATCGAAGCACGCGCTCTGGCGTGGTCGATGAGTAGCTTATAAACGTTGCATGATTAACCTAGCTAGCAAACTGGCTAACTCGCAACTACATCATCCAGTTTATTGAAGTGTTCTGACTTGCTAGCTAAAGACTCGCTTGGTTGCCAAGTCTGCACTTAAAAGCAAAACGCAAGAAACAGATATAACTAGTTACTAACTACTTCGGTAAACCATGGCAGATGGCTGGAGCACCGACACCGGAGAAGCTGTTTATCGCTCACGTGATGCCATCAAAAACCTCAAAATAAAGTTAGTAATGACGGTAGTTACCTAGCTAGCTAACGTTAGCTAACTGGTTTAATACCATTTTACCGTGATTACTACTCAGCAAGTCACGTAAAACATGCCTAAGCAGAAATGTAAAACCGAAATGTTGTCTCTTGATTTCCCTGCTGCAGTACTAGTAGTTCATGGCTGTTAAAATGTAAGACGTGTGTGATGTGAAAACCTGTGACTCCGGGGTGACGGCATACATTTAATTATGCATGATCGAAGGATTCTGCTCATTCAGCCCCGCTAGCTAGCTAGCCGTGTTGTGTTAGTGTAATGAGGGTTTTCGTTTCAGGGTCCGTATCGAGAAGGTGACTTCCACAGCAGCGCTGTCACAACACCTTCATCAGCAAGTGTTGCATCAACAGGAGAGCGGTGTCATCGAACTAGACACCTTCACGCAAGCTCGATCAGGTCTTTACTCTGTCTTTACTTTACTACTGTTTTAGGTTTTACAAACAATAACTTGCCACATAAAGCGTTTTTTTTTGTATCGTTGACTGTTGAGTAAGCAGTACACTTTAAACACTTGTATGATAACTGTCTCGGATACGCTATTATGTCGATTGATGTCGATGATTCATTTCAGTTGGCGATGATGAGGAGGAGCTGGTCGTTAGTTGGCAGGAAAAACTTTTCAGTCAGGTAGTTCAGTTCAGATTTTATGCCATTGAATCATCTACTTTTACGGTAAATAAGTGAACAGTGGTTCATGTTTGTGTGCTTGTGTGCAGTATGAGGTGGACTTGTTTCAGAGTGAGTCAGTGTGCCAGACTCCTCTCGAGAGGCAGTACCGGACTGAGATCTTGGCCTTGGAGGGGAGAGCAAAACGCAATCTCAGGATCTTCACTTACACCGATTTCGACCGATACACCATTTGGGAAGGGGTATGCTACACGCACACTCTCTGCCTCTCGTTTCAGCCACTCAGCCATCAGCTCTGTGAGTCACATGGTTCAGAGTACAGAGGCACTCGGTGGTAGAGCGTTTGGCTGCAGATCGAGATCACAGGTTCAGATCCCACCCTGCCTCTTTGGATAAAAGCATCTGCCGGAAATTAATACCTTACTTATTGTCATACATTATCACATGATACGCTAGGCTGATTCTCAAGCAGTGAACTGTAGCGATTGCATTGTTTTACTGCTGTGAGGATGTGCATCACAGTAAAGCTGTTCTTCGGCTCCTGGCTGTAGCACTCTCAGAGCGTGGTGAAGACAGCCGGCTCCAAACCCACCTTCCTGGCAGAGAGGATGGCTAACGTGAGGCACAGGCGGCAGGACAGACGGCCGGTGTAGGTCCCAAACACACACCCCAGGTCCCAAACACACACCCCAGGTCCCAAACACACACCCCAGGTCCCAAACACACCCCAGGTCCCAAACACACACCCCAGGTCCCAAACACACACCCCAGGTCCCAAACACACACCCCAGGTCCCAAACACACACCCCAGGTCCCAAACACACCCCAGGTCCCAAACACACACCCCAGGTCCCAAACACACACCCCAGGTCCCAAACACACCCCAGGTCCCAAACACACCCCAGGTCCCAAACACACCCCAGGTCCCAAACACACACCCTCCAGGGGTCTGGCTGGTGATGGCAGCATCTTTGAAGCCACTCTGTGTTGTTGCCTGTGAAAAATATACCAAATACAATGTGACTTTATCACTGTCTTCCATGTTGCTGGTGTGTGTGGCCGTGTGTGTGTGTGCGTGCGTAGAGACAGCAGCATCTCCAAGTCTAAGATGATCACCTGGGAGCCCTCAGAGGAGTTTGTGAAGACCAGCCACGTGGTCAACACTCCCGTCCAGACCATGCACATCATGGCTGACCTGGGCCCCCCCGGAAAGTATGTCTGCTGTCACCAAACTGTTACCTGACGGGGTGTTCGTTTAGAAGATGCTTACATCCTAGAGGCCTGCAAATAGAACTTACAGCTGAAGACCAAGGATCAGAGGAGACACATTCTAACAGGATTTTGTCGGTCAGAGTCGAGGAATAGTCTGTATTTACTAGACACAGCGCAAAGTAACCGTCTACAGACTGGTGCTGAGTGTGTGTGTGTGTGTGTGCTCCTCAGACTAGAGTCAGAATGTCTGCTGTGCACCATCAGAGCAGACAGTAATGGAGTGGTCACTATCAAACCAGACTTCAACAAAGGCAAAGAACCCTACAGGTGGGTGTAATTGTAAACCTTACAATTACTGTTCCATCTAGAGCATGACTGAAGGAAGACTGGTGGAACATGGTTCCTCCTTGCTCTGTGTGTTCTCCAGGGTGGAGGCGGGGGAGGAGAGGAGGGAGGTGTGGCGCTTGACACTGGAGAACGTATCGTCAGACATCAACAAAGAGGAGAAGGAGAGGGAGCAGCGCATGTATACAGACGTGAGCCATGGGCCCTCCTTTGCAAGCTCCTCCTCTCCCCCTCCTTTAGCACCTCCTCCTCTCCCCCTCCTCTCCCCCTCCTACAGCACCTCCTCCTCTCCCCCTCCTACAGCACCTCCTCCTCTCCCCCTCCTTTAGCACCTCCTCCTCTCCCCCTCCTGTCCCCCTCCTACAGCACCTCCTCCTCTCCCCCTCCTGTCCCCCTCCTACAGCACCTCCTCCTCTCCCCCTCCTACAGCACCTCCTCCTCTCCCCCTCCTTTAGCACCTCCTCCTGTCCCCCTCCTGTCCCCCTCCTACAGCACCTCCTCCTCTCCCCCTCCTGTCCCCCTCCTACAGCACAGTTACAGAATATGATGTATGTTGTGTGAGGGGAATTTTCAAAGAATGACAGTCCGACACATTTAATGGTTTCCAGACTCTATTTGTTTATCTGTCGGGCTTGAAACTCATCTTTCTTCTTTCCCTCCATAGTTGTACACGCGACACCGAGATTACCTCAACAGCCTCGTGGGCCAAGACTTTGAAATGGTACTTCCTTGTTCTTTCAAAATAAGAGTACTAGTAGTATCACAATTGTTCTATATCATAGTTTTCTCAACTGAAGTTAGTCAAACAAGTAGTGGTGCTCCTTCTTGCTTTAGTGCTTAAGTCAACTTTATAACCTTGCTATTTATACTTGGAAGTAAGATAAAGAACTTCAACTCTTATGATGAAGTAAATTTACATTTAGTCATTTAGCAGACGCTCTTATCCAGAGCGACTTACAGTAAGTACAGGGACATTCCCCCCGAGGCAAGTAGGGTGAAGTGCCTTGCCCAAGGACACAACGTCATTTAACACAGACGGGAATCGAACCTGCAGCCTTCCGCTTACTAGCCCGATTCCCTAACCGCTCAGCCATCTGACTCTCTAAATGGTACTTTCCAGCCTCCCCCTGGTCTCCTACGGCTGCTAGTAAATGGAGAGATAGGTGAGATAAGAAGGCTACATTCAAATCTTCTGTTAAGATTCGCATCAAATTATACAGACAACTAATAATATGCATAATGAGATGAATCCCATCATTCCCCCAGTCTCAGCCCAAGGCTTTGAATACGATGACCTCTACATCCACTACTTTATAGAGCTTCCCAACAGTAAGTCCCTCCATGAGAACAGGATCAAATCCCAAACCCTTAATGTGACATTACAAACAAGCACTACTTCATGTGTAACAAGTGTTAAGTTGTTCCTTCCAAAAAGCTACATCCAACATGAGATCAGTGGGTCGTGTTGTGATAGCTGAGTGTGTCCTGTGGTTTCAGACTGGTCCAGTCTGCCTCAGCAGTCTCTGTCAGGGGTGACCCAGACATGCCGCACCCGCACTGTGGGGAAGGTAGGTGCTCCTCGCCCACCTCAACACCACCTCAACACCACCTCAACACCACCTCAACACTACCTCAACACCACCTCAACACTACCTCCTCACCCACCTCAACACCACCTCAACACCCCACCTCAACACCACCTCAACACCACCTAAACACCACCTCAACACCACCTCAACACCACCTAAACACCACTTCAACACCACCTCAACACCACCTCCTCACCCCACCTCAACACCACCTCAACACCACCTAAACACCACCTCAACACCACCTCAACACCACCTCAACACCACCTCAACACCACCTCCTCACCCCACCTCAACACCACCTCAACACCACCTCAACACCACCTAAACACCACTTCAACACCACCTCAACACCACCTCAACACCCCACCTAAACACCACCTCAACACCACCTCCTCACCCCACCTCAACACCACCTCAACACCACCTCAACACCACCTCAACACCACCTAAACACCCCACCTCAACACCACCTCAACACCACCTCAACACCACCTCAACTCCACCTCAACACTACCTCCTCACCCCACCTCAACATCACCTCAACACCACCTCCTCACCCCACCTCAACACCACCTAAACACCCCACCTCAACACCACCTCAACACCACCTCAACACCACTTCAACACCACCTAAACATCACCTCAACACTACCTCCTCACCCCACCTCAACATCACCTCAACACCACCTCCTCACCCCACCTCAACACCACCTAAACACCCCACCTCAACACCACCTCAACACCACCTCAACACCACCTCCTCACCCCATGTCGTGCTCCATTCTTGGGTCCCTGCAGGACGATGTGGCGTACTTCAGCTTCCCCTTCAGCTTCGAGGCGTTCTACAGGAAGGAGGATGAGAGCGAGGGTTAGCACACCACACCAGCTGCACAGACACTGCATGGGTTGTGTGACACTAACTGACCCTTCACACTACTGGATATGACAGTAACTGACTGTTCACACTACTGGATATTACAGTAACTGACTGTCCACACTACTGGATATGACAGTAACTGACTGTTCACACTACTGGATATGACAGTAACTGACTGTTCACACTACTGGATATGACAGTAACTGACTGTTCACACTACTGGATATGACAGCATGTTTGATGATTGTAACTTATTCGTCGTTGTTGTCTGTGGCGTTGTGTTTTCGTAGAATCTCTTCCACAGTGGCCAGTGCTGTACTTCAAGGTCTTGTCTCTAGACTTCTGGCAGCGCTACAGAACTGAGGGCTATGGATACCTAGTGGTCCCTGCTACCCCAGGTAGAAGTCACACTCACAAGTGTTCATTACTGTTAGATGAACCATAGTTGTGTAGTATTTATTATTGTTACAATAGTAGTTTGTTCAGGGTCAGGTGACGGGTGTGTTCAGGGTCAGGTGACTGTGTGTTCAGGGTCAGGTGACTGTGTGTTCAGGGTCAGGTGACTGTGTGTTCAGGGTCAGGTGACTGTGTTCAGGGTCAGGTGACTGTGTCTGGGCTCCACACAGGAAAGCACACCATGTCGTGTCCCAGCTGGCGGCCCTTGCAGACGGGGACAGTGTCGGAGCTGAGGAGGTTCTTCATCGGGGGTTCTCCAGAGCTGGAGGACGGCAGCTACGTCAGGGTGCCAGGCACCTTCAAGGTGGGACGCCAGCAGAGAGCCATCAGGATCAGTAATGTTTTGTTTATGAATTGAAGGGAGATACAGACTGTTTCTCAATTCTGACCACGGGAATATCGTTTGAACTGCATTTGTATTTGTACAAATGGAAATTTCATCTAAAAACATGTAAAAGATGTAAACTCCTTCCCCTGTATCAGCTGATGTGAAGGGGTGTGTAGGCACGTAGCAAAGGAAGAGAAATGGAATCCCAACTGATGAGGTGTTGAAATATAGTGTTTTTGCAACTGTGCTCTTCTCTCTTCCTGCAGGGGGAGAGACTGAGCCGGTTTGGGTTTCGTACCAAGACGACAGGCAGCGTCACCTTCACCCTGCACTGCCTGCAACATGCCAGGTCAGTCAGTGTCACCTCCACCCTGCACTGCCTGCAACATGCCAGGTCAGTCAGTGTCACCTCCACCCTGCACTGCCTGCAACATGCCAGGTCAGTCAGTGTCACCTCCACCCTGCACTGCCTGCAACATGCCAGGTCAGTCAGTGTCACCTCCACCCTGCACTGCCTGCAACATGCCAGGTCAGTCAGTGTCACCTCCACCCTGCACTGCCTGCAACATGCCAGGTCAGTCAGTGTCACCTCCACCCTGCACTGCCTGCAACATGCCAGGTCAGTCAGTGTCACCTCCACCCTGCACTGCCTGCAACATGCCAGGTCAGTCAGTGTCACCTCCACCCTGCACTGCCTGCAACATGCCAGGTCAGTCAGTGTCACCACCACCCTGCACTGCCTGCAACATGCCAGGTCAGTCAGTGTCACCTCCACCCTGCACTGCCTGCAACATGCCAGGTCAGTCAGTGTCACCTCCACCCTGCACTGCCTGCAACATGCCAGGTCAGTCAGTGTCACCTCCACCCTGCACTGCCTGCAACATGCCAGGTCAGTCAGTGTCACCTCCACCCTGCACTGCCTGCAACATGCCAGGTCTGCAGGCTCTTAGGCCTCTCACTCGGGCACTCACAGGCACTGCAGGTGGGGTACGGAGAGAAAGTGGAAAGTCGAAGAAACATTAGAGTAAATAGTGAAAATAGGGGTACGAATACTTGTTTATACAATATGAATACTGGTATGAGGGGTGCTTGGATTCAGAAGAGGGTACTGAAGCCAAAACAGTTTGAGAACCGCTAGTGAGGAGATGCCTCATGGTGGCTGTTTGTTCTTCAGGGCCTTTGTGGACGCCAGCATGCTGAAGAGGAGAAGACAGAGCGTCCTGGACCAGCTAGGAGGCTTCAGCCAGCAGGGAGCCGTGTACAATGTCCTGGGTGAGGAAGACTGGTGCAGTGGTCTGGTCCTCAGGGCCCACTGTCTTGTATGTTCTCGATGTCTCCCTGCTCCAATACGCCTGGTCTAAATGAATGGGGTTGCTATCAGGCTTCTGCATAGCTTGATATAGACCCATTCATTTGAATCAGGTGTGTCCATCCCTCTCACTCTTTCTCTCCATCCCTCTCTCCATCCTTCTCTCTCTCTCTCTCTCTCTCTCTCTCTCTCTCTCTCTCTCTCTCTCTCTCTCTCTCTCTCTCTCTCTCTCCATCCCTCTCTCTATCCCTCTGTCTCTCTCTCTCTCTCCATCCCTCTCTCTATCCCTGTCTCGCTCGCAGAGGCTTTCCAGAAGGCGAGGAAGCGGATGAATGAGGCGAGAGAGAGCCTTCCTAAAGACCTGATCACCACTTCAGGCCCGATCAACTCTGAATCCTCCGCCTAGGCCTTCCTCAGGGTCACCAGGCTCCAATGTTCATGATTTATAGCAATATTTCAGTCATGTCAACAGTATTTATTCAAATGTATATATTTTGACAGGTAAAGACTGCTATTAACTGCAATTTGATACCATATTTGTATGACCATATAAAATAACGCTTGGACAATTTTTATGTATGTTAGTGTGTATTTTGCAGAATTGTAAATGTATTCTATGAATGTACTGTTGAATACATCATTTAGTCTGTTCCAAATATTACTTTTTCGGTCAATTCTTTCTGAAAGGTTGAAGAACAAATCTAAACGTTTGGAAAACTAGAAACTTTTTGTGTAGTTACGAAAATGTTTGAAATGTTTTCTAAAAATACTTCAGAAAAAAACGTTTTGAGAATTAGGAATAAAAACATTTATGAATTCGCGACACAGGTGACCACGTCCGCGCGTGCCCAATCAAGTGAGAGAGCGAGCGACTAATTAGAGAGGAGAAACGTTCAGCTCCCAACAGCTGCCGTTATAACAGGTGTTCAGTGAGCAGGAAGAGGCTAAACGAGCTAACGATAGCAGCCTTATTGTCTGTTGCCCTCCCGCCACACCGTATCCAACTTCAGCCCTGGTGCTCACGGTGAACCAGCTACAGCGTGGGAAGTGAGTCTTAAGGCGACACCGACAGACACAGCCCACCGCAAACCAGCCGCTCCGACCCCCGCCTCAGCGGCCAGCAGCAGCAGCAGCAGCAGCAGCAGCATCATCATCATCATCACATAGCGAGACCTGCAAATCAAGTAAGACTGCGATCTTTAGTGAAGACCCTGTGTTGACACTTCAGACACTGTGCAGACACTTCAGATAAGGAGATGGACTGGGAGGCAGGGTTCTGGACTAGGTGACGTTGTCTATCAGTCTCTTCCTCCCTCTTTCAAACTATACTTCTCAAGGACCCTCGTTCGGCAGTTGTTAAGGTTGATAGCTCTGGCTAGTTTGGAATAAGATCAGATGTGTTGTGTGATACATGATGATGGGATAGTTAATATACATTATAACGAATTATTAAACAAATTCTAAGATAGGCTTGTTGTTGTAATTGTATTACTAAATCACATGTATAGGCTATATCCAGATTTGATTCTACTAAATAATATAACATCCAACCTTTATTTCAGTAGGATTAAATCGGCCTTCCACACGCGTTCCAGTTACAAGGACCCACTTGTAACAGTAGAGGTCGCCATTGTTTAAGATGTCGTCTGATGGTAGTGTTCATAAAAGCCTCCGGAGTTCTAGATAAGTTGTACAGTATAGATACGTTGTGAATGGACTACGACCAATTTTCTTTTACTAATGTTTTGTAAAAATTTGATTTATGTGCTTTTCTACTCAAACTGGATCCCTCGAGCGCTACATTGTGACTGTGTCAACCCCAGAGAAGAGAGACACCTGTGGTGTGTGTGTGTGTGTGTGTGTGTGGGGGGTGTGTGTGTGTGTGTGTGTGTGTGTGTGTGTGTGTGTGTGTGTGTGTGTGTGTGTGTGGGTGTGAGACAACCTGGAGGTCAAGGTTAGCTCCAAACTCAACCCCCATTTAATTAACCCTCTTCAGACACCCAGCTGGCATCTGCTCCACACGCACGCACACACACGCACACGCACACACACACAGCAGCTGGACAACCACTGTTCTCCACTACAACCCCTCAAGTTGTCTCTCCAATCGTTCTGTTGTCTTGGGCAGATCACCCCCCCTCCACACATCACCCTCCTTACCATCACCCCCCCCTCCACACATCACCCTCCTTACCATCACCCCCCCTCCACACATCACCCTCCTTACCATCACATCACCTCCACACATCACCCTCCTTACCATCACATCACCTCCACACATCACCCTCCTTACCATCACATCACCTCCACACATCACCCTCCTTACCATCACATCACCTCCACACATCACCCTCCTTACCATCACATCACCTCCACACATCACCCTCCTTACCATCACATCACCTCCACACATCACCCTCCTTACCATCACATCACCTCCACACATCACCCTCCTTACCATCACATCACCTCCACACATCACCATCCTTACCATCACATCACCTCCACACATCACCCTCCTTACCATCACATCACCTCCACACATCACCCTCCTTACCATCACATCACCTCCACACATCACCCTCCTTACCATCACATCACCTCCACACATCACCCTCCTTACCATCACATCACCTCCACACATCACCATCCTTACCATCACATCACCTCCACACATCACCCTCCTTACCATCACCCCCCCCTCCACACATCACCCTCCTTACCATCACCCCCCCTCCACACATCACCCTCCTTACCATCACCCCCCCTCCACACATCACCCTCCTTACCATCACATCACCTCCACACATCACCCTCCTTACCATCACCCCCCCTCCACACATCACCCTCCTTACCATCACATCACCTCCACACATCACCCTCCTTACCATCACATCACCTCCACACATCACCATCCTTACCATCACATCACCTCCACACATCACCCTCCTTACCATCACATCACCTCCACACATCACCCTCCTTACCATCACCCCCCCCTCCACACATCACCCTCCTTACCATCACCCCCCCTCCACACATCACCCTCCTTACCATCACCCCCCCTCCACACATCACCCTCCTTACCATCACATCACCTCCACACATCACCCTCCTTACCATCACCCCCCCTCCACACATCACCCTCCTTACCATCACATCACCTCCACACATCACCCTCCTTACCATCACATCACCTCCACACATCACCCTCCTTACCATCACATCACCTCCACACATCACCCTCCTTACCATCACATCACCTCCACACATCACCCTCCTTACCATCACATCACCTCCACACATCACCCTCCTTACCATCACATCACCTCCACACATCACCCTCCTTACCATCACATCACCTCCACACATCACCCTCCTTACCATCACCCCCCCTCCACACATCACCCTCCTTACCATCAGCCCCCCCCTCCACACATCACCCTCCTTACCATCACCCCCCCCTCCACACATCACCCTCCTTACCATCACCCCCCCTCCACACATCACCCTCCTTACCATCACCCCCCCCTCTACACATCACCCTCCTTACCATCACCCCCCCCTCCACACATCACCCTCCTTACCATCACCCCCCCCTCTACACATCACCCTCCTTACCATCACCCCCCCCTCCACACATCACCCTCCTTACCATCACCCCCCCTCCACACATCACCCTCCTTACCATCACCCCCCCCTCTACACATCACCCTCCTTACCATCAGCCCCCCCCTCCACACATCACCCTCCTTACCATCAGCCCCCCCCTCCACACATCACCCTCCTTACCATCAGCCCCCCCCTCCACACATCACCCTCCTTACCATCAGCCCCCCCCTCCACACATCACCCCCCTTACCATCACCCCCCCCTCCACACATCACCCTCCTTACCATCAGCCCCCCCCCCTCCTCAACAGTTACTGGGCAACGACCAACAGAACCCCCCCCCCCCCCCCCCATTAGAACGCAATGGAATCCCTAACATGCTCCCCCCCTCTCATCAGTGGGGCAGTGCTGGCATCACATGTCTTCTAACCCCCCCCCCCCCCCTATCGAGCCCGAGTCCCACTAACACTCACACTGATCGTCTGTGTGTGTCTGAGGGAACATCATGTAAAGGCTTATTGCAGACAGCCTTTGACTGGGAAAGCCAGCCTGGGTAAACACCGCTATCTGGGCTGCTGACGGAGGCTGGTCTGGGGTGATAAAGGCGCTATGTTGGGAGAGATAACAGCTTTTTGCAGAAACATGTGTTCAAGAGGGGGGGGGGGGGGGTGGACGGGGGGGTGGGTGTTGGGGGAAGCGCTGGCTTGCGTGTCGTCGTGCTGGGTGTCGGCCCATGTGTGTGTAGAGCGTGTGCATACAGTGTGTGTTTGCTTGTGGGTGACAGGAGACGCAGTTTGCGCCCGCCGCCTCGCTGTTTACAAGTGAGTGTGGTTATGTGTGTGTCACACTTAGTGTCGCTGTCACACTCTCAGTGACAACTCGGACCTGCCCCCCCCCCTCCACCCCCTCCCCAGTCTGACCTTCTCCAGCTCATGAGCACCCTAACCTTCCAACATGCTGCATCACACGACCCTGGGAGGAACACAATCCTATTTTAGACATGACAACACAACAACACATACACACACACACAACCAGACACACACCTCAGCCCCCAGTATCCTAAAGGCCTTGTCTCTGTCTTGTACTCCACCGTGGTAGTGAGAGATGTGGGGAGGGGGGGATGTAAGTGGAGTTGTATGTCTGCCAATGTGTAGGGATTAGTGTTGGGGGTGGCGCTCTGCCAGGGCATGGCATCACCCTGTTGCTCCACAACACCGGTGCTGTGTGTGAACCCGCCCCCCTGACAGATCCTGCTCCATGTCTTTATCCGGGAGAGGAGAGGTGCTGTGTGTGAACCCGCCCCCCTGACAGATCCTGCTCCATGTCTTTATCTGGGAGAGGAGAGGTGCTAACTGGCAGCAGGCTGGAGCCACGCAGCGGGCTGCCTCTCTGCCGTTTGTCTCCAAGGTCACCTATTTTGTCCGGGTGCCAGCAAGCTACTTCAGACATCTCGTGGGTAAAGTTATCACATGGATTTAACAGAGGGGATGCTGGTCACATGGGGGGGGGGGGGGGGGTAGCGGGGAGCAACAGTGTACAGGGGCTATGGAGTTCCTGACAAGTTGGGTCATAGGACAGATTTTGTCATAATATCCACAAGAATCCTCCCATCACACTGTAATGCCTGGCTTCCTGACAGTGCAGAATGAGCAGTCAGGGAGACAGGGCTGCACTAGGCAGAATGCCTGGCTCGCTACACTAAGACCTGTCTAAAGGTCTTCACCGCACCATGACACCAAGCCTGCTGTCGTGTTGAAACAAAGACAAGTGGACCACTTTCCTTAGTTCAGCCTGCCTCCTCATGACAGGACTATATATAATATGTGGATGTATACATACATATATACATACACGTGTGTGTATATGTACAGTGTCTGTGAACATTTGTGAAGAGCCTGGTTCTATTCCAAAGCCTGGCCTCTGGTTTACTTGTGGCAGGTTTGGGCCTCGTTCTATTCCAAAGCCTGGCCTCTGGTTTCCTTGTGGCAGGTTTGGGCCTGGTTCCATTCCAAAGCCTGGCCTCTGGTTTACTTGTGGCAGGTTTGGGCCTGGTTCCATTCCAAAGCCTGGCCTCTGGTTTCCTTGTGGCAGGTTTGGTTCTGGTGTGGCAGCTGTCAGCTGAACCCCACACGATAAGGAGTCAGAGAGACAGCTCTCCCCAGCTCCTCCCTGCTGACAACTGGAGCCTGTGGAAAACAAGACTTCTCTGTCACCCCATCACCACCCCAACACCACCCAACCCTCGCTAAGACCCCACTCAGCTGGAACCCTTGCACAGGCCAGAAAATGTTTCGATTGACATTATATCTCATCTACGTTATACAGAAATCACTGCACAAATAAGCTGAATGTAAGCCTGAAATCTGAAGCAACATGAAGCACCCTGGTTGCAAAGCAAAACAGAACAATGGCAGACAAATACTGCAGCTTCTGGAGAACTTTCTTGTGATTAGGAAGCAAGAGGAAAAATGTCTACTTCCACCCCTCCCCCCACTGAACGAGAGATAGAGAGATGCAGCCAGCTGATTGAATGGTAAACTGGATCCCCAGGGACAAGCTATAGCCATTCCTACCCTGTTAGCCCCCCACGCTCCAGTCCCAAACAGCTGGTCCCAGCATTCTTGCCTGTTCCCCGTGGCCTGGCTGGAATCTGCTGCTGAGGGAAGCAGGACACGGTCTGGGGCTGGCTTCTGGTGGCTTAGGGTCTGGGGTCCAGGGTCTGGGTCTTGAGGGTCTGGGTCTTGAGGGTCTGGGGTCCAGGGTCTGGGGTCCAGGGTCTGGGTCTTGAGGGTCTGGGTCTTGAGGGTCTGGGGTCCAGGGTCTGGGGTCCAGGGTCTGGGTCTTGAGGGTCTGGGTCTTGAGGGTCTGGGGTCCAGGGTCTGGGGTCCAGGGTCTGGGTCTTGAGGGTCCGGGGTCTGGGTCTTGAGGGTCTGGGTCTTGAGGGTCTGGGTCTTGAGGGTCTGGGTCTTGAGGGTCCGGGGTCCAGGGTCTGGGGTCCAGGGTCTGGGGTCCAGGGTCTGGGGTCCAGGGTCTGGGTCTTGAGGGTCTGGGTCTTGAGGGTCTGGGTCTTGAGGGTCCGGGGTCGGGGTCTTGGTCTTGAGGGTCCGGGGTCTGGGTCTTGAGGGTCTGGGTCTTGAGGGTCTGGGTCTTGAGGGTTCGGGGTCGGGGTCTTGGTCAGGGTCTTCCTTAGCCCCCCTCAGCTGGCTGGGCCTCCTGAGAGTTGAGGGATATCAGGTCCACCCCTAGTGGTCACCCAGTGGTGGTGCACTTCCTGTATCTGGTGCCTGCTCTGCGTCAGGACCCCTGATCGGACATGACATCATCAACCGTGAGACATGACATCATCAGCCGTGAGTACAAGGCATGAGAGCAGGCAGGCATGTTTGTGTGTGTGTGGCAGGAAAACCTTGTGAGGTGCATCTCAGCTACTTGACAGGGAAACAGCCTTTGTAGTCCTCCTCCACTGCTCTCAGACAGGGAAACATGTCCTCACCTCCTAACAGGAGGGAGGGGTGAAAGAGTGCTTCCTTTATGGTTGTGCACAGTCCAGAACCTGCACCACGGGATGCAAGCTTCAGGCTAGCGCACACACACACACACACACACCCAGTGTGGCATACTGGTACGACAGTTGGTGATTGTTGGTTACCATGGTGGCATGATGTCCACCATCTATTTTGGCGGTGACCAAAGTGATCTCGGTGTGAGTGTGTCTGAAGTCCTGAAAGCATCTGGTGTTTGAGCAAGCAACCACAGGAGCCAACAGCATCTCAGCAGCACATTATCAAGCCCACATATCAATCCCGTCTTCGTAGGGAGACTGTGATATCAAACCCTTTCTGCTCCTACTTGAGGATTAATGCCAGCGTTAACGGGGACAGCTGAGAGTGAGCGCTGGCCGGGGGTCTGTGACAGCGCAACAAACAAGACATGCAGCCCTGCTCCCTCTAATCCAGCTCTGTGTCCTGCTGACAGATGCCATAACGTTCAACTGCAGGCCCTGGCCTGGCCCTGGCGCCAGCCCCTTTTATTGCTCTCCGGGTGCGCTGGTAATCTCCTCAGGGTGAGGGGAGTGTGGAAGGGGCAGCGTGGATGCCTGGCCACCCTGGAGCTGCCAGACTTGTCTCTGGAGGGGCTACTGCTATGCTAGCTGGGGCCTAGCGTGAGGGAGGGAGGGAGGTTCAGCAAAGGGCCCAGGTTGGATTAGAAATGCACTCTTTGTAAAGATGGAACATGTGTAGTCCAGACCCAGGCTGCAGTGAGTGTCCCCTGTGCCTCCCCTCTCCTCCCCTCCCCTCCCCTCTCCTCTCCTCTCCTCTCCTCCTCCCCTCTCCTCTCCTCTCCTCTCCTCTCCTCCCCTCTCCTCCTCTCCTCTCCTCTCCTCTCCTCTCCTCCCCTCAATCACGCTATGTCTCCCCTCCACACCGCCCCTACACCCCCTCCCCTCCACGCCTTCCCTGATATACGGTAGCATACAAGAGGGATTATGGGTAATGCAATAACGTGGGTTGTCAGTGTTGTGGCTCAATGGTGCTTTCTCTGTGTGGAAACCTTCTGGGTTCTGTGTGAACTGATCTGGGGGTTCTGGGTGAAGAGGTGTGTGTGTGGTGGGGGTGCCTTATTAAAGGCGGGTGTAAACGATGGAGCAATGTTTAACTGAAACTGAGATGCTTGTTTTGCTGTGGAGAGGGAAGCTTGGTGATCCGAACCGGCCTGGTGTAGGGAGGGAGGGAGGGAGATCAGTTCCCATTCTGGAGAGAGAGAGAGAGATCAGCTCCCATTCTGGAGAGAGAGGGAGATCAGTTCCCATTCTGGAGAGAGAGAGAGATCAGCTCCCATTCTGGAGAGAGAGAGAGATCAGCTCCCATTCTGGAGAGAGAGAGAGATCAGTTCCCATTCTGGAGAGAGAGAGATCAGCTCCCATTCTGGAGAGAGAGATCAGCTCCCATTCTGGAGAGAGAGAGAGATCAGCTCCCATTCTGGAGAGAGAGAGAGATCAGCTCCCATTCTGGAGAGAGAGAGAGATCAGCTCCGATGCTGGAGAGACACGAGGCTTGTTCAATGTTAAGTTGCCAGTGAAGGACATGACTCGTTGCGTCTGGAGCACTGAGACCTGGAGGATATACGACCTGCCGTTCAAGTCTTAAAACCCAAACATCACTTAACGAGGTCGGAGGTGAAGGACAGAGAAACAGCGGTCTGTTCAGGGAGAAGCACAGGATGGACAGACTGAAGCCAAAAATTTAACCAGGGAGGAAATATGGCTGGATCCCATATGTTTGCAGCAGCTCTGCTGCACTGGAGACATTTTCTAAATGATGCAGCTCCTGTTTTTCTGAAGCCAGATAACCTTTTTTTGGAATGTGTTCGCTGTGGTTTTTATTTTTGTCGCTCGTCCTCTAGTGGCTGCTGTGAGCTCCCTCTCGGTTTGCACCGGAGGGGGAAACACAAGCCGCTGTTTTCCTGCCTCCTCAGGGAGAACACTGCAGAGGGGAGCGGTGCAAAGCCAGTTTCTGCGTCACGGGCAAAGACACAGAGCATCTGGATGACCGCAGAGGCGAAACATCATGAGAACCAAAAATAACATTTCTGAATGGAGATGGTTCTTCTGGAAGGGAGATGGTTCTTCTGGAAGGGAGATGGTTCATCTAGAAGGGAGATGGTTCTTCTGGAAGGGAGATGGTTCTTCTGGAAGGGAGATGGTTCATCTAGAAGGGAGATGGTTCATCTAGAAGGGAGATGGTTCATCTAGAAGGGAGATGGTTCATCTAGAAGGGAGATGGTTCATCTAGAAGGGAGATGGTTCATCTAGAAGGGAGATGGTTCATCTAGAAGGGAGATGGTTCTTCTGGAAGGGAGATGGTTCATCTAGAAGGGAGATGGTTCATCTAGAAGGGAGATGGTTCATCTAGAAGGGAGATGGTTCATCTAGACAGGGTTGGATTTAAAAGCAATGATTTCCTTTTTGTCAGATTTGGTGTCTCCCAAACCAAGTTTTAAAAGATTCATCCAAATATTTTGGTGTAGAAACTGGCTTCTTGTTCCTTTCTGGAATCTTGTGGTTTACATAGTGAATGTATGCAGTCTTGTGTGAGGACTTCCATGACTGGGTGTGAGGTTTTAGCTTGCAGTAGTGGATTACATGGAAGCCCTCAGCAGATGCTAGGAAAGGCCTTCACTTGTAGAGTAGTTCCTGTCTGATGTTCAGGAGCATCGGGGGCAAGTGGTTATCAAGTCTTGTTCAGTGGAAACAGGAAGACTCAGACATAATAACAAAATATACCAAAGAAAACCAACACCAAAAAATACTGACTTTCTGTTTGCGTAGCCCCCAGAATACTGGGAACTGAATTTTGATGAATACCTACAAAATTCAGATCACCTCCATGTTTTTGATTCCTGGTCAGCTAGAGTTTCAACATGCCTTGCATAAATCCTGCCTAGTCTTGCTGACGGGACCTTCTCAACAGTTGTATATTGTTCCAGGTCAAATGGTTCAGGCCAGAGGATCTTTAACGAGTCAGCCATTACAAACAGCCATTAAACTCTGATAAACACACGTTATAAACACAGTGAACAATACACGGCACCCACAGACCGATTGGTTGACTCTGATGAGGTGAAAATGAAAGGAGAAGGGTGAGACTGGATCATGTGTGCCTG
Organism: Hypomesus nipponensis; assembly: GCF_054491055.1. Classification (NCBI taxonomy): domain Eukaryota; kingdom Metazoa; phylum Chordata; class Actinopteri; order Osmeriformes; family Osmeridae; genus Hypomesus; species Hypomesus nipponensis. Next base: position 11,725,443 of record NC_140380.1, on the reverse strand, counting down.
ATTTAGCTGTTAAAACAAAAGAAAATAGTGCTGCCTTGCTTGCCACTGCCTGGATCTTTTCCTTGTCCCGCTTTTCTCAATAACTCAGCATTCTTCCTGAGCCAGTCTGGGTGGAGGAGAAACCACATCCTCCTGGCTCCGGCTGCTCCAGTCCACACCTGGGAAAGCGCCCTCTCCCTCCCCTCTCCCTCCCCTCTCCCTCCCCGGCCCTCCAGCGACCTGACAAACGGCCAGCAACACTCACACACAACAGCATTTTATCTACCCTCTGGCCATTATTCACAAATATACATTTAAAAAAGTGTTTTAAATGCGGACAAATATAAATCGTAAAAAAATAAAGAAAAAACATTCCCTCTCCCTTCAGCATAATCACTCATTCTCAGAAGTATGAAACACACACACATTCACACGCAGGACGTTACCTCCAGCAGGCAGCCCTGCTTTGCATGCCTGCCGAGGCTGAGGCCGAGGCCGAAGCATGGTTTGTGGAAGCCACATCTTAGCCAACCCCTTCATTTGGGTTCATCCCATCCAGAGAGCGCCGTCGACCGAGTCAGACCAAACATAAACACCACTCACAACTAACTTCTCCAACAAACCACTAATCCGCTCTGACAAAGTCTTGCATAACATCAAGTTGACCGTGTGGCTTTTGAGTAACATTTGATGACGGGAAGTAGAGAGGGGGGGGGGGAGACCCCGCGGGGAGAGGGGGGGGGGGAGACCCCGCGGGGAGAGGGGGAGGGGGGGGGGGGGGGAGACCCCGCGGGGAGAGGGGGGGGGGGGGAGACCCCGCGGGGAGAGGGGGGGGGTGGAAGGCCCCGCAGGCTTGAACCCAGCAGATACACGTTCCAGCTTTGCCCAGCTCACGGCTCCAGGATCAGAGAATGCAGCCTGGTCGACAGCGAGAATGCAGCCAGGTCGACAGTGAGAACGCAGCCAGGTCGACAGTGAGAACGCAGCCAGGTCGACAGTGAGAACGCAGGCAGGTCGACAGTGAGAACGCAGGCAGGTCGACAGTGAGAACGCAGCCAGGTCGACAGTGAGAACGCAGCCAGGTCGACAGTGAGAACGCAGGCAGGTCGACAGTGAGAACGCAGGCAGGTCGACAGTGAGAACGCAGCCAGGTCGACAGTGAGAACGCAGCCAGGTCGACAGTGAGAACGCAGCCAGGTCGACAGTGAGAACGCAGCCAGGTCGACAGTGAAACCGACAGATCTGTATTCCGGGTGGAAGGTGTGTTGGTGTAACAGAGCTTTCGGTGGCCGACAGAGACCCTAATCAGAAGCAGCTTCCTGCAGATCCATAAAGACCCTTTGAGTGGCGGGCAGCCTGGGTAATATAGCACAGATGGGGGGAGGAGGGGAGGGAAGGGAGGAAGAGAGATGGAGGAGGTGAGAGGGAGGGAGGAGGGGAGAGAGAGAGAGAGAGAGAGAGAGGGAGGGAGGGAGAGTGATGAGGAGAGAGAGAGAGGAGTGTTGAAAGACGAGCTCCTAAGACCAGCAGCCTTGGCAGCCCAGCGACATCAAGCACACAGACATTGGCACGTGCCTCCGCTTTGGGATTCTTGGGGTTCCAGACAATGGTGTTGGCTCCCCATATCTGAGTAGGGTTGTTTTCTGCGTGCACAGCCCTCGTGCGGCCCAGGTATCAGAGAGGCCTCTATGGTGTGCAGACGTAGCGTGGTTGTCTATTTTTGGGGGCCTCTGAAACTGGGTCTAGCAGTTAAATAGCTGCCCTGGATTTTTCCAGTCAAAGTCAACCCTGACAGGTCTGAAATACGTAGAGATGTACCCCCTAGTTCATACCGTGTCCCCTGGTTCATACAGTGTCCCCCTGGTTCATACTGTGTCCCCCTGGTACATACTGTGTCCCCTGGTTCATACTGTGTCCTTTGGTTCATACCGTGTCCCCTGGTACATACTGTGTCCCCTGGTTCATACCGTGTCCCCTGGTACATACTGTGTCCCCTGGTACATACCGTTTCCCCCTGGTTCATACTGTATCCCCTGGTACATACCGCTCTACGCCAAAACTGCTTCTAAACTTTCTTGTCTTGTCACAGAGCCCAGAGGCAGGCCTGCTGACCAGAGGGCCACCTGGTCCTGGGGAGCGGTCCTGTTGACCAGAGGGCCACCTGGTCCTGGGCAGCGGTCCTGCTGACCAGAGGGCCACCTGGTCCTGGGCAGCGGTCCTGTTGACCAGAGGGCCACCTGGTCCTGGGCAGCGGTCCTGCTGACCAGAGGGCCACCTGGTCCTGGGCAGCGGTCCTGCTGACCAGAGGGCCACCTGGTCCTGGGCAGCGGTCCTGTTGACCAGAGGGCCACCTGGTCCTGGGCAGCAGTCCTGCTGACCAGAGGGCCACCAGGGTGCTCCTGGAGGAGAAGGAAACACAAACCCTCTCCATCAGCATGTCTGGTGCAGGGTACAAGGGGGTTTGGGTGCCCCCCCCCCCCTCCCACTGCCTTCACACTGGAACATAACGCCCTCCTCTTACCACCCAGGAGAAACAATATTAAACCTAAAGTTTAAGTACAAACGTACATGTTTTGTTCCCTTCCAATTGTGTAGATACATATAATGAAAAATGTATTAAGATCTCATGTGAAACATGGGCATGTGATTGAGGTCTGATATTTTTCCGCTTGGGCCGTCATCCATTTTCTTTTCATTAAACGGTGATAATAGAAACAAGTCTGGCTTGAAGCCTGGAGCCATGTGGAGCTCTGCTTTAGATAAATATGCAGCCACTGTTGCTCTGGAAAATAATCTGTGCTTTTCCTTGCTAGGCTGGATTAACAGTGGGCTCCACAAACACAGGGTCCTTACCAGGGGGCTAATTTGGACCCTAACACCCGCACGCCACTCTCCTTCTCCTGGTTTCATTTCTTCCATCCTTTCATCCGAGCTGGACGACTTTTGATGCTAGTTTCCGGTCAATTTTCTTTTGACGTCATCAACAAAAAAAAACGCCTGTTTGCATTTGGCCTTTTACGAAAAACGGAACTCGAAAACGAAGCAGATGATTCTGTCAGGCTTGAATTCAAGAAACGCTGAGAAGCACATTCTTAAATCTGTTCGTCTCTGAGTGTATTTACCGTAGCGATTTTCTACTTTCCACAACATGACCAGAAAACAAGCAAACCTGGATCTAATTAAGAGGCAATAAACGACACTGTGTCGAACAAATGACTGAGTGGGAGATTCTGGCAGTTTGACATTTTTGACATTTTCTCTTTTCACACAGAAAAGAGATGGAAGTGATTTTGTTTACCCACATCAGGAGGACAGAAGTGTGTGCCTCAGGATCACTAATTATCCTTCTGTAGAATCAACATTACAAGGTAGCTGACATCATAGTAGTCATTTCTCACTGAACACTACACAAATAACTCAAAAACTTTTCTCACTGGCACCCTGAAATTACACAGCATTAAAAATAGACCTAATGACTAAATCACTGCATCATGTCCAGTTGAATCGCCCGTCCATCTACCGTCGTAATGGTGGAAAATGCCACCACACACACACACACACCACACACCACACACACACCACACACACCACACACACACCACACACACACACCACACACCACACACCACACACACACCATACACCACACACACACACACCACACACCACACACACACCACACACCACACACACACCACACACACACACTTCAGGATGGCCGTCCTCTCTCTCTGAGACACCCTTTGTTTCCTCCAAGGGCTTCTTCCTTGATCGGACGCCAGCCAGGTGTCTGGCTGAGCGGGCAGTGAAGCTGGGTAGCGCTGCTCCTGACAGGGTGGCCCGCTGGGGGCCCGGCGTCCCACTGGGAGCCCCGCGCTCCAGGGAGCAGGGCTGTGAGTGCGGGGGGAAACGGCCCCAGGCTGGCGTGAGACGAGGTAATGGGCTGCACATGGCCTAGCGGGGCCTGGTCTTTACTACCACACCCGGTGTGTCTGGAGTCACTAATAACTAACGCTGACAAACATCCACCATCCACCCCCCCCCCACCATGGGAAGCTCTGTTTACGAGTTTCTGTTTTGAGTACGTAGCTACAACACACATTTACACAGACAATACAACACACTGTTACACCAGACAATATAACACACCGTTACACCAGACAAAATAACACATTGTTACACCAGACAATATAACAGTGTTACACCAACACAGTCTCTAGCGAGGGGGGGTCTCTCCATGCGGCTGCGGTGTTACTCACCAGTGGTCACAGGCACAGACTCCCCTGCACAGATCAAGCCAAATCTGTAACAAAAAACCCTCTTAGTTTTAGACCAGGCTTAACCTGCGTTGGGGAGTCTGTGTCTCTGTGTAACTGTGCATGTCCTACAGAGTTGTAGCTGTAGAACTTAATCGTCCTTCACAACATGTCCCTCGGCCTGCTGACTGCTCAGTAATGAAGGAAGCAGGAGACAGACCTGGCAGCATATGGCCTTCAGTGTCCCTCCCTGGTCGACCTCTCTCCCTCCCTGGTCGACCTCTCTCCCTCTCTCCCCCTCCCTCCCTCCCTGGTCGACCTCTCTCCCTCCTTCTCTCCCTCTCTCCCTATTGGACCTCCCTTCTGTCCCTCCCTGGTCGACCTCTCTCCCTCCCTGGTCGACCTCTCTCCCTCCTTCTCTCCCTCTCTCCCTATTGGACCTCCCTTCTGTCCCTCCCTGGTCGACCTCTCTCCCTCCCTGGTCGACCTCTCTCCGTCCCTGGTCGACCTCTCTCCCTCCCTGGTCGACCTCTCTCCCTATTGGACCTCCCTTCTCTCCCTCCCTGGTCGACCTCTCTCCCTCTCTCCCTCCCTGGTCGACCTCTCTCCCTCTCTCCCTCCCTGGTCGACCTCTCTCCCTATTGGACCTCCCTCTCTCCCTCCCTGGTTGACCTCTCTTCTCTCCCTCTCTCCCTCCTTCTCTCCCTCTCTCCCTATTGGACCTCCCTCTCTCCCTCCCTGGTCGACCTCTCTTCTCTCCCTCTCTCCCTCCCTCTCTCCCTCTCTCCCTATTGGACCTCCCTTCTCTCCCTCCCTGGTGGACCTCTCTCCCTCTCTCCCTCCTTCTCTCCCTCTCTCCCTCCTTCTCTCCCTCTCTCCCTGGTGGACCTCTCTTCTCTCCTTCTCTCCCTCTCTCCCTATTGGACCTCCCTCTCTCCCTCCCTGGTCGACCTCTCTTCTCTCCCTCTCTCCCTCCTTCTCTCCCTCTCTCCCTATTGGACCTCCCTTCTCTCCCTCCCTGGTGGACCTCTCTCCCTCTCTCCCTCCTTCTCTCCCTCTCTCCCTCCTTCTTTCCCTCTCTCCCTGGTGGACCTCTCTTCTCTCCCTCTCTCCCTCCTTCTCTCCCTCTCTCCCTATTGGACCTCCCTTCTCTCCCTCCCTGGTGGACCTCTCTTCTCTCCCTCTCTCCCTCCTTCTCTCCCTCTCTCCCTATTGGACCTCCCTTCTCTCCCTCCCTGGTGGACCTCTCTTCTCTCCCTCTCTCCCTCCTTCTCTCCCTCTCTCCCTATTGGACCTCCCTTCTCTCCCTCCCTATTGGACCTCCCTTCTCTCCCTCCCTGGTGGACCTCCCTTCTCTCCCTCCCTGGTGGACCTCTCTTCTCTCCCTCTCTCCCTCCTTCTCTCCCTCTCTCCCTATTGGACCTCCCTTCTCTCCCTCCCTGGTGGACCTCTCTTCTCTCCCTCTCTCCATGCGTTACAAAGCTTTCTCTGTGTGTTGTGGAGCAGGCAGGAGCCACGGGCCCTTTGTCAAGACGGCTGTCTCTCCGGTTTAGACGGTGGTCTTAAATTCTACATGCCTCTTAACCAAATTTGGTTTAATAGCACTGCCTCAAGACCGATGTTTGTCTCCGACCCTACTTTAAGAAATTGGACGTAATCCTCACAAACTGCCTCTCGGTGACAGCTGCAGCGGAACACAACAGCACCTTTCATGATGCACACAGTCGGAGCAGGACTGGGGCTGACCCTTGTTTTGACTCAAAACATGACGTCACTTTAGCTAACGTTGCCTATCCATGTTTTTGTCACTGAGGCTTTAAATCATCTCTACTACAGACACGCGCACAAACACAGAGACATCAAGACTCCTCATTTCACACAAGTGTTACTGTAAAAGTCATTTTCTAAACTTTTTAAAACCCGTGAGAAACAGTTGTGGGCAACAACAAAAAAATCCCAATTTGTTGATTCCTTTTGGTTCGTCCATTCCTGAATAAATTCTGTTTGTTTTATTTGGTCACCGGTGGACAAACAGAGAAATGGAGGGGAGGGTGTTTTCTGAGGACAACTGTGTTGGCTTGCTAGCTGCTGAACAAGTCTGAGCATCAGCAGAAATGATGCATCACATGTTCTGAAGTGAAGCCTGTTCCAGCCCAGACGCTGATGTGTGGTGAACAGGGGGGGGGAGTACGGGGGGGGGGCGAGTACAGGGGGGGGGGGCGATTACAGGGGGGCGGGGGGCGATTACAGGGGGGCGGGGGGCGCGAGTACGGGGGGGGGGGGGGGGGGGGGGCGAGTACAGGGGGGGGGGGCGGAGTACAGGGGGGGGGGGGAGTACAGGGGGGGGGGGGGGCGAGTACGGGGGGGGCGAGTACCTGACATGTTGAAATAGACTCATCGGCTCGAGAGCCGTGACATTCCCTGAACATCATCACACACTCGCACACCAAAGCTGATTCAATGTACTATTTTGGTAGTTGAGGATTCTGTCAATTTCATCAAGTGACTCAAATGAACAAAAGCTGTGTTTCCACTGAAGGAGCTAGGTACTAGGAACTCAGATCCAGGGTATAGACTGAGTTCCTGGGTGCAAAAAGCAGGAGCCAGTAAGATCATGCGATAATCACAGACCACAGTTCCTATAAGCAGCCATGCTCGTCTGTGTTTCACTGCAAGGCCATCATCAACAGGCTTGAAGAAGAGATCTGGCTCTCCTATTCTAGATCTGGCTCTCCTATTCTAGATCTGGCTCTCCTACTCTAGATCTGGCTCTCCTATTCTAGATCTGGCTCTCCTATTCTAGATCTGGCTCTCCTATTCTAGATCTGGCTCTCCTACTCTAGATCTGGCTCTCCTATTCTAGATCTGGCTCTCCTATTCTAGATCTGGCTCTCCTACTCTAGATCTGGCTCTCCTATTCTAGATCTGGCTCTCCTACTCTAGATCTGGCTCTCCTATTCTAGATCTGGCTCTCCTATTCTAGATCTGGCTCTCCTACTCTAGATCTGGCTCTCCTATTCTAGATCTGGCTCTCCTACTCTAGATCTGGCTCTCCTACTCTAGATCTGGCTCTCCTATTCTAGATCTGGCTCTCCTATTCTAGATCTGGCTCTCCTATTCTAGATCTGGCTCTCCTACTCTAGATCTGGCTCTCCTATCCTAGATCTGGCTCTCCTATTCTAGATCTGGCTCTCCTACTCTAGATCTGGCTCTCCTATTCTAGATCTGGCTCTCCTATTCTAGATCTGGCTCTCCTATTCTAGATCTGGCTCTCCTATCCTAGATCTGGCTCTCCTACTCTAGATCTGGCTCTCCTATCCTAGATCTGGCTCTCCTATTCTAGATCTGGCTCTCCTACTCTAGATCTGGCTCTCCTATCCTAGATCTGGCTCTCCTATTCTAGATCTGGCTCTCCTATCCTAGATCTGGCTCTCCTATTCTAGATCTGGCTCTCCTACTCTAGATCTGGCTCTCCTACTCTAGATCTGGCTCTCCTATCCTAGATCCTAGGGGGGAGGAGGGGGAGGGCATAGAAGGAATTAGCTTCATAAGAGGCACAACCCAAAAGGTTAGCTTTTGACCATGAGATAAAAAGAATCTGTGATTATGTGTGAGAGATTGTGGCTGATGTGTGTGTGTGTGTGTGTGTCTCATCGGTCAATCACTGTCACTCAATCAACCCTTCCCACAACCAAAGTCAAAACCAGACTTCAGATAACAAGTAAAAAGTAACTAACATCAATGGACCATGTGGGTACAGCATTCAAAGCCAAATAACATTGTCGGGCCGGTGGTCTTTGGTAAATGAGGCCCAGATTTGGGGTGGGGGTGGAATGGCCAGGGTACTTGTGCAAGTCTTTCTATCTGTATTTCTATTGGGCTTTGAAGTTCAAAACATGAATGATGCACTGGCAGCACCCTGTGTTCCTCTCTCTCTGTTCCTCACTCTCTCCTTGTGTGTGTGTGTCTCTCTCTCTCTCTCTCTCTCTCACCTCCCTTTCTCCCATTAAATGATCGTTGGTTCCCACTGTTCTGGAAGGGCTTCGTTGAGATGCTGTCAGTCAGTCTGAGTCAGACTCTCCCTCTCTCTCTCTCCGTCTCTCTGTCTCTCTCTCTTGACATTGTTATCACAGAGTGGTGAAGAGCAGCCTAGCAACCCAAAATCAAAATGGCAGCTTTATACAGGAGCCAAACATGTGACCTGGATGATGTGTCTGATAGCTATGATGAGGAGTGTCTGATGGCTGTGGTGAGGAGGTTCGAGGCTGGTAGCTGTGTGTCTGTCTTTTAGAGGAACATGCCTCCTGTTTGTTAGGTGTCTGTCAGAGTAGGAAGCTAGCTGGTCTGAAATAGTCAGTCACTGAAAAAACTAAATGTTGGTTCATATGAAATAAATTGAGATGGCCCACAAACCCCAAATATGTGAGTGATGCTACAACAGAACCATGAAACTTTAGAACCATCCTTGTGTGTGTGTGTGTGTGTGTGTGTGTCTCAGGGAGTGCAAGGACATGGAGGGTGCTAGCAGGTGGGACATGGCAGAGACAAGCAATGGCACATTACACTCAAGGGGGCCTGGGGGAGGGATGGAGGGGGGCAGTGGGGATGGGGGCTAGAGGGATGGATGGGGGCCAGGGAGGGGCAGGGTAGCTGCTGGGCATTTTGGCGCTACACCCTTTCTAAGGGGCAGCAGGCTTTTCAATGGGCTTTTTCAATAGGCTCATTTCCACATCAAAACCAGCGTAGGAAAGGGATATGGCCAGGGGGTGCAGAGTAATGAGACCTCCTCACTCCCTCTGTTCCTCTCTCTTTCTCTCTTCCTGCCTTTCTGCAGGAGAGAGGGGGAAGGAAAGTCCCTATTCTTTTAATGAAAGCCTTTAATCAAACACATGGCCAGACATCGGCCTCCTTTTTAAGAGGACACTATTACACAGATACTCTATCTTGTCCACTCTCCCACAATGGCTCTGGGATCCTCTATTGTGACCAGGCTCTCTGAAGGACCTGCTAGTCAATGGCCGGGTTATAGTCTGAAAGCTGGAATGTCGATGTGGAACGTTTCCCTGGTTTCACCGGATAAATGAAGATGGTTTTAGAGAGCCCCTCACTTCTGACTCGACTCACAGACTTTGTGAGGTAGTGAGGTTTGTGTGTTTTGTCATATTTAGCACAACAACTTACTTGTTATTTGACAGAGAAACAGTGATGCACTTAGTGTTAGAGGTATTTCTGTGACCATGTATCTAAACAGTCTGGGAGTTCAAAGTGCTAAATGCTGATTCTCAGCTTCAAAAAACGTCTGACTCCTATTTGTTCACTGACTTGTGCTACATATTCCACCTACTAAATAAAAAATGTACAAGTAAATAAGTAAAGCAAATAAAGTCTGAATGTCAACCAAAATAAAAACCCTTAAAATTCACATCTTAAAAATCTTCTGACTGCTGTCAGTTTGTTGTCCTACCATAGGAAGCTTTGTGCCAAACAAACATGTTTTTCAGTCTTCCAGAAATCCCAACACATCACAAGCACAGGCATAGGAGCCTTCGGTATCTTATCATGAAAGGCCTTGTCAGGATTGTAACTGCTGATGCAGAACAGACTGTTATTGTTATGAGAAGCCAGTGTTCATGTAACTACGTTGCCTGTGTGTAAACTTGAAAGTGGGCCTGCATTAATGGCACTTGATTGTGAGTAGCATGCGTGGTTAACGCACCACAGTGGCCCCCTGGCGCGGGGATCCAAAACAAACACGGCTTTTTATGGAGAAATGTAACTGTGGTTTTGGTCTCCGGGGGGAGAGCCCCTGCCAAGCCAAGGACAATGTCGGCGCAGGCAGGAACAGGGAACAGGGAAAGGCTACAATGGCCTCGCATTTAAACGACACGTTGGTTAGCCTGGCAGCGCACCAAATGTAAATAAATACCATCAGTGTTTAGAGGTGTAACGTAGGACGATGGATGTGAAATGTGCCTGTTCTACAGTAGCAACGCGGCCTGTCTGAGCTGTTTAAAGTCGGATACGGATATTTATGAGGTGATTTTCAAGACATGGAGTTTGATGAGGCTGTCTGCCGTCCCCAGAAAGACAGGGGGATTATTCTTTAGAGCTTCGTGACTCAACTCTGAAAGTCCTGCACTCTTTCTCTATCACCATGGAATGTCGTCGGCCAGTTATTATTACTGGACCTGACGATGTTTCAATGGAAAACAGAAAGTTCAGCATAACTTTATAAACACTGCCACAGTCCTGGTGTCTGGAAGCGCTGGTGATTTTCTGGCTTAAGCTACGCTGCAGGTTAGAACAATATTAACGCTTTTGTCAACCGACCAGAAATTTGGCACCAGGCGTCACTGCGGTGAACATACACACACACACACACAGATTCTTGTTTGTGTTTTTAAGTCGGGGTGTTTGGATTCCACAAATCTGACAGTACACTGAAAGTACACACGAGGACAGCCAACATTAAACTGAACAGTTGAACTGGGGAAACTAACCAGTAAGAAAAGTTTAAGATGAGTCCTTAAATTAGCGGGATCCCTGAGCATAAAAAACTAAATGAATGTTAACAATGTTATGGTCTCAACATGACAATTGTCTTTTTAAACCTGTCAAGAAAGGTTTTACATTTAATTAGGCAATATTTGATATAAGAAAATAGTTGACTTGAAAGAGTCTTATTCAGTGAAATGTTATATATTGAGGAAGACCGTGTTGTTTTGGGAAAGTCCGTCCTAAACTCAATCCAATGCCTGGTAAGAGTAATCAGGCCGTTGGGTGTCTTGTGCTGCTTAGGACAGACGACCAAATAAAAAACGAGGCACATGACAAAAATAACTCCTATTTTTCAGGAAACAGTGTAAAGTATTAGAAAATCCAACAAAGTTAGCCTCTTTTTCAGGCACAACGTGGCCACGGCTAACATGAAAACAAACAAACGTGACACGATGGTAATAATTGAAAATATAAATATGTTTTATTTGCCTTATTTTGTTTCTGCAGAAAAATATGTATTTCTTTTCAAAGGCACTTTTACATCTCAACAGTTCCAATATTCAAAACTAATCACTCTTTTAATACATGTACTTTTATACAACATACAAAACTCATAACCAGCAATTAAATATCCAACAATAAATAAACACACAAAGAAAGGAAAGTATACCAAATATTGATACATTCATGCAAGATAGCTTCTGCATTCATGTTGATTTAGTCGACCAGAAACAACCAGATTTGTGAAAAATTACCCAACACGTATTCCCTTTCTCCCTTTGTCATTTGCTGGCAATCCAAAGCGTTTGGGGATTGTAAGCCAAGCGAACCATAAAACACACCAAAAAAGGTATCTTTCAGGCAACATTAACATCTGAAACACGCCAACCTGAGCACTTTATACAGAACACAGCATTGTTTACCTTTGGCATATAGTCAATACGCCCTGGCAGACCACCAAGCGCCTCTTAGCTTCCTTCACACGCGTGTGGGGCTCTCTAGATACGCGTCTGTTTTGGACATGTGCAGCACCACGGCGGGAGTCTTGTAGTGGCAGTGAGAGCTGCCGCAGGTCACGCTGCCACAGGGCTTCCTGTTAGTCCGCACCGCCAGCTTCCTGTTGCACAGGCCCTGCCAGGTCTGCAAGGTCTTGGAGCTCCACACCCAGACGCCGCTGGTGATGCCCACCACCAGGGACATGAAGATCTTCAGCATGAACACGGCCACGGAGGGGATGGAGGCGTCCAGGGAGCAGTCCTCGTTCCTGCGGCCGGGGAACGTCACGCATTTGCTCTCCAGGGCGCGGAACCTCCAGTAGTCCATGTTGAGGCGCTCGTAGAAGTAGCAGACGATGACGCAGGTGGCGGGGACCGTGTAGAGGATGGAGTAGATGCCGATCTTCACCATGAGCTTCTCCAGCTTCTCTGTGTTGGTGCCGCCCGTCTTCATGATCTTGCGGATGTGGAAGAGCGCCACGAAGCCTGTGAGGATGAAGGAGGTGCCGATGACCAGGTAGCAGGACAGGGGGACGAGGACAAAGCCAGTCAGGGCGTTTACGTCCATGCTGCCCACGTAGCACAGCCCCGTCAGCTCGTCCCCAGCCACCTTCCTCATGGTGAGGATGATGATGGTCTTCAGCGCGGGGATGCCCCAGGCCGCCATGTGGAAGTAGCTACTGTGGGCCTCGATGGCCTCGTGGCCCCACTTCTTCCCGGCAGCCAGGAACCAGGTGAGGGTGAGGACCACCCACCAGATGGACGAGGCCATGCCGAAATAGTAGAGGATGAGGAAGACGATGGTGCAGCCTGTGGACTCCAAGCCCTCCTGGATGATGTACAGCTCGCCGTTCTCCCGGTCGCAGCCGATGTTCTCGGCGCCAGCCACAGAGCGGATGATGAAGGCCACCGAGTAGACGTTGTAGCACATGGAGAGGAAGATGATGGGCCTCTCGGGGTACTGGAAGCGCTGGGGGTCCAGGAGGAAGGTGAGGACGGTGAAGGCGGTGGAGACGAAGCACAGCGTGGACCACACCGCCATCCAGATGAAGGCAAAGTCCTTGTCCCGCCGCGACCAGAACACGTCCACGACTGAGGAACAGCGCGGCGCGCACGACTGGCTCTTCTCCACGTACTGGAACTTCTCTGGGTTGTCGCAGTTGCCCAGGCTGGGCCCGGAGCGCCCTCCACTGCCCCCCAAGGGCTGCCTGGGTCGGGGGGGAACCGGAAGCATCCCCTCTCCCTTCTTGGTCTCCAGCTTGGTGTGGTTCTCAGGAGCCTCCATGCAGAGGGAGTTGGGGTCGTTCCTGGTGGGCAGCTTGGAGCAGTCTAGGGAGTCGGGCCAGCCGAAGCTGAACTTCTCCATGATGGGGGAGCACTTGTGCCTGGCCTGCTCACACATGGGCCTGCAGGCGGGGATGGTGGTTGACACCTTGTCGGTGCACATGGGGACGTAGAGGGAGCAGAGGAAGAAGCGGAGGTGGACGTCGCAGCCGTACTCCACCAGAGGGGCAAACTCATTCAGTTTGATGCTAGCCTCCAACTGGGTCTCGTACTTCATGAAGTTGGGCATCCGGGTCATGTTGTAGCCAATGCCCTGACACATGGGTATGGTGATGGGTTCACATTTAGCAGGTCTGCCCCGCTCAATATCGTAGGCTCCTATCTCCAGACTGAAGCTGGCTATAATGTGTTGGCACCATAATAAGATCGCAATCCTCAGATTAAAGCGTCCCATGTTGATATAGGCTGCCATTTAAGAACGGGGAAAGAAAAACAAGTACGAGTACTTCATCCCATGAGCAAAAAAAAAAAAAAAAAAAAGCTCAAGTCTTTAGGAACAAAACGGTGAGTAAACGGCAAAACAGTTATAATGTGATGAGTCAATGCCCCAAATATGCCTGTCTAAATATCCCGAGTGCTGATGAGACAAAGTTCAAGATGGTGAGACGTTAACGACGAATAACGGAGTTCATCATCGGAGCAGCAGACAGACTTCTATGCCCTTCCCCTGGTCAGACTTGCACACCTCCGCAAAACGTGTTGTTTTTCTTTGGAACAAAATCCGAATACAGAGGTGAATTAAAAATGTGCGTATCCAACACGGGGCCGAAGTTTGATCCGATGTTAAGGTCTCACATGTTAACTACATGTATGACACAGGTAGACTCGTGCATTGCACGACACATTCGAAAACAATTAGCTAATGTATTCCACCGGTAGCACGCGTATTAAACCTGGAGTGCAGTCGACTCCCGTTCTCCAGTTGACCGTTATTTGTTGAATGCTAATAAACTCAGGGGAAGGGGAAGTATTTCATTTGCGAAATGCGAAAATTATTTTACAATCCCAAGACAATTTCCACCGGGTATATTCACACGGACCACGCGACGAGATTCAGTTTGATGAGAAATAGCGTACTGGTCCAGCTGTGTGTCGCTCCGTATGTAGCACGGGTGAGTGTGTTAACTTTCTCTTTACTCTCTGCCTATTCAGTAACGGGGCGGGATTTAGGTGACGAACCCAGTCTCGGGGTGCTTGCTCCGCCTAGTTCGGAAACCTTAACTTGTCTTACTGTCCTACTACACACACACGCTTGAAGAACTAATGTATATTTAATTATGTAAGATCTCACACCGTCTAAATTACATCAAAGCAGACTCATATTACCGTTTACAATAAAGTATTTCGTTCATAGTGAATATCAGGCTGTTGTCAACAAAGGGTATTTTGAATGCACCCTCTCATGAAATTTCAGCCAGACGTGACCTATGACAGCATGAAGGACATTAACATTCCGGTCTTGATGAAATATGCTCCAGCTGTCAAAAACTGCTTTGGAGAACATCAGAGAACGTTTTAATCAACGTAGATCCTCCCCAAGTCCTCCCGACTCTCATACACAACGCGTATGATGGCAATCTAAATTTAAATAGCGTTCGTGTGAGCTCAATTAAGTTTGTGTCTTTTAATGGGGGCTCTATTTTCTCCCAGTCAGATAACAGAGTAACTCAATTACTGTGTGGAGCTCTGAGATGTAATCCAGGGAATGGTGGAGGTCCTGATAGGCTGTTGTTCCCATCTAGTGGTCACTTCCTACACCGCATCATCCTCCACATACAGCAGGCCACTCTTACAAAGCTGAGGTCACTGCTTCTGGGAAGGTCAAGGATGGACAAGCCAGCTGGACAAACAAATACAACTTGGTACAGAACGTTAATATATGACTTAAGTTTACTACCTAAGTATAGGCAGTCAATTTCACAAAATGTCAATCTCCAGGATGAATGACGTCCATCCCTCCTCATTGACCAGGGTCAAGATATTAAGAAGAAAAATTGTTTATAATACATACTGAGATATACTGAGATTGCTTTAGTTTTCCTGGCACAGTGGAACACAGTCTCAAACATCAGAAGACTTCAGATAAAGAACTTGAGACCTGAGTCTACGAAGCTAGGATGCTCTGTTCCACGTCTGCCTGAGTCCAGTCTCCTCGTCTGTCCACTAGTCTACTCACTTCATATCGTCTGTCCACTAGTCTACTCACTTCATATCGTCTGTCCACTAGTCTACTCACTTCATATCGTCTGTCCACTAGTCTACTCACTTCATATCGTCTGTCCACTAGTCTACTCACTTCATATCGTCTGTCCACTAGTCTACTCACTTCATATTCCGTCAAATATTTACAGAGGCTGTAGGGCATCCCTGCTGACAGGACACACACACACACACACAGCTAAACTCTCTGAGGATAGATTATCTTCCTCTCCAGTTGTCTTAATCTACTTTATACTTTGTATTCGTTTAGGAGACACTTTATTCCAAAGAAAGTTTCAAACAATGTCTAGCATGAGATCGAGGATCAGAAGTTCCTAGGTCTGAACCCTTACTGTGATCCTGTAACTTCCTGTATCAGCTCCAGCTGTCTGTCCTGCTGGAGGTTGGCATGGTGACGAGAGTGTCACCTGGTCTCTGTCCTGCTGGAGGTTGGCATGGTGACGAGAGTGTCACCTGGTCTCTGTCCTGCTGGAGGTTGGCATGGTGACGAGAGTGTCACCTGGTCTGTCTGTCCTGCTGGAGGTTGGCATGGTGACGAGAGTGTCACCTGGTCTGTCTGTCCTGCTGGAGGTTGGCATGGTGACGAGAGTGTCACCTGGTCTGTCTGTCCTGCTGGAGGTTGGCATGGTGACGAGAGTGTCACCTGGTCTCTGTCCTCCATTCTCATGCTAAGCACACCTCTCTCAGGAAACTGCATTATAAGAGCCGTAGTAAGGATTCCCTACCCTTCTCCTCTTCCTCCTTCCTCCTCCTCTCTTCTCCTCTTTCCTCCACCTCTCTCCTCCTCCTCCGTGTTTCCAGAAGGCAGTCAGGAAACCGGCCCAATCGTCACGTTCCCACAGCCTCCGGGATCAATTCCCCCCCTAACCCCATTCTTTTTTCTCCTTCTTCTGTTCCCTCTCTCTTTCTCTTTCTCTCCGACGGGTCAATTTCCTACTCGTATAAATGAAATGGGATTCCTTCTGGCGTCTGTTTTTGTTTTGGCTGAGAGCTGTTTAAGCAAGGCTCTCCTCATCCACGGTGAAGCCTCGTTCAGCTCGCCATGAAAGGAGCTATTCTTTACGCTCACTGAATGAGGAGAAAATAAAGAAAAAGAAACTACAGCTACAAGGGCAATCAGTCAATGTTACAATTGTAGGCATCAGGGATTTGATTGAGGAAGAGGCTTTTTCATGAACTTCACAAGTAAGGATAACTTATTTAAAACGGCCAGGCTGGTGCACAGACACAAAAGCTGTGTGTGTTGGTGAATGAGTGCCTGAGTTATTGGCTGAGAATGCCGTATGCGTGTGGAGGGAGGGAGGGAGGGAGGGAGGGAGGGAGGGAGGGAGGGAGGGAGGGAGGGAGGGAGGGAGGGAGGGAGGGAGGGAGGGAGGGAGGGAGGGAGGGAGGGAGGGAGGGAGGGAGGGAGGGAGGGAGGGAGGGAGGGAGGGAGGGAGGGAGGGAGGCTTATCAGAACCATAAACTGAAGTCAGGGTTACAGTCGTGTGTCTCATTCAAGAGCAACCCTAAGAAAAGCAAAAATAATAACAAAACTAAATTAATTATCGAATACATTTAATTTGATCACTAAAGACTGATTCGATGAAAATGCATATGTTTAATCTAATCTCTAATCTGTTGAGAGGAAGTACACAATTCACCACACACATATCTAGATTCCTTCATGACAAGGGTAATTTGCTATTAAATATGAAACTCCAGAAGATCTCTGTTTCTCTCGCTGGTGAAAGAATGGGCACTGGGCACGTAGTGTGTTTAGAAAAGAAAAGAAATACTTCTCATACAAGTATGAGAAACAATTATGACTAAATGATATGTTACATGACAGCTTCAAGGTAGTTGAAGAATGTATTTGTCTTGACTGCCCAACAAAGCAGCGGTCTCACTCAGCCACGCCAGTTGGAACCAACACTATTTTTTTAAGCCCAGAGAAATTGTGACATTCTAATAGGTCGATACCCTTGGAAGCCGCTTGAATTTCAAGGGTTAATCTCGTCACCACCCCATTACCCATCTGCCAGCTGTCACACTCTCAAACTTTTAAAACACAAGTGTCTTTGCGACGTGACTGAACACGCAGCGTGGAGAGCTAATCACACAAATGAGAGAACACAAAAAGTGGTCTGATTTAGGCCTATAGACAAAACATTTGAACATTTACCTTACCTTACGATGTCAGTCCACACCGTAAGGTATCAAAGTTTCCCACAGAGATGTCAAACCAAGGAAGTGAGAGGAAACGTTTGGCTAATTACTCATTTTCGAGCCACTCCTGTTTATAGCAAGTCCTTCTAAAAGAGCTTTCAACAAGGTAGTTTCCATCCTGGCTTCCATTAAAGACCCAAATGCCGGTATTTCTTTTTTAACAAGACGTTCTTCCAGGCAGACCTGCCTTTTTTAACAACACATGGGATGTCTCTTATTCGTCACACGTAGTGTGCTGATGTAGTGTGCTGGTGTAGTGTGCTGGTGTAGTGTTCTGGTGTAGTGTTCTGGTGTAGTGTTCTGGTGTAGTGTGCTGGTGTAGTGTTCTGGTGTAGTGTGCTGGTGTAGTGTGCTGGTGTAGTGTGCTGGTGTAGTGTGCTGATGTCTCACAACTCATCGATTTCCCTAATGAGTGACGGGCTGAGAGGGGCGACTTTCACGCTGTGAAAACACATCTGCCGTCTCAATCAAACCTGCTTGTGGGATCGCGACGACTCGTCTGGCTTTCGGGGGGGCAGATCAAGTTGAGGAAGGGGGGCATAAGAGGGTGCCAGGGTTAGCCCAGAGCCAGGATGACATGGTGCTTGTGGTGTTCGGTTGGTCTCTGTGGCAGAAGGCAAGCAGACTTGGCACAAGAAGAACGTTTGGCCTCTGCAGAACTATGAACAGAATGTAGGATGCCAAGGAAAGCAAATAGTTTTTAGGAATTTGAAGAGAAACGTTCTTCTGGATGCTGCAGACTCCATTAAATAGTCCCCCCTTGGTTACTGAGAAAAAAAATATTTAAATATGAGATTTTTTACTAACGGAGAGTGGAATATATACAGCCGTTTTATATACAGGCTGCGTTAAAAGATTTTTTAGGAGTGTGGAGAGGGTGAAGCGTCTCAGTCTAAGAGGGTCGCTGGCCTCGTTTGGAAAAGCCAAGCAAACACACACTCCCTCCCTCACCGAGACCAGACGCCTGGAGAGACACACTGCTGAACAGTCTCTGGCAGACGGAGGAGGGAGGAGAGATGGGGAGGATTAGGCATAGAGGGAGGAGAAGGTAGGAGAGGAGGAGGAGAGATGGAAAAGGGAGGGGAAGGAGGAGGATGGAGGGGAGACAATGCAGACAACAGGAGTGAGTGCATAGTGAAGATGCCTGACAGTCTTAAGAGACTGTGTGTTTCCATGCTGCTCCCGCAGGAAAGGCCAGTGAGGAGGAAACAGACCCCCTCCTGTGCCCAACGACCTCTGACCCGGGGGAGAGACATGTTCCCACAGAGTACAGTGCTCAGCAGGGGGGCCATCCTCTGGGGCTCCAAGTGTGGCCTCTCTGACCCGGCAGGCTGGGGTTCCGGAAACTTCCTCCTTCAGACTCACTGAACTCAGGCTGAACCAGACGTTCAGAGAGGACAATGTTTAGTGGTTTCAACGCCGTGGCTTGGTACTGTGAGTGGTGTGAGTTACCTGACGGTGGCGTTAACAGGAAGAGGAGCGTTAAGGTGAACCAGTTGTTGTTGTTGTCTGCAAACACGTTTAACCTGGGCTTGTGGGCTCTACTGAGCATGTGCAGGACTCTCCACACCCCCCGTGGGATGTCTGTTCTGGGGCGGTGACGTAAAGACCCAGATCAAGATGTATTTTAAGACGCCTTACTTCATCAATCCACCAAAGTGATAATATGCCTCATTTTGACCTCTGGCTCGATGGATTATTATGTTGGGTGACGTGTTGAGAGGACTGTGAAGCTTGGCAGGTTTGCCAGGACAGAGCGAAGCCAAAACGCAGTAATACAGTGAGGCTGCCATCAATCATCTCCCGCCGTCAGAACTGTAAATAGCTAACGAATCGGTCCAATTAACAGGAAAATACCTGGAGTGAGTGTCTGGACCTCAGCCGTCACCGCCTCCAGGGCTGTCTCTTTACCGAAGGGCAAACTCTTCTCTCACACACACACACACACACAGACTGCTGTCTCTCATGCCTGAACAGACAGAAGATATTTATATCACAACCACGGGAATACAGAGACCCAGAACCTTGCCTGTCGACTCCATAGGGGGCTAAAGATACTGGGCATGTGAGCTGCAGTTTTAGTACTGAGAGAAGTGGATTTGAAACAAGACTCTTGGCAGAAATACCAAGGATCATTGACACCAAATGCAGCATTGAGCATGTTTAATCTCTGATGTGACATTTACAGTCCATAACAATCAAACAATATGCACTTTCCTGCTACGAACCAAATTGATCTTCTTACTCAATAACGTTTTATAACCTGTCTTAGTATGATCACAACACTTTCCTGTGAACATGGGAACATGTTGGACCACACTGTGGACCTCATCAAGGTCTTCTGCACTTGAGCTATTGTTTGAGTTGGCAGCGAGGGGAGCAGGGATGAAGATGAGGGTGAGAGGAGGGTGTCTGGTGACAGAGGACAGCTAAAGGAGCCCCTGCTGATGTCAAATGGCTCTGGCACATGAGACAGGGACAAGCAAGGGGCCTGCCTGTCTGCCTGTCTGTCTGCCTGTCTGCCTGATGGTGGCCATCTTTTACCGGCAGATGAAAACAAGTAGCTCTCCTATCCAGCCCTGTCTCTCCTACCCAGCCCTGTCTCTCCTACCCAGCCCTGTCTCTCCTATACAGCCCTGTCTCTCCTACCCATGCTCTCCCCCCACCCCTGCCCTCCCTCCTCCCCCCTTACCCCAGCCCTCAACTTGTTACCCCTGTCTTTACTGTTCACTCCCTGTCTTCTAACTCCAGCTTCTACCCCCCCCCCCCCCCCACCCCAGCCCCAGCTAAAGTTACACACCAGGCTGGCGCGCCAAACAAGTCCTATTAATACAGTGTGGATGGACGGAGGGGTCAGGTGGCATGTTTCTGGGCTGGCAGAGGCTGGGCGGGGCAGGGGGCCGGGGGGCAGATGGTGACTTGTGGGGGGGAGGGGGGGAGTCAGGGCCTGGCCTGCTGCTCTGTCACTTAGATGGCATTTATAAGAAAGATGGAGGGAAGGAAGGAGGGAGAAAGCTAGAGAGAGAGAGAGAGAGAGAGAGAGGGGAGGGGAGGGGGAGGGAGAGGAAGGCAAAGCAGGAAATAAAACCCAAATTGGGTCCAAAAAGGATTGATTGAAGCTGACACTTTCCAATCATGTATGGTTGAACACTAACGCATTGTATTTTAGGGTTTGGAAATTATAGCTTTTAGAGTTTGGGGATGTTTAGAGAGCGGAGAAATAGACTTTATAAGATCATGCGTTGGCAGTGTACCATGACATGATTGAATGTGGTGCAGTTGTAGCACCTCTGCTCAGAGCTGATCTGAGCGAACGAGGCAGCATCGCCTCACCCTGGGAGTCTCCTCCACCTCACCCAGCTCCTGATCTCTCTCTCTCTCTCTCTCTCTCTCTCTCTCTCTCTCTCTCTCTCTCTCTCTCTCTCTCTCTCTCTCTCTCTCTCTCTCTCGACATTGTCCTCCTTTCTTTCCTTCCTTCCTTTCCTAATCTGGTGTCCCCCGTCGACCCCCACCCCCCCCCCACCCCTCACTTATATAAACACCAGGTTTTCACTCCTCGCATAAAGATCTGATTCTTCTCCTCCGTGTTGAAAAAGGGAGGGAAAAAAAGGAGAAAGAAAACAGTTCTGGTGGTGTCTGCCGTCGCTGGCAGGACCAGACCCAGTCCCCCTGATCCCCACTGGTGCCCCACAGCCCCTGATCCCCACTGGAGCTCCACAGCCCCCTGATCCCCACTGGAGCTCCACAGCCCCCTGATCCCCACTGGTGCCCCACAGCCCCTGATCCCCACTGGTGCCCCACAGCCCCCTGATCCCCACTGGTGCCCCACAGCCCCCTGATCCCCACTGGTGCCCCACAGCCCCCTGATCCCCACTGGAGCTCCACAGCCCCCTGATCCCCACTGGAGCTCCACAGCCCCCTGATCCCCACTGGAGCCCCACAGCCCCCTGATCCCCACTGGAGCCCCACAGCCCCCTGATCCCCACTGGAGCCTTGCCATCCACACAGCTACACAGGTTGCCTGCTACGATACCCGTTTTAAAACGGACTTTGTTTCCTGTTCATTTTAGGGGGACTAAAACTGTTTGGGGGGGACTGATCTGATCACAGTAATACTAACTAATACTTTGTTACTATACTTAAGTAGATTTTCTGGTACCAGTACTTAGAAAAAAAGATTCAAAAGGTTTCAAATAAATATTGTCACCAATATGTTTTCACACATTTTTTTTCCCAAAAAAATATTTGTATAAAACAAAAGTATTTTCATCATTAATGAGTACTTGATGAGGACTATACTCCTCTTTTTACACTGCCAGTTGTACAGCTTTGAGATACCACCACAACAACATCATCATTCCTGTTAAATCTGTTAATCTGAGAATTTAAATTATTATTTTCCAATGTTGAAAATACACACCTATCACCAAAAGTTGTCATTAGTTCATAACAGTAATAAACTGCTTGGACCAGTGAGTCATCAGTCAAGGGGTATTGGTTTATATTTACGCAGAGAGAAGTAATTTTCAGTCAAATTATTGTTTCAGGTCACTACAACTTAACACGTGATTGGAATTATCCTGCTTGTATTAAGTGGCCTCCTGTTTTTATAGGTTATTAAATACAAAGCCTGTATTCAGCCGAAGCCAGCGGGGGAGGGGCAGTTGTGCTACAGGGGGGAGGTAAAAACACTATCCACTGCTTCTACAGTAATTGTCCTAACCAGTGGTGACGAGAGTGGGCATGTAGGGGGGAAAGCAACAGCTCACATCGGAAACAGCCCTGAGGGCAGGACTGTACAGTCAAGGAGAACCTTGGTGTGTTTGTGATGCGTGGGGCTGAAAGGAGGGTGGGTCAGGGAAGCTGAGGGGGCGTTCTGGTTGGCAGAAGGCATACTGACGGCTCTGTTGGCCAATCAATAGGTGGAGGTGAGGACCTTGTGTAATCTCCTAGTTTAAGAGAGCCCACAGGGGCACATGTACTATTCTACAAATCTTTGTGACGGTTCTGCCAAGTCAGCATGAGTAATTAGGATACATTTTTAGACTGTCCATTTCAGGGGTACCTGGAAACGAGGGGCGATTATGTGCCGATGGTTTCGGATAAATAAATAGCCCAAAATAACTTTCCTGTCGTCCTTGTTCCTGTGCTCTACCTGGTCCGTCTCTGGATCTCTCCATGGTCAGACTGGCTGGGGAGGTGCGCTGGTGGTAGGGGTGGGCTGGACTGATGTGCCACAGAAAAGCCTGTCTGCTTGCCATCCACAAAGACCCTCTATGCCCAACAAGGTGCCTGTGTCAGCGTTCGTTCCGACAACCGAAAACCCAATCGGCCGTTTGAAACACAAACATGCAGAGATCCCTCAAGTAGAAAAATACCAGAAAAGCTGAGCTGTCAAACCTGCAAGTCATCATAACCACGGTCTTTTATTTAGATATATTTATATATATATATTTATATATCTCTCTTCATACGCAAGCAGAGATCGGAGAAAAACACCTCTGTTTTTATGACGTACCAGAGTAGGTCTCCCTAACCTGTGAACATGCTCATGTCCTCAACCCCCCCGTCCCAGAGAGCAGCTCTCCTCAGATAACCACGCTCCAGGAGCCAGGAGGATAACCACGCTGCAGGAGCCGGGAGGATAACCACGCTCCAGGAGCCGGGGGGATAACCACACTGCAGGGGCCGGGGGGATAACCACACTGCAGGAGCCGGGAGGATAACCACGCTCCAGGAGCCGGGAGGATAACCACGCTCCAGGAGCCGGGAGGATAACCACGCTCCAGGAGCCGGGAGGATAACCACGCTCCAGGAGCCGGGAGGATAACCACGCTCCAGGAGCCAGGAGAACTGAGATACCTAGAAGGTATTTGATAAAGTCTGCGTTTCCAACACCACAATAATGACCACATCTATCGAGTGTTTCTACGCACACAGGAGGGAGAAGAGGAGGAAACTTCCTTCCTCTCTTCCTCTCATTCTGCAGCCTGCAGCTCTCATTCTGCAGCCTGCAGCTCTCATTCTGCAGCCTGCAGCGAGTGTGTGTTCAGTCAGAGGTGTGTGTTTGGGGTGTGGGGGGGGGGGGTTGGAGGAGAGAGGAAAGGAAAACACAACCTTTCCTCAGACTTGAATAAATGAGGAGGAGGGGGAGGAGTGGCACTGCTTTGGATATTATGAAAAGGACATTGATCCAGCCAAAGGAGATGAAGTGTGTGTGTGTGTGTGGGGGGGGGGGGGTCATAAATGAAGACTGCAAATCCAAATAACGTCAGAGAGTGTTGTTTTAAGACTGAGGTGTGTGTGTTACCTGGCTTGTGTCCTCTCTACTTGAACTGACTGCCTGGATGTTCCACAGCTTTCTCTTGGTCTGGCTGGCTGGTGCCTGTCTGGGCTGGGGTAGTACTGGTCTGGCTGGTTCCTTGCCCAGCCCATCCTAGCTCTGATATCATCTGCTGCTAGGTGCCTCTGTCTGTCCCGTTAGACGGCCGACTCCCTGGCTGTGTTTATCTTATCAGGCCAGCTCTGTCTTCAGACTCATCTGACTGCATTGTTCCCCAGCAAGGAACCCACCATCGGCTCCAGCCTCCACCTTCCCTATCTCCGTTATCTTCCTGTTCCATCTCCAAGCTGCTATCTGCCGAGAGCTTGCACGAAGGTCTGTGTACAAGTGGAGGTTGTGTCGTGTTGTCGGCCCTGCGTGTCACAGTTTCAACATTCCCTGTGTTTACATCCTGGTTAGGAGTCTGAGTAGTGCCACTGACGACAGAGAATCCAACATTGCCTGTTTCTAGGCATTCATTCATTTCAGTTTCCCTTCAAACACTACAATGATAACCATACCTATTCAGTGTTTCTACGAGTTAGTCTCTGTGAGTCTCTTTAAACGTTAAGCAGCTCAGGATGAGATGAAGATGAGCTCTGAAGCATGTCTGCTCTCTGTCCACACTGACAGGTGAAAGTGAATTCCAGGACACTGTTTTCAGATCAGTGATAAAGACAAGGAAACCAGGGGAGGAAGTTAGCTCAGACAGGAGATATGGGCTCGTTTAAACGAGTTCTTGGCAAACAGACCATCACTGTGTTGCCAAACACTGGCACAGGACGGAGGCTTCTATCTAATCTTCCCTCCTGGGTGCCAAGACACAAGGGGCTGTATGGATAGAGGGCACAGTTTCTTTTGGAAGATTTAGAGCCAGGAAAGACTAGTAGCTTTTTTTCTTGCTTGAAAAGTAGCATGTTAGAAGAGAAATGGACTTTAGCAAATCCTGGAATATGAGTTCCTGAAAGCATATCAAGAACCTAACTGGATGAAACGTCCAAGGAAACATCAGGGTGTCCAGTGTGTATGTATATGAAAAAGTACATTTATGGATAAAGTTGGAATATTTGAATAAAAATACCCAAGCATACACAAAACACATTGATGATTTGACCTTAGCTGAAAGTAGACCATCTTTACTCTACATTACCCATCTGAGTGTATGTCGATATTTTAATACTCGTTATATTTGGTTTTGGTAGAGTTAGTTTTTGTAATGATGGAACAAACTTTGGAAGTCTAACCCACTCAGAGCTGTGTGTCAGGGGGAATGTTGCTATGCTACTTCTGACCTTTATTGTTGTTGTAAATGTTTATTAGCCCCCCCCCCCCACACACACACACACACACACTCCAACCTCCCCCTGAGAGAAGCGCCACCATTGCCAAGACAACATACAACCATTTGTATCCAATAAATGGTTACATTCATTCGTTCTTGTTTATGACTAGTGTGAAGGAGTGCATACGGCTACAACACCACCGCTATACTATTTGAATATACCTGGTATACACACCTGAATACCTTTCCCAAAGACAGCGTTTCAAGCAGAAGTACTGTAAACTATTGAAGGGGTCAAGCTTGCCTTTGATGTGGAGAAAGGTATGAGGGCAGGAGAAGTGGAAGCAAGCAGCTACGCTTCAATACATAGTCCTTTCTATTCATCCTGGACCCAAGTGTTTTATTTACAGTAAAGAAAATGCAGTTATGGCGATGGTCAGCTCACTTAGCCACCACGACGAGGACAAGATTTCCTTTCAGATGTGTAGGCTAGCTCTTCTGGAGCGCCGTGAGGAACTGGAGTAGGGCTTGTCCCAGTTTTCATGAATCACACATACACGCGCGCACACTCACGCATACTGCACCTAAGTTAGGGTGAGGCCCTCACTTCATAAAAGGTGAACTCGGCCACCATCTTCCTCTGTCACACTCTCATGAGTCATGAAGACAGAGACTATCTTTGGATAGGATCCTGGGTCTGCTGAGGGGTGTGTGTGTGTGTGGTGGGGAGAGAGAGAGTGAAGAGGGGGAGAGTGGTAGGAGTGCTCACAGTCCATAAATGCCACATTATGGCGTGACCTCTTCAGTACCTCAGAGGCTACACCCCAGCCTGGCCATGCAGACTTCTGAATGAGTGCTTGTGCACCACTTGAACAAATGTAATGAATGCAAATATATTCACAAGAGAAGGACATCTCTGCTTTTACAAAAGACCTGAATCCAAAGCTATTCAAGGACCACATAACCGATCACAATGCTTCGTGTTCCGTCGAGATCACTCAAAGACTCATTCGCTCACTATCGTAGTCCATATTGACAGTCCTAGCCTATAGACAAACACACTATTCTACATCAACGGTGAACTGGATGACCCGTAACTGCTACTGTACTCAAAAAACATGTCGGTAAACTAGGCTGGACATTTAAACATCACGCTCCCAGATTGCAATTCGTCACATGATTGACTTATGTTTCACTTGCTAACTGCCTAGCTATAAATGATCTCTTCGTTATTAGGCCTAACAGACCGCATCAGAAATGGGGGAAATTTGGCCAAATGGCTCTTTAATAGACGTTAACCTGATTTCAAAGTTTTGATTGTATAATAACGGGCTATCCTAAACTGCATCAGCGACCGTGAAAAACAAGGTTCTCTCTTAGACGTGACTTTATTTATTCTTAACTCCTTTCTCAGTCGAAAAATAGCCACGTTTCCCTTCCAATCATAACACAGGGTAATTAGAATGGATATGGGTCCGTAAGAGCGAACATCTCACGATCAGTAACCGCTTTATGTAAACACTGAATGAAAGCATGTGTGGTTTTGGTAGGAGCTAAGTGCTATTCCGCAAAGGGTCTCCGGCGCTCTCAAAGGCACACTCTCCAAACAGGCCTAGCACGCTCTCTGCTCGGTGATGCTGGCAGACAGAACACAGCGTTCACGGGGCTGAATACATCTGGCCTCTCATCGTGTGTAGTACAGGTGAACACATACGTCCTCCCCTGCATTCAACAATGCCAGGCTGAGTGACGGGGCCCTGCCAAAGCAAATGCTTCAGGGGAAGCGGAGATCTTCTGGTAAAGGCTTGGCACTTGGTTGGAGGATGTGGCACAGTACCTAACCACACGCGCTACCTCCCCACACAAGGAGTTACCTTTCAAGGTCGTCCAGAGAAATGGCGAGCTGACCGCCATTGAAATGACACTCACAAGTAGGCTATTTCCCAGAAGTCTGATATGGTATTAAAGGCGTGATTACAAACTGTGGCCAGGTGAAGCTGTGCCCAGTTTATGGGCTCTTCAACAGTAGGCCCAATGCTAGCTTCATGACGTGAGTAACTCAGTCAGAGAGGATGACCAGATACTTGTGTAGTTCTTTTTTACACTCAATTCTATTTGTAGTTTTCAACTCTGAGCTGTCAGGTTGCACTGACCCTAAAGTCTGGAGTACAAATAGGCTATTGATTTACATGGATAAAAACTGTAGTTTGGGGATATTAAAAGAAACAACACATAATTGTAAACTTTTGATTGCGAAAATAAAGCTTTATTTCTCGAATGCATCTGAAACAATCATAAACAACAAAAAAAACAATTATTTACATAAAGTAAAACTGTGAATGAAAAATGTACAATTCTCTACACACTATGAACATTCAAACTTAAACGTAACCCCCCATCGACAAATATTTGCAACACAAGTATGTGTGTGGTCACACCCTAGAATTTGAATTATTTTGCGTGAATAAATCTCACCCACACACATTTTTTCCTGGCGTAAGAACAGCAGCAGATCCCAGTGATAACGGTAGGAATGCCTTAGCAGGAGAGAAGTGTGCACGAGCGCTTTGAAGAGCTTTCTCCATGCCAGGGCCAGTTAACATGAGTCCCAAATTACACTGTGGAGCCTTTTGATGTGCGCCAGTCCTGCACTTGAAGCTGAAATATCAAACCCAGGGCCTTTCTACGCTACCGGCGTGTTTGTGCTGCGCTCTGCACTTTCAGGAGAAGTGTCCTGGTCATATTTATGTACCACTGGAAAAAAACATGTTCCGACAAATCAAACTCAGATTTTGTCTGTCATCGAGTTGGGGGCAGATGACTGCGATATCTCTTTATGTGCGGCAGCCGTCGAGGGTCATGTTGCGTCTTCCAATTCCACATGATCTCCATCTAAGCTCATCACTCCACCGTTCCTAATACACTTCTTAGCACTATTAGTCTGCATCTTGGGGGGGGGGGGAATTATCGCTGTAATTATCGATATTGCGATAATGTCGGTAGGCATTTTTCAATATGCGAGAAATTAAATAACGTTGAAGCCGTTTGTCATGTCTCCCGTGTCAGGTACCTTGCTGGGGTTTTCGGTTTAGGTGACAGGTTTCGGTTGGGGTCAGGGGAAGTTCAGAGAGAATACCTCACATACATAGCCTACTAAACAAGACTGGTCCACTTCATAACAGGGAGTGCTCGAGGCATCTCGCCCAAACACAAAAAGAGAACCCATTCATCACCCAAAATATGTTGATATTTAAAAGAAATATAATTGCCTGTTGTAATGAGTAGGCTATCATTTGTCTAGTAATAAGTACATCTTTTTTTTTCTATTACACAAAAACAGCTTAATATAACTATACTTGAACAAATGTATAACAAATACAAAAGTCTGACCAAAAAGGCAGAACAGACATGGTTTAATATTTGGTGCAAAAGGAACATAATTCTTCAAGTGAAATGTGTTTACTAGCTGAATAACTCAATGCTTAAAGGGGGTGTACATTTGTTCAAACAGCGCCACCCTGTGGCAGCCCTGAAATAACGCCTAAGATTATTGAACGAAAATCACCTAAGTAGAGTTATTTATTTATTTGCTGTTGCGGTTTGGAAACATCCTGCAACACATTTCTTTTTCCTTGTCCAGGAAATCCTTGTAGGATCTGAAAGGATTCACAATCCACAGTTAAGACAGAAGAAATAAACAAGTATAAAACGTGTCCGACTCCCAAACACAGAACGACGCACTTCTAACACCGAGATCATCTGCAGTAATCTGCTTTCTACATGGACTGTTTGGATGTCGCTATGGATGAAGTGTCTGCTGTGTGATTAAAATGCTAAACGTAAACATGTCAGGAAGGTTGTGCTTCCTGTGTCCTCTAGACAGCCAACAGAAACATGTTGTCTTACGTGGCCAGTCTCTGTAGCAGGTTGTTGATGTCGGGGTCGAAGGGTTTCCTGGCCTGGGCCATCGTGAGGTATTCCTGGGCCTTTTCATACTCAGCTAGCTCCAGGTAGGCCTGGGGGGGACTTGGACACTCAAACATACTGGACCTTTAACAAGCCTGTCCATGGAATCTGGACAAATTTCAACTGTCTTTCATCGTATTCTTTCCTCATAAAGCATAGGTGGTGAAACTCTAAATACAGGCTGCCTAGACACAGGCTGCCTAGACACAGGCTGCCTAGACACAGGCTGCCTAGACACAGGCTGCCTAGACACAGGCTGCCTAGACACAGGCTGCCTAGACACAGGCTGCCTAGACACAGGCTGCCTAGACACAGGCTGCCTAGACACAGGCTGCCTAGACACAGGCTGCCTAGACACAGGCTGCCTAGACACAACCTAAGCTAGATAACTGTGCAAAATCTCTCTCTGAGCTTGCGAGCTAGATCCCTATATGTGTCGAAAGGTACCCCTTTTCCATGACATTTTTGTGATTGGTTGGTGTGTGACCTGTCCGCAGCGGAAGAGAGCCTTGGTGTTGAGTGGGTCTATGAGCAGGGCCTGCAGACTGTAGTCCAGAGACCTGCGGGGCCTGTCCAGTCGCAGCATAGCCAGGGACAGGTTGAGGTAGAGGGGCAGCTGCAGAGTGGCGATGCCCCTCTTCTCCTCCTCGCTCTTCGTCTCCCGGTTTGACAGCAACATCACAGCCTGGGTTAACAGGTGGAGGGATGGATTTTGTTGTCGTTACGCATTATTGATTATTACTAAACCTCTCGCATGTACTTACAACTGTCACACACATTCTCAATTATAAATATACTGTTTTGAGACATTTCTGATATGGATCTGTACTAGTGACGTTCTGGCAATTCTGACAATGCCAGATCTAATATAGAAATATCTTTTGATGAATCCTTTTTGGCTTATCGTCAATAGCATAAATAAATTAATAACAAAGTATTCAGCTTTTCCAGTAGAAGTCAATGCCTTAAGAATGTCTATGGAGAGACACGCATGTGTGCTTAGTGATACCTGCTTGTAGCGGTCTGTTTGCTGAGGGATACCTGCTTGTAGAGGTCTGTTTGCTGAGTGATACCTGCTTGTAGCAGTCTGTGTGTTGAGTGATACCTGCTTGTAGCGGTCTTTGGCGTCGTCGAAGCGGCTCTGCTTGAAGCAGCGGTTGCCGAAGCTTTTCTCGATATCCACCACGCTGAGGAGATCAGAGAGAGGAACACAGTTCTGCTGCTCCTGGAGGGGGGAGAACGAGAGAGAGAGAACGAGAGAGAGAACGAGAGAGAGGAAGAGTGACAGAGGGAGACAGAGAGGAAGAGACACAGAGAGGAGGGAGTTATTAAAACTCCCTATTAAGAACACATAAGTTAATTTGGACTAACTGAAACAGACTGAAATGACCCGCAACCCATTTTTACCTCAAACCACATTTTCAAGGAATCTAGTTTTTCGGTTATTGTGGTTTAGCAGTCTGCCATTCTTACCGGGCTCAAAGCGAAAAACTCATCTACTTGTGCAGAGTCGAGAAAGTCGAGGACTTGAACCTCATAGAGGATGGAGGCCATGGGAGGAATGAGCGGCGGGCAGCCCATCTCCCCATAGGCATACTCCGGTAGGAAGAGGAACCGTGAGTACTCGCCCTTCTTCATGGTCAACAGACCAAGTTCGAGTCCACACAGAGTAATATCTGGGGAGGGGGGTATACATCGGTTGTACGTGAAAAGCTCAAAGCTAACGCTAACGGCAAAAAGAGCTGCTTTATCGTTTATACCTCTGCCAAGTTTCAGCATTCTGGGATACTTCATGTAGTTCGTAGTCTCGAACGGTTGGTCGGAATATTCTAGATATCCAGAGAAATGGACTGTGGAGGTATAGCGCGTTTAAAAAGGTTTAGTTTACAGAATAGGCCTATGCTCATCACACCCGTAATGTAGATAATCGTGTGGTGGAGAATGTGATAGGCAGCCTGGATATGACCTACTGGATACAGAGGAATCTCTCGCTACCGGAGGCCCGTCTCCGGCCTGAACTACTTCCTTGAGAATCCCTCCATCACCCAGGATGTCCTGCATATGCTGACCCAGCCGGAGAAACGGACTCTAACGATAAATCATAAAGGAAGAAAAACACTTTAAAATACTTTATAAATTGCAATTATTCTGGCAGACAACCAACTATGGATTTTTGTCTCCATACTTAAATGGAGAAGTACACCTTTCAACACAGCTAGGTATAGCTAGCGTTAGCTAGCTAACTTGGATGATTTCGACCACCATTGCTTCGTGACCCTGTAACCTGCTTAACGTCAATAAGTGTTCCCCACGTCTAATCAGATGTTATGGTGGTGTATATTTCACAGATTACCAATGCGTTGAGTCAAAAGTTACTCAGATATGGTACCTACGACATCCGCGCTACCTGTAATTACCTAATGGCGCAGAACTAATTGCTAGCAGTGAGCATGCTGTCTGTGCATCTCTTCTTACCTGGGTGGCATGACTTTGTCGCCCCAGGGGATTTAGAAACTGCTGGATTCTGGTCGAAAGTCCGTTTTCGGACATGATATCGACGAAATTTAATTTCTCTATATAATAGCAAAAGCTTTGTAAGAGTATGGTGCATGAACAGTAACCTAACTAATGATAAATCTGAGGTTTAATTACAGAGGAATCACTGCCCATGTGGACCCGATCCATCCCATCATGCCTTTCGTGGGTGAGTGTTGAAGCAAATCAGTGACATGTTTTGAATTTTTAAAAGCATTGAATACTTAATATCGACATATAAAAACCAACGAATTTGTTGGTTTTGAATTCAAGTCTTTGAAATTGAAACACGGATTTATTTCAATGTAAACATTTTAAAAATCTGATCCAAAAATTCAAGGTTCGGAAATTCAGGCAGCTGAAATTCGAATGGTGAAGTTCTGATCCCAAATTTTTAACCCAAAAAATTGTATCTTAAAAAATTCAAACCTAAAAAACCTAAATCGCCGCAGACAAACACCTGGCCATACGCAGGGGCGGTTTTAGGCACGCCACAAAGTTAGGGGCGACATTTTCCGCAATCTGTGTTTGCGCCGTCTCCTGTCCAAAAAAAGTATTGCGATTGTGTTCGTCCAACTCGTTCCATGTACTCTAATGGGGCGGCCGGCGGGGTAACTGCATAGACAGATTCAGTCTTGTATTTCCTGTGTCCCTCGATGACATTATTTTAGTTCCCTTTATACGTTTTGGAACATTATAGTTTATTAGGCTACATGAAAATGTTACTAAAAATATCTGTGGGGAGAAAAATTATGATTTTCACAAACGTTTTGCTTACAAGAATGGCTGTATTTGGATAGCTACTATTCCTGCTGGTGGACATGACTCCAACATAAACATATAATCAAATTGGAAGTAATCCAAACATACAGTTAGATACCAATCAAGCATTTTAACAAAGTCTTATTAGGTCTACACACCCAGATAACTTTTATGCATCAAAGTTTTAATTGCCATACATTTTCAAAAGAATTCAAGTCTGTTGTTTACTTGATTATACTTTATAAATATAAAAATGTCAAACAAAATATATGCACAGGAGGACATCAATATCATATAATACATTTTCAAAAATATATGTTTTTCTTGAATTATAAACCCTATTAACTTTGATTGTAGTTTAAAGAGTTGATCCAGCACTTAGCTCAAAGCTCACACTGCTGGGAAACTACAACAAAAGCAACAGCACATGCTAATAGATGTACAACTCACTCCAAAAATATTGAAATCATACTGTGGTATGGGATTAATCATACAATTTCACAGTTGCTGAACAAAATGTATTATCTGAGTATACCGACACAAACAGAATTCTTCAAACATACAGTTATATGAGTCATTCCAAGTGTTTTCAATCAGACTTGTCAGAGCAGTGTCCTTTTTTAAATTTCCTTTTTTTTTTTTTTAAGAATGCATGCAAATCTCAGCAGAACTTGTCCTTTCCATTATAATAATCTAATAGAAGTCGTCATTTTTCTTTCGGGGGCTGAATTATCTTTTTTCCTAATCTAGTAAACACGTATAACACACTTCAGTGGACTCGCTGTTTGCATCGTAAACATTACGATTTCCACAAAAGTCTAACATGTCATGGTTGCTAAGCAGCGCACACTGTTCTTCAAATTTGACAACACCTCAATTTTAAATCACAAATTCACATGGACACCTAAGTCCTTGAACAGCAAGAGAACAACAGGATTTGCGGGGCAGATTAGAGACACACCACCATCTCACACACTACATAAATTATTTTGAGGCCAATGTTACCCCTACAAAGCGATATTTATCAGTTTGAAGGCATTAAGAGGAAGGCGTTGCTTTAAATACTGTTATTTGTCTGCATCAATTCACATGTTAAAGACACAACAAACCTTGTGAGTACTAAGTAGAGACTATTCAGTAAAATCATCTGTTCTTTGTTTGGAAAAAAAGTGTCTTGCCTACTGAGGTGGAACAGTACATTTTATTCTTCAGAATGTTTCTGAGCTAAATGTTTATTCCATCTAGGTCAATGTGCTGGAGTCTGTGTACTGAGTCTTAAAATGGAAGATCGGGCTGAAACAGAAATGGTTGACGTGAAAACAATGTTTCTTTGCAACCATAAGACATAACATTTGCTCTCCTAAACACTGTACATGTGAGACTATTGTTCTTGCATGATATCAGCATAGTTATTGACAAGAGAAATTCAAACAAGCAAGTGTAAAAAAAAAAACAGTTTGTGATATTGGCAGTCACAGTCGTACGAAATGGTCTTGTTATTGAAAACAACCAAAAACCAGTTACATTCAGTTCAGGCAGACCATGTGATCTGAGACGTTTCCAACATCCTAGGAGATGTGCATTACTTGAAACAGTTGTATACAGTAAGTGTATTATCCATTATGAGCTATTTCATGGTTCATTCATTGCCTATAAAACAACATGTACAGTAGTAAAAAGCACAAGAGTAAACTGTTAAACTATTTACTAACATGTCTGGAGGTGAGGTACCTTTCGAAGTTGCCCATATTCATCTGCTTGTGATTTAAAATTGCTATGAAATAGATGCTACTGAAACTGATCTAAACATCTACTCAGAGTCATTCTTGTGAATGTTTGCAGGTGAACAGTACGAGCGTGGTGGTTCCTGGGTGGCTGTTCTGACACAGTAGGGGTAGGAGCGTGGGGCGTTTAGCCAAACACATCTTAGAGATTCTTCCACAGAACAAATACAACGCTGTTAATGCCCTGTTTATCGTTAATGGTTTTTGATTTTCATATCGAGGCTCATGGTGTCTTTCAAATTAAATCGCTAATCTCAGTTTTATATTTTATTTTTTACATTAAAATTTTATTTGACTTAACATGAACGGAAACCTAATCTGGAACCTTCCTCCCACTCAACAGGCAAATGTTTATGCTATTTCCTCGAGCTTCCTCATGAGTTTTTGTGTCCAGTGATGATGTCATTGACTGACGATAACTGCACAGCCAATGAACACAGCCGCTGGGATGCAGCTCAGGTGAGGGGAATGAAACACAAGCAGAGGGGTGGACACATTCCTTGCAGTACTACAGTACTACTGTCTGCGTTGTGTGTCCCTATGAGAGTCATATCCTTGATCTAGAAGTTGACACTGTCAGCATCTACATCAGAAAGGGTTGTCCTTCAGCAAACGTTTCCCTTCAGCCCTGGGCCAATAGCACCAACATGGATAATCTAGTTGATTGTTGATATGTAAAGTAAGCTAGCCTTCACAACTGTTTCAACCCCTATAGTAAGGCCTGCTGGGAGCTCCAGAACCAAAAGAGTCTATAACTGTCATGCAACACAGGCATGTTGGCAGAGCAACAAATAACATCCTGTGTTGTGTAGGTTTGAGAAACACAAGAATTCCAGAAAGGGATAGCTGCTATTGACACTGCATCATGACATCTGCCACACCAACACTGATGTATGGGAGCTCTCAAATAGCACATGAACCCATGGACCTAAGAAGCAGGAAAACGGCTTCAGGACAAGTAGTGAAGAGTCTGGAGAGGGGAGGACAGGGTTCCAGTGGTTTTGCTTCAGCAACAACAACAAAAGTCCACCACTTCCATGACCCCCACCCTCGTGACCCCCCCCCCCACCCCTCGTGCATCAGGACCTGAACACGTGCACCGCCCGCACCACGTACTGCCTGCAGATGGGACACTCGCTCATGCGCTTGCCACATTTGCTGCAGGTGACCATGTGTCCGCACTCCAGCAGCACACAGTCGATGGGAGAGTCCATGCAGATCCGGCACAGGTTCTCCTCCAGGCTTTTGGGTGCCGTGGGCTCTGGGAGAGAGACAGGAGAACAGGAGAACAGGATGAGGTTCCACTGAGGGATCTTCATCTATGTGAGGACTTTAATATTTGAATGGAGCCTTTCTTACCTTCTTCATTCTCAGTGTTGGACACTAAAATAAAGAAACATTGTTTTATAAACAACACATTCCAGAACAATCTATCTTAACCCCATATGTAAGGAACATTGTGAGTAATATCATTTAGCAGACGCCATTTTTTTTTCAAAGCAATGTACAGGGATGATTTGAACCTGCAACCTCTTCTGTCAAATGCTCTAACCACCGAGCTGTACCCGTCCCGGATGCAGGGGAACTCTCACCGAGGTTCTGGAGGTCTTTCTGGTCGTTGTACAGGCGGGTGACTCTCTCCATCAGCTCCCACTTCTCACAGCAGCCCTTGAAGTTGACAAAGTTGCGAGCGAGGATCTCCTTGAGCTGTCGGACGCTCAGGCCCTCCACATCCTCCACCCTGCTCAGGTCCGACAGCGAGGCCCTGCGCCCCGGGACCAGCGCCTCGTCACCGTCTGAAGACTGCCGCACAACACAGATGAGGAAATGTTATACTTTTTCATATTGACCTAGAACGTACGAGCACGCAACATATTTACATAGTTAAAGTTGTTAATAAGTGTGAGAATATTGGTACATTTTAAGTACACTTTAAACAGCGTAGAAAAATATATAATGAATGTGTTAAGCCCTCATTTAACTCCTTTTTTTAACGTTTATATTTGTTATTTAGCAGGTAATTCACCCCTCCATCTAACCCAAACAACACATGCCTGCTTTTACCTCCTCATCTTCCTCTTCCTCATCTTCCTCCTCCTCCTCTTCCTCAGATATCTGCTCTGACGCCTCCGTCTCTGGTCCAGGCTGCTCCGACTGGTCTGGGGGGGTGTCTGGGCTGGTGGGGGCGAGGGAGGGCGTGGGGGAGGCGGGCAGGGAGGCGGGCAGGGCCCCGGGCCTGCTCACAGCCTCGCTGCTGCTGCTGCTGGTTCTGGGGGAGTGCTGCCCCAGAACCAGCTCCACCAGCTCCTCCTTCTCCCGGCAGGTTTGGGTGGGGACCTCGTGAAGGTGGAGGTACTCTCGTAGCTCCCTCACCTGATGAAGGATGGTACGCCGTCAAGGGGCTGCATTTAGATGGTGCTTTTCTGCTGTACCGGTACTCATTCATCAAGCGCTTCAAACACATCTATGCAGCCACGCACACACGACACACAGACACGGGTGTCACACCTTCAGCCTCATCAGCTGGGCGCGGTCGAAGAAGGTTCCGTGGAAGCGCTGGCAGGTGTGGCAGAGGCGCGGGCGCAGCGGCTCCAGCTGCACCGAGCAGCGGCCACAGAAGCTCTTCTTACAGTCCACACACACATGCTGAGGAGAGAGGGGAGAGAGACACTGAGGGGAGAGAGAGACGCTGAGGAGAGATAGACGCTGAGGAGAGACACTGAGGAGAGAGAGAGACACTGAGGAGAGAGAGACGCTGAGGAGAGAGAGACGCTGAGGAGAGAGGGGAGAGAGACTGAGGAGAGAGACGCTGAGGAGAGAGAGACACTGAGGAGAGAGAGACACTGAGGAGAGACGCTGAGGAGAGAGAGAGACACTGAGGAGAGAGAGAGACACTGAGGACAGAGAGAGACGCTGAGGAGAGAGAGACACTGAGGAGAGAGAGAGACGCTGAGGAGGGAGAGAGAGCCGCTGAGGAGAGAGAGAGACGCTGAGGAGAGAGAGAGACGCTGAGGAGAGAGAGACGCTGAGGAGAGAGAGAGACGCTGAGGAGAGAGAGAGACACTGAGGACAGAGAGAGACGCTGAGGAGAGAGAGACACTGAGGAGAGAGAGAGACGCTGAGGAGAGAGAGAGACGCTGAGGAGAGAGAGAGACGCTGAGGAGAGAGAGACGCTGAGGAGAGAGAGACGCTGAGGAGAGAGAGACACTGAGGAGAGAGAGACGCTGAGGAGAGAGAGACACTGAGGAGAGAGAGACGCTGAGGAGAGAGAGGGACACTGAGGAGAGAGAGAGACACTGAGGAGAGAGGGACACTGAGGAGAGAGAGACACTGAGGAGAGAGAGAGACGCTGAGGAGAGAGAGAGAGACGCTGAGGAGAGAGAGACACTGAGGAGAGAGAGACGCTGAGGAGAGAGAGACGCTGAGGAGAGAGAGACGCTGAGGAGAGAGAGACACTGAGGAGAGAGAGACACTGAGGAGAGAGACACTGAGGAGAGAGACACTGAAGAGAGAGAGAGACACTGAGGAGAGAGAGACGCTGAGGAGAGAGAGACGCTGAGGAGAGAGACACTGAGGAGAGACACTGAGGAGAGAGAGACGCTGAGGAGAGACACTGAGGAGAGAGACGCTGAGGAGAGAGACGCTGAGGAGAGAGACGCTGAGGAGAGAGACGCTGAGGAGACAAGCTAAAGAGAGACGTGGTGAGCAGCCTGGGACGCATGTTGCTTTGAATACAAGTGTCAACGAAACAAAAACATTCTTAGAATAATGAAGAAGAAAAAAAAAATCCTCCGATAGAAGCGTCTTGGTAGACTTGACAGTGTTGATGGTACACACGGTGGATGGAAATGTGCACTTGTCAATAAGGGCGAGGTGAAATCCCCAACATATTTGTTCGTGGTTTTACAGGCTTCAACATCTCTGTTGGGGGCTGACAACAAGCCCCATCCTGAGCAGGGCTTCGTTTGTCTTTCCTGATTTCCACTGCTTTAAATGGACATGTTGAACCAGTTAGACTGGCAAAGACAACAGCCACTGGGTTATGAAGGAGCACCTGAAACCTCCTTTCTCTGTTCCATCGAGCCTGATCTCAGGTGGAGCAACGCACGCCACATTTGGGAACAAGACGGCCGCGTCACCTGCTGGGTGGGGGGTTCCTACCTTCCTGGCGATGGTGTTGAATTGGCCTCCGCAGGCCTTGCACAGGTGCTCGGGGGAAGTGGGGGAGAGGTTGTAGCCTGAGTTGGTGTAGGCCTGACGCCATGAGCTGCTCGTTTCTTCCACTGTGGCGGTGGGTTCCAGACAGGACCAGCTACAACAAGATGTCCACATGCTCCTGCCTGCTCGCACACACACACACGTACACACACACACACACACACAGGAAGTTAAATCACAAAGAGACACGCAACAATAACTGTATGGAAAGATAAAGTAGGCCAGTAAGACAAACTAGTGGTTTGGAGTTGAAGTTAGTTTTACATCCTCTATGTGGTTGTAAATGATGGCTACTTGTAAATTATGACTACTTATATTTTATTTTGTTCCCCTTAGTATTAGCTAGACCCCCCTTAGTATTAGCTAGACTTTGCTCCTTTTGTATAGTTAGTCCACATATTTAAGTTTCAATATTCCTATATGTTTAATGTATGCACCTCCCTGCCAAAGTAAATTCCTTATTTGTGCAAACATTCATGGCGAATAAAATCCCTTCTGATTCTGGTTCCTGCATATTCCACACAAACAAGGTACACAGGTATTGAAGGAGCGATTAATTACACTTTTAACAGCACCAGCTTTATCAGCATAATCTCACCTATCTTATTAATAGTTTAATCATGTACAACACAAAGTATGTGGGATAATAACACGAAACTGAGGTGAAAGTGACTAATCTGTTGTTTTTCTCATATTCAACCTCCACGGTTGTGATCTCGGTGCAATTGGCATTTTGAAGAGTGCACAAGAGCCTTTCCATAACGCTCTGCAATTTTCTCCTACGCCGATAATTGAAGCCACACAATGGTATAACAGTAACACAAGTCTGGTCTGATCTAAAGCTAGCTGGCGTCATGACAGTGAGAGGGGCAGTGTGTCTGGTTGAGGCATTGTTCACAGGGCTGGAGTTATGCACGGAAATGACCCTTGCAAGACAAAAGGCATTTCATGGCTAAGAATTCTGTGTGAGAGACATGAATGCAGGTAGCACAAATTGCATCTGATATATATATGTATATTATAAATCACGTTTACGTGTTCTTTGGACCATTGTGGAACACTAACATTTGCCAAATACATACATTTTCATACATTTAGTCATTTAACGTAAAATAACGTGACAATCGCTAGATCCCTAGTATTTCAACGGAATTTACTTAGGACCTTTCTCCTGTACGTATGTCATGTAACACAGATACCATAGGGGTGTACTCAAGCTGGTGGCAAGATGCCAAGAGTCGAAGTTTGATTCCCGGTGTCGAGCTGCAGTAGTAGGCTGTACTTTCCAACTAATTGTTTTCACTTGACTTTCCGGTGTGAATCGGTAGCCTCAGTTGACAGCGCTTACCTTGAGAAGCGACAGGTCCGTAAAGTAATCAGTTTGGTTGACAATTACGAAGTGGGTTGTAGCAGGCTATTGATAATTGTTGAAAGAATCAATAAAAACGACTTTTCGTATGAAGCGAGTTGCAGGAAGCAACACAAATAAGCTGTTGCTTCCCTGACCCCGCCTCCCCCCGCCCCCTGGCTGCCAGCCGCCTCCCAACACGAGCTCTCTGATCTCTCTCGCAATTACAACCCAGGTTCCAGGAAAAACGGCACACCTGTGAGTCACAAACCTGTCTTGTGCTTTCGAGTTGTTAAGTTATTTATTGTTGCGGGTAATTGATCCAAGAAGGAGGTGAGACATAAATAATGAAATGTCACCTTCTCCTGTAACACCACCTTTGTCCTAATTAAATGTAACATCTCCCTTGCACATCGGCTCATAATTTATCGCAGTAAAATCTTCACCATTACTGGTCCGGCCTTCTCAAATCAGTGGATACACAAGCCTACAGTAGCCTACATGCCTACGAAAGCTCATATCCCACTTTATTAACGTGTATTCACCATAACGCAAGTTCCAATAGGATCGATTCTAATGACATGTCAGCGATAGTAGGCGTTATCCGGACACGCCTACAGATATTTGCCTTGGGCAAAATAAACTGGTTTATTGACATATCAAAGACCCTAGTGGCGTTTAAAAAACAGGTTGTCAGAGTAGACCACTGACATTGTTTTTTTGGAAGAAACGAAGCTAATTGTATTCTGTGGCCTGTATGACGGAATTATGGGTGTGATGGTCTCCTCAAATGGCAGGCTCGCAATCCTGCATGATGCTCTGCTATTTCTAATGGGATGCCCAGGTTGATTTAACACAATGTTGGAACATTGCGGACATCATCGTTGAAGATTAGCAATGGTCCGGTAACCGTTTTATAATGTTCACGCTTTCCAGAATATTTAATTACATTTCACTTGTGAGAACATCCAGCACTCGCCGGCTTGACAGCCACGGATACATTAGCGACCTTACCTGGGTGACCCGGAGCAAATCCTTTTTGTAACGGCCATCTCGTAGATCTCGGTTCAGATTTACATCAATGTTGAAACAGCCGGACAAATGCAAGCTCTAAAAGCCTGGTTTTGGTCTCGGTCTCTGTCTCTGGCTCTACAGACTCTCAGACCGCTGATGGAGGACGGAGGAGCGTCTTCCAGGAAATTACGTCATGACAGCGCCAGCTGTACCGCTGCAGTGGCGGGAGATCTGCGGTAGCAACATGGACGTACAGATGACAGACACAGAGACTGAACAAATACAGACAAACGTCGAGCCGAAGAAAGATGAAGAAGTCCAAGCTAAAGGGTCCACCAGCGCGTATGAGCTGCCATGGTAATAATGCAGTGGCTGAAGCATTTAGCTGGTTGTATTTTTTGTGAAGTGAATTACTAGTTCGCCTGTTTAGCTGCAACGCTAGCCTTGTTGCATGCTAGCTACTCCGGCTATCTACAATGTTGAATGCGTGAGACTTGAGAGCCCTGTAACTATTATAAACCATATAGAAATCAACGCTTGATATTGCATCTAAAATCTTAAGACCATGTTCGTCTTGCAGGGTTGAAAAGTACAGACCGCTGAAGTTGAACGAGATTGTTGGTAACGAAGATACAGTCAGCAGACTGGCGGTAACGAACTACGTCAAACTCAGATTGTTAAGAGCTGTTTTACTCCAAATACGGGCTCTGAGCTTACTAATCATGTGCCTTTCAGGTATTTGCAAGAGAAGGAAATGTACCCAACATAATTATTGCTGTAAGTAATAACCTTTTTTAATTAAGCTGTTTGGTGGTACATTATAAGTAAATAGTTAGTGTGATGTGCATATGTAGTTTACATAATGTGAATAGTTCGCTAAATGTTCTTGGCATACAATTCTGTAATGCACATAATGTAATTTAC
This sequence comes from Hypomesus nipponensis, assembly GCF_054491055.1. NCBI lineage: Eukaryota > Metazoa > Chordata > Actinopteri > Osmeriformes > Osmeridae > Hypomesus > Hypomesus nipponensis. The sequence goes on along the minus strand of NC_140380.1, from coordinate 11,683,788 downwards.
TCAACGCTTAACAATGTGTGTGTGGTCAGGGTCCACCTGGCACAGGTAAGACCACCAGTATCCTGTGTTTAGCCAGGGCTCTCCTTGGGTCGTCCATGAAGGATGCCGTCTTAGAGCTCAACGCCTCTAACGACAGGTGAAAGCAAATAGCCCTTTACAAAAAAACAACTAACATAAACTATTTAAAGGCTTGGTGTTTCTATGTGGTGCCCAGTTTGAATACTTGTATCGGAGTCCAAACCACAATCCCTCATCCTTTCAGAGGTATTGATGTGGTCAGGAACAAAATCAAGATGTTCGCTCAACAAAAAGTCACACTACCGAAAGGGCGACACAAGATCGTCATTCTCGATGAGGCAGACAGGTATGCTAACGAGCTGTATACTGTAAACAGATTGTTCACTGATCTACATCTAATGATGTGTCCACACATAAAAAGTCTTTCTGTCCTCATCATGAAAGGCTGCGCATCAAGAGTTTCCAGGTTCAAATCCCCCCTGTACCTTTCCTGATCCCAGTATGACAGATGGGGCGCAGCAAGCCCTCAGAAGGACCATGGAGATCTACTCCAAGACCACCCGCTTCGCCCTGGCCTGCAATGCCTCCGACAAGATCATTGGTGAGCGGGACTCCATACAAATGGATTCAAATGTGGTTAAGCTCCTAGATATCCCATAATATACCCCATGCTACAACACCCTCTGCACAGGTTGTTATATTAGACAGAATCTCTTATAGTTTTCATTGTTTTAACATCTGTGATGTTCTCCAGTGTAAGGTCAGTGTGTGTGTGTGACCTCTGTGTGTGATGGTGTTCTCCAGTGTAAGGTCAGTGTGTGTGTGTGTGTGTGTGACCTCTGTGTGTGATGGTGTTCTCCAGTGTAAGGTCAGTGTGTGTGTGTGTGTGTGTGTGTGTGTGTGTGTGACCTCTGTGTGATGTCGTCCAGAGCCCATCCAGTCTCGATGCGCCGTGCTGCGCTACAGCAAGCTGAGGGACGAGCAGATCATGGCCCGGCTGCTGGAGGTGGTGGAGAAGGAGGCTCTGCTGACCACTGATGACGGCCTGGAGGCCATCATCTTCACTGCCCAGGGGGACATGCGACAGGTGGGGAGGAGGGGCAGGAGGAGAATGTGGGTTAGAAGAGTTGAGGAAGTAGAGTAGAGGAGGGGCAGGAGGAGGATGGGGGTTAGAAGAGTTGAGGAAGGAGAGTAAAGGAGGGGCAGGAGGAGGATGGGGGTTAGAAGAGATGAGGAAGGAGAGTAGAGGAGGTGGCAGGGGGAAGAGGAGATAGGGAAGGGAGGTACAGGAGATGGGGGTTAGAAGAGGTGATGTGGTCAGGTGAGCCAAGCTCAGCACATTGGTGGAAAATAATCACCTCTAACAGGTTTACTTGATAGAGCAAAGCTTTGTAATTGTAACTTGACCTTGAGATGAATTTCTCAGAGGTTCTTCGAGGCAACATCGCCTGTGTTTGAATCTGGTGTTTACATGTGTGCAGTGACCGTAGTGAGTTGTAAATGCTCCTGCTTCATGTCTGTGTTCTCAGGCCCTGAACAACCTGCAGTCCACCAACTCTGGCTTTGGCTTCATCAACAGTGAAAACGTCTTCAAGGTGTGGTTTCCTGTTACTGGGTGTGATGACCTGTCAGAATAAGAGGGCTGTTTTAGCCCAGCTCTGAGCAGTGAGCTCCGAGCAGTGAGCTCCGAGCAGTGAGCTCCGAGCAGTGAGCTCCGAGCAGTGAGCTCCGAGCAGTGAGCTCCGAGCAGTGAGCTCCGAGCAGTGAGCTCCGAGCAGTGAGCTCCGAGCAGTGAGCTCCGAGCAGTGAGCTCCGAGCAGTGAGCTCCGAGCAGTGAGCTCCGAGCAGTGAGCTCCGAGCAGTGAGCTCCGAGCAGTGAGCTCCGAGCAGTGAGCTCCGAGCAGTGAGCTCCGAGCAGTGAGCTCCGAGCAGTGAGCTCCGAGCAGTGAGCTCCGAGCAGTGAGCTCCGAGCAGTGAGCTCCGAGCAGTGAGCTCCGAGCAGTGAGCTCCGAGCAGTGAGCTCCGAGCAGTGAGCTCCGAGCAGTGAGCTCCGAGCAGTGAGCTCCGAGCAGTGAGCTCCGAGCAGTGAGCTCCGAGCAGTGAGCTCCGAGCAGTGAGCTCCGAGCAGTGAGCTCCGAGCAGTGAGCTCCGAGCAGTGAGCTCCGAGCAGTGAGCTCCGAGCAGTGAGCTCCGAGCAGTGAGCTCCGAGCAGTGAGCTCCGAGCAGTGAGCTCCGAGCAGTGAGCTCCGAGCAGTGAGCTCCGAGCAGTGACGGTGTTCTGTGTTTAGGTGTGTGATGAACCACACCCCCTGCTGGTGAAGAGCATGTTGGAGCATTGTGTCAACGCCAACATTGAAGAGGCGTACAAGGTACCAAACTCACCTTCAGTGCCTTTCTTTAGCCCCCCTTTCTCAGATGAAAGTGAAGCAGAAAGTGAGCGTGTGTGTATCTGCTCAGATCATAGAGCAGCTGTGGGCTTTGGGCTACTCTCCTGAAGACATCATCGGGAACATCTTCAGGGTGTGCAAGACCTTCCAGATGGCCGAGTACCTGAAGCTGGAGTTCATCAAGGTGAGAAGCAGCAGCCCATCTGGGGAGAGGATGACTCCAGCAGAGGGACGAAGCGTCCTCTACACGTAGTGAACATAATGACATGTTGTGCTGTTGTCCCTCTCCAGGAGATCGGCTACACCCACATGAAGGTGGCGGAGGGGGTCAACTCCCTCCTGCAGATGGCTGGGCTGTTGGGACGCCTGTGTAGCAAGACCATGCCTCCTGCTGCCAGCTAACCCTAGCCCCATCTACCCCCCGTCTACCCCTAAGACCCCCATCTACCCTCCTACACTCATATCACCTCCCAAGACCACCCCCCTGCTACCCTCTCCTTGTACCCTCCCTCCTTCCTCCCCCCATTCTACCCTAATATTTAGATTATTCTAACCCCCAACCCCCTTCATGAAAATATTTGTAATAAATTGCCTTTTCTATACATCATGACTAATGTTTTTATTTATTTTTTGCTTTAATTCAGCAACAACAAATAAAACAAATATTTATTTACAGAGCAGAAGTGGAATTATTTATCACATGGTCAAAGTAAAGACTATTACAGGTTGGAACACTAGGTGGCAGCAGATCCCTGTCTGTAGCCCTGGACTGCTGAGCAGTAGAGATGGTGGTTTCCAGATCAACCACTACCTTCATTATCTGCATTCACATAGACGGGTTCATCTGTGAGATAGAAAAGGGTCTGTTTCAGTTCCGAGTACAGCAGTGAGGAGAGGGTGTGTGTGTGTCCAGTAGAACGTACCATCTTCCTGGTCCCTCTTCACCTGCTCCAGGAACTCTGAGTTCTCATAGTCTGACCCATCTGTGGGTGTCAGAAAACAAAAGATTCATTAAGTAGTGAAAAAAATTGTCAAACAACATATTGTCAAGTCTACTTATTTGCCAACAAAAACAAATTGTATTCATAACATAATACACTTTTTTTCTTTCAAATCTGCCAGGTCAGGGTTGTGCTGTTTTAGTGGATTTATGCTCTTTACGCATACTGACTTTCATACTCATACTGAAATTAAGATGAATACTTAGCTTTCAGGATATCCTGCTTTTTAAAACCGGTTGATCCTATTTACAACACTGGCCAACATACCATTATTGCTGTTGGTGTCGTTCAAAGGCGAGGGGAAAACATTCTCGTATGGACATTGTTCAGTGTCTGAAGAGGCAAGAATAGGTTAACATGTAAGGTGCAACAACTCTTAATTCAAAGTTCTCAATTTCTTAAGAGCAACAGAGAAAAATATTAATTTGGTATTAGTATGGTTCATCTTTTGTCTTGCTTGTTGCAGATCAAACATGCTTGTGTTGAGGCTTGACATTTGTTCAGCCTCCCCCTCGTTTGTTTGGGTAACTTTTCCATTGACCTTACAAGCCATGTACTGTAATGGAACTAGTGTTTCCTATACATGCAACACAGTCTTAGTTAGTCTTAGTTTAATAGATAACTTTTAAAATGCCGCATAAATCAGATAGCAAAACAGTAAGTGAGGACAATCAACAGTGAAATCTTAAAAAAACAATGTCGTCTAAAATCTCTTCACAGTTGAGCACAAAAATATGAAATCTTGTTTACCCGACTCTGACTCCCTCTGGTCTGCGTTCATGGTTTCATCGATGTTCTGGTAAACTAAGGCAGGAATTGGATCTCTGCAAAGACCACGCATACAGAAATGAGTTACTGTAAATGTACAATGTTCTGATGTTCAGAACATACATTATGTGATCATGTCCACTCACACATATGTAGGTTCACAGGTTCCCATCGTAGCTAAAGTAACAAAAAAAAGTGAGTAGTTGATTGGTAAAAGATGACATCTAAATCAGTACATTTCAGACGGATTGTGCACTATATATCGTAATACATCCATGTTATGGATCTTACCATTGTGAGCATTTTGATATTTGTACTTGTCTTCTCGTGTCTTTTTTTCTAAATATTTAAAAATCAGTTCACTCAGTTAGACAGCTCTATTGCTTTCTATCTAGCTTCTGTATGGTGCCTTTCTGTTTTATAAGAAAATGGAATTGTTGTATTTTTTTGTAAAATGTCCTCCATTTATGCACATTCATCACCAAACAATTTTTATCTCAATTATATACCTACAGACACACATACAGCATTTATAAATATGTACTGCAGATTCTGTTTTCAGTAAGTGTGTAAATATTTAACTATATATTTTACAGAAACTGAAAGCATGTTGATATACAATCTCAATGTTTTGTCGAATGTTAAGTTCACTCCATGGAAATATTAAGTTGCTGAAAAGCTTACCTTGAGAACTTTGTGGCTGTAACTTCGCGGGCTCCCTGAAAACATTAAATACTTTAAGTGATGGTTCCTTAATGTATTTTATTTTTTACCTTCACTACAAATTCCAAGAACCAATTCCTTCTAGAACAAATATAGGATAATTTTCACAGCCGTTAACTGAAAGGTGTTGGCATTTGAACAAATTTAACACACAAAATTCACACATTGTTCTGCCGTTGCCCTACCTTTGTAAAAGCTGCTCATATTTTTGTTACATTTATTAGAGGTGATGAAATGTTTGCTATAAAATGTCAATTTAAGGATCATATTCATAGAGGATAATTACTCTCTTTACATGATACTTACTCTGGAGGTGTCAATGGCAACTGGCGCATTATTTGGTTTGGCCGTATGACTAGAAAGACAGAATAAACTGCATTAATGTGCCTATTAGTCTAAAACAAATTCACAAATGAGGTACTGTGTTAATGCTTAATAGCAATCAATACTGTAAAATGTATCAATAAGAAATGTATCGCTGATAAATATTGCTCACCTGTCTTAGATCGTGTTACTGCAAATCTGCTTCCCTCACGCTGGCTGTGTAAAGGTGGTGAACATTACAACAGGTTGAGATTGTTTCAAAATAATTCATTTTATTATGCTTAATGAGAGACACTGTATTTTCCTCCCAGTGTTATTGAGCATTTGTGAATTGTGATAAAGTATAATTTCATAGAGTTAATAAGTCATTCATACTTACAACACTTGAGGGTCGTAGATGTGATTCTCCTGTATTAACCCTGTCGGAGAGGAACATTTGGTTTCTTGTTGTCTTGTGTAACTCAACAGTTATGCAATATTACTGTGGCAACTGTTCCAATAATGGCTTTCACAAAAGACATTTGGAAATGTTCATGAGACAACAAGGTAATGGCAGACTCAATGGGGGGGGGGCATTTTTTTTCACAAGGGGGGCACACATTTCCAAAGCATGTATGAGAGTCAAAATAAGAGCAGACCTGCATATTCTGCAGGAAAGTGTAGCCATATTGATATTTAATTTATAGGTAATGCCAGAATTTCTTATTTATACTTTAACAAAATTATTTTTTGTGGGGGCACAGCATTCCATTTGGGGGGGCATTGCTGAGCCAACCCTGGGTAATGGCCTAATTACAAAATATATGTTAAGGTATTAAACAATATCGATTACTCACTGTGTTTCTTTTTGCACCAAAGACATAAAACAGAAAACAGAGAGAGAGAAGCCACAGAGACACTGGCCAGGAGAGGCCAGTCAGGGCTGGACATGGCAAGCATAGCTGAAACACAAGAACCAGGACACACGTGACTTCCTTTCATCTGGGTTTGGCTAATCATGTGTGTTTTTTAATCATGTCATTGTTTTACTACATGCTACAAAATCAATAATCTCAACCTCAGTAAAATAGTGGTCTAATTTCTGTCACAGGTGCTGTTTGAATGTGCTTCTGTAGTTACAGAAGTAAGTCTCCAGCTCTGAATTCTCTGCCTTCTGAGAACACATAAGGTTGTGTGATTTCAGGTCAGTCTGACTGACCACGAGGGAAAGGAAGCACTTCTGTCATCCAAAGAAACCGTATCAAAGCTCAGTTTAAGCGACTACTGTAAAAAGTGCACAAGTCCTTCCTGGAAACTTGCTGTAGTAAAGCTAACCACATACAGACCATTGCAAGGCTGTAAAACATTGAATAAATACACTCTCTAACATTAAACGTGTTAATAAAACTCTATTTTAACAACAACAAAATATGTGTGAAAAAAATCCACAGAATAGTGAACGGAATGTGTTCTTTCAAATATTTAAGGTCATAAATAACGGAGAGAAAAAACATCCTGACTGTATCTCGCAAAAAATTAACTTAATAAATGTAAATTATGTTGACATTTATCACAGAAGAATAACTTCTAATACTGACCCTTAAAGGAAAATATATCAGAGTACACTCATCAGCACTGCAAAACACTTTTCATCGCATTTCCACTCAAACACGATCTACCCGTAGGCTATTCTACATTCGTTTTACCCACTACTCCAGACAGATTTTACTTTAGCTATTTGATTACCTTCAGTTAAGCCTTTCCAGGCTGCGTCGCTTCACTGACAACCTCACACTGATGAGGCAGAGAGAAAGCTGGGCTTCCTGTTTCTAACTGAACACCACCACATCCGTACCCTGCTCGCTGGACAGGTACACAAACCGACCCCCAAGGCCCTGCCCCCTCACTGCGTCTCTCCGAGGGAAGAAATATCAAGTTTTTTGTTGTGAATTTGTCACTTTTTTTCCTTTATTTTTTATAACCTTGTTTCATGTTTTACATCACACTGACTGTTGCAGCGCGCACTTGATTTGATTGTTCATTTATCTATTTATCTCTATTGTCCAGACAGCCAGATTGTTTGTAACACATACAGGGCTGCCAACTCTCACGGCCGCGAGACACACGCATTTCAACCATTTCACACGCTCTCACGCCACACCTCGGGGGTAGGGAGGGGGCACTGTGGTTCGGGCACAACGAATAACTTTGATTTTAGCCAGATGGATTCTTGCATCCCGTGTCTGTCACTAGTCTTGATGTTGGTCACAGAGGCTGTCTATGCATTTGGGGTTTCAATAGGTAGCACAGGAAAAACACTCCAGTCCCAAATGATGAGTTGGATTATGTTTTTCCCGCCTTTCTAGCCTACGTTTTACCAGGCTCTGGTTTTACTTTTCACACAAGTAATCTAGTCAAATGTATTGCCGTCATTAAAACAACTGAATACATTGAAAATATTACATTTATACTCCAATTTACAATTGTTATAATACATAATTATAATAGTTAATGTTTGTAAATATCTACAAGTTACCAATTTATGGCATGTTGTTCATTTCCGCTAGACGCGGAAGTACTCTGTTCTGGGGTCAAGCACGTTTCTCTCTGAAACACACACGGGGATCTTGCATGGCTAATGTAATGCATGCAGACATGGGGGAGATAGAAACAGAGCCAGTGCGACCAAAAGTAACTGATGCGAAGGGTATTCTCTTACAGAATCGAGAGTTCCTTGACTTCTTCTGGGACATCGCAAAATCCGAACAGGAAATACGATTAAAAGCGATTGAAAATCTCGTAGAGTATTTAAAAAACAGTAATAAGGTACGTGTATATTTTCAGCTAGCTAGATCGCTAGTTGCTAACTAGCCATCTGTACTGTTTCAATCATTGACTAACTAGTTTGTTAACTTCTTAAGTGGGTGGTGTGGAAACGATACGTATGCAACGTATTCAAACAAATGTAAGAAAGTTTAGTAATAATGTCAGGCTCATACTCTGCTAGCTGGCTTAGCCAACTCAACTTTGCTGCAACTATACGTCACATCGGCCACGTGTGTGTTGTGAGTTTAAAAGGCACCAGACACAGCGGAGTTCCCCACGCTAAAGATCCAAACGGTTCCTATTCACAGGACAGTTGACTGAGTTGTCAAAACTGTGTATGAAATGACCGTTTTCCCCCTCAAAGCTAGCCTTCCAACTTTCCGTTAACCGGACCGAATAACTGAAGTATCTGTGTTAGTGGCAGCAGCTTCAGTAATCTTGATCCATAATATGTCTTATGCATATTTGTTTCAGCCTGATGAGTTGAAGTACACCTTGAAGAGGCTGGTAGATGGGCTTGGCCACACCAGGGAGGTAGCCCGGCCCGGGTTCAGCTTGGCTTTGGGTCAGGTAGGTAACACCTGTCTCCTGGGGTACAGTTATAGTCAGCTATAGCTATAGCTCAGCGTTAAAGCATTTGACTTCAGAAGACGTAGCAGGTTCAGATCCTACTGTTGTGTGTTTTGCTATGGATGTAGCACTAAATTAACACTTTGTTATTATTTTTAAAAATTCTCCCCTAAAATGTCAGATAATCAAACGTCTTCAAAGCAATAATTCAGACATGTCTATCGAATCATCTATTCATCTCACTTACCGTAAAGCAAAAGATGCTGACTTGTGTTTGTGAATTTCAGGTTCTGAGCGTGTTTGAAGATGTTCCTCTGCAGAGCGCGCTGGATCTGATCAAAGAGAAGCACAACCTGGAGACCGTGAAGAAGGTAAACAGACTTGTCTTCTCAGCTGAAGCTGCTTCTGCAAGTTGCAGACCCAGGGCTAACTGTCAGGTCTCGTGTGTGTGTGTGTGTGTGTGTCGTCTGCAGAAACTGATCAGAAATGCGTTGTTTGGAAACTTCTTTGGTGTGCTTGCCCTCTCTCAGTCCAGCCGTCTCTCCAAGGTAAGACTTTCTATTTATTTTATTTTTTAAGAAGTGCAGCTTGTGTGTGATGTTGTGTGACGTGTATCTGACGTTGTGTGACGTGTGTGTGTTCCAGGAACCCCAGGTGGTGTTGCAGTGTGTGCAGCTCCTCCAGAGTCTCTCCCAGCACAGGGAACACCTGAAAGATCTTCCTAGAAAGACCATGGTGGACATCCTCAACGAGGTAACTGATGCTGGACAAACCTTAACCTGAGCGCTGTACAAGTAGGAAGTACAGCAGAAGATCAAGGATCTACTCACACTTTAAGTTGCCTTCAAACTTGGATTAATCTTCCGTTGTTATTGTTATCATAAAGAGTTTTTTTTGTGTGTGTGTCTGTGTGGCTGGTGTGTGTGTGTGTGTCTGGTGTGTGTGTGTGTAACTGGTGTGTGTGTGTGTGTGTGTCTGGTGTGTGTGTGTGTGTTGCAGACCCCCGTGGAGGTCTTTGAGGAGGTGTTGCTGGGGGCTCTTAAGAGTGACCTGTCGTCAGCCTTCAGCACCCCAGAGCAGCTGCAGCTCCTGCTGGTGGCCCTGCAGCGCTTCCCCCAGGTCCTCAAGCCCAAGAAGCTCCACAAGCTGCTGGGGACCTCCACCATCGTCACCCCCGACAACATCCCCAAGTGGGTCACTTCATCATGTTCATATAATGAATGAATCATTTGATGATCAAATTATGGATATTTTTTTGGGGTCACCGTTTTCCGATCGCAGCTTTTAGCATCTAAGAGTAGTTAGTCCAGATGAAGCTTGAAAAGGAGTGTCTGTCTTGACCAACCTTGTGTTCTAACCCTCCCTCCCTCCCTCCCTCCCTCCCTCCCCTCCCCTCCCCTCCCCTCCCCTCTCTCCCTCCCTCTCCCCCCTCCCTCTCCCTCCCTCCCCCCCTCTCCCTCCCTCCCTCTCCCCCCAGGCTGACAGAGGTGCTGAGGATTGCGGCTCGCTCAGTGAAGAAGGACCAGCAGCTGCCAGGTGTGGCTCTGGACCTCCTGCAGGTGTCTCTGAAGGAGAAGAACTTCGAGCTCTTCTGGAACGAGACCATCATCAACGGCATGCTCAAAGACCCGCCAGGCCCCACGCAGTAAGCACATCATTAACATTAGAACTATTACCAAGCTTCTCAGAAATATCCAAAATGCTTTGAACACCATGCTAGTTGATGTGGAAGGGGAGAATCCTCTAGTACTGGTGAGAAAGTCTTACCTCTCGTTGTGTCTGGCCACGCCCCCCAGTTACCTGGCGTTCCGTCTGCTGGGCAGCGCCCTGCCCCTGCTGTCCCTGTCCCAGATCAAGCAGGTGCTGTCTGGGGACGTGATGCGCCACTACGGGGAACACGTGGTCTCCGCCCAGGTCAGTTCTCAGCTCCTCTACTGAACAGAGGAACATCTCAGAAAGTACATGTTAGTGGTAAAGGACATATCAGAGTCTCTGCAGACTTTAGACCTCAATATCCAACATTATATATGCAATATATTCATTTTACATCCACGCCCGCTTCGTTTAGTTTGAGTGGATGTTCTGTGAGAGTGCTCAATGTCCCTGCCCGACATGCCCCCCTCAGCTCCCCGACCGCTTTAAGTTCGCCCCGGAGATGGAGACTAACGTGGGCGAGTTCCTGCGTGGCTGTCCGGACGAGGACAAGCAGATGGCTGTGATGAAGGGCTTCTCCCTGCTCACCAACCAGGGCTACCCGGTGGTGCCCTCCGTGTGGAGGGTGCTGTCTCACCTGCAGCCCCAGGTCCTCAGGAGCTACGTGGCCTGGCTCCAGGACATGTTCCTCCACCCTCACATGGATGCCTGTCTGGACTTCAGCACCCGCAGGCAGAAGGAGAACCAGGAGGAGGGAGGCCAGTGAGTACGGAGACTGTGAGGAGGGTCTTTAAGCTCCTGCAGAGTTTTGTGAATATATATATATAAATATATATATTTACACACACACACACGTTTAGGAAGCCTTGTATTGAACTGTATATCTAGGTTCCTATGTTTAGGATCCCTATTCTGTATTTCCAACCTAAAGTCCCTGTTTGCCCACAGGAAAGAGAGCTCCATATTCCGTCTGCGGAAGTGGATTATTCCACGTCTCGTCTCAATAGTGGAGAACAGTCAAGTGAAGAAGGAGGAGGATCTGGTGATGGATATAGCCAGGTGAGCTAGCTCCGCTGTGGCCCCCGTCGCTGGTCTGCTGACGTTGTGTTTTGGTGTTAGCATAGATGTTAGCATAGATGCTAACTGCTGCTGTCATGTTTGCCAGGTTTGTGTTCTTCCACGCGTTCTTCAGTGCAGCAAAGGCCACCCCGGATATCCCTGAGACAGAGGCTGTCCTCTCTGTCCCTCTGGACGACCGCACTCGGGCTGTCCTCGTCAACGGCATCTTTGGGTGAGAGATTGATCGTTTTAGAGAGGAACCTCTAGCCAGCTGCATCGATAAAGTGTGCTTGGATAGTCAGTTGAGTAGCATTACATCTTGTTCAAGATGTAATGTTGAGATGTTTTTTGGAACACACACCTCTCTCACTCTGACAGATGTTTTTCTCTTGTAACCCCACCACCACACACACACACACACACACACCTTGCTACCCTGACCATACAGCACTTTGGCCATCGCTTGTCTCTGTCAAATAAGCTTTCTAAATGATCTTGACTCCTCCAGCATCCTGCAGCACATGAACCACCTGCCGGTGTTGGGTGTCTCCCCAGAGGCAGAGGCCCTCAACCAGCGCCGCGTCCGCGGGGTGCGCCTGGACGGCTCCATGTGGATCTACTTCCTGGTGCAGTTTGCTGACAGCCTGCTGAGGCAGCCGCAGCACGCCTGCTCCACGCGGCCCTTCAGCACCCTGCAGAGACAGGCCTGGGACAGGTAGCTGACGCATGCTGGGGGGCGCAGCAGCTTGTGGGTACAGAAGGGAGGGACGTGGGATGATGGGAGATATCGTGCAGATAACAGACCTCTATGGTCGGGCACACCTCCTCCTACATCCACCTGACCCTGCATGACATCACACTGCGCTCCAGAGTTCTGTCAGAGAGGCGATGAGACTGATCTGTGCGTCTGCCCCTGCAGCATGCTGTTGTCGGTGGCAACGCTGAGGAAGAGAGCAGAGAAAGCCAACAGCCCGGAGGGGCGGGTCTTCCAGCAGCTCTTCCTGTTGGTCGGCATCCACCTGTTCAAGGTGAGCTCGTCTGCGGGGGGGTTTGGTGACAGCTGTGAGAGCTTTTGTGTCATGTGTGTGTGTTGCTTGTCAAGGCTCCGGATGATTTTGTGGAGTTGATGACAGACCTGCAGAGCTGCATGCAGAAGGCCCAGGAGAGGAAGTCAAAGAGGAAGAAGAAGGCGGGAGGTACAACCTCACCATACTGATCGATGTGCCGTGTCATTATACAATCACAAAACACAAATGGTAGTTGTGAGAGAGATGCTGACGGACGTTGCCGTCCGTGTGGGTGCAGGGGAGGGGGAGGAGGAGGAGCCGCACTGGGCCGAGGTGGTGGTGGACATCCTGCTGTCGCTGCTCTCTCAGCCCAGCCGTCACATCCGCCAGGTCTGCAAGACCGTGTTCACGGACATCTGCCCTCACGTCACGGCCCGCGCGCTCAACGCCATCCTGGATGTAGGTGGCAGCTGCACACTGGGGCATGAGGGGGGCAACGAGAGAGAAATACTGAGCACGTTAGATATCTTCATTGGCCGTTAAGTCACAGAACGGCTGCAATTTCATGATTGAAATAATTACACCATTAACAAAAAAACATTTGGCCCTTTAAAATGTTGTCCGTTGAAACTGAATATCTAGAAGTGCCTCAGATAACCAAAGACGATTCTTGTTTTCAGCACAGGATGTTATTCAGGGTTTTCCTCAGTGACTGAGGGTTTGTTTCACTAATCGTGCGGTTGTGGTTGGAAGGTTCTAGACCCGGACAAGGATGAGGAGGATAGTGCCGTGGTGGTGACCGACGACGGGAAGAAAAGCAAAGACGACGACCAGGATGAAGACATGGAGGTGAGGGTGTGGATGTTACCTGGACCTGTTTATATGAATACAAAGGCTGATGAACTTGAACCAAAGTGGAGATGAGCTGAAGCCAATTCTGTGTGATTTACTTTCTGACCCGAGGAGGAAGATTCTGACGCATCAGAAGATGAGTCAGACGACGACGACGATGACGACGATGATGATGATGATGATGAGTTGGAGGAGGAAGATGAGCCCATGCAGGAAACAGCAGAGGTGGATCAGAACTTCCGTATCGAGCTTATGAAGGTCTTGCAGAACCAGAATGCCCTGGTAGGTGCCTCCTATTTTTTTGTTTGTTTTTAAAAAAATATATAAAAAATACATGAATGATCCATTCTACATGTATAATAAATCAGCCTGGATGAGTGTCATACATGTGCCATAAGGAGTGATGTGGCTTGTAGTCTCAGATGTGAAGCGTAAGCAGCGAGCTAACATCCAGCCTGTCCCCAGGCTGTGGAGGGCGAGGACAGCGAGGACGAGGAGATGGATGACGAGGCCATGATGAAGCTGGACGGCAGCATCGCCGCCCTCTTCCTGGAGCAGAAGAAGAAAACTGAGGCCAAGAAGCACGAGAAGGAGCGCGCCCGCAAGGAGAGGGTTCTAGTGAGGGACTTCAAGATCAAGGTGCCTCTTCAGGAAGATTTACCGCCTTTCTTAGTTGGAATATGTTGTCATATATTAGCTGATTTAAACCACACAACTAGACAAACCGCTTCTTCACATATAATATCATTTAATCAAATATGCTTTTAGTAGCAGTAGTATTACAGTCAAATTTAAACGTGACATTTTTCTATTACAAAGGATTGGTGTGTGATGTCATATGTGACGTCATATGTGATGTCATAAGCGGCGTGTGAAGTGAAGGCTGTGTGTCTGCAGGTGCTGGACCTGGTGGAGGTGTTCCTGTCCAAGCAGGGCTCCAGCCCTCTGGTGCTGGGCATGGTGGAGCCCCTGCTGGGGGTGATCGAGGCGGGCATGAGCTCAGACACAGACCAGCAGGAGCAGGACTTCCTGCGCAAGGCTGCCGACATCTTCAGGTGACCTCGGTGCTCACGACACACGAGTCAGATGGCTGAGTGGTGAGGGAGTTGGGCTAGTAATCAGAAGGTTGCCGGATCAATTCCCCGCCGTGCCAAATGACGTTGTGTCCTTGGGCAAGGCACTTCACCCTACATGCCTCGGGGGGAATGTCCCTGTACTTACTGTAAGTCGCTCTGGTTAAGAGCGTCTGCTAAATGAATAAATGTAAATGACACACTCCTACTTTTAGAAACACCTCAGCGCTCACAACACACTCCTGCTTTTAGAAACACCACAGTGCTCACAACACACTCCTGCTTTTAGGAACACCACAGCAGAGCGGTCTCACAGGTGCAGTAGTGATCATACAGGTAGAAATGACTCAGATAAATACCTGTCTAATACATGAATACATACGAGGCTCGTGCTGTGACACGTCTGTTTATGTAAATAGTACGACACAGAGAGAGAGACATGCAGCATAGGCCCCGGGCCAGATTCGAACCCGGCAGCTCCGGTAAGGCCTGAGCCCTGTGCTGTTTATCCAGTGAGACACATACATGCTTATTTATACAAAGCACTTTTCACCGCTGCTGTTTCTCAGATATACACAAACAGACGCATGTAGGAAGCCATTACCCCGTCACCGTCTGACCACAGAGACACTGTGAGAACGGACATGTCTGTCACACTGTGTGTGTGTGAGAACGCTTCAGTTCTTCTCCTTAATCTTCTGTTGGACTTTCAAATACATTTTTAAATGTAAAATATAATTTATCAAATATTTATAATTTATCAATACATATACTGTGTATACTATGTTATACTTTTTTTTTATTACCTGTAAAAATACCTTTTCAAATGTTCTCGTACTACTTATCCTGCCTATGCAAACTGCTCCACAACTGAATGTTAATTTCTACATTTATTTTGAACTTTGTGTCAAATGAAACAGTCCAGTCTGTAACAAGCGTGTCTTCCAGGAACCAGCTGTGCCGGGCCAAGCTGTACTGCAGGACCGTGAGCGAGCGGCAGGCAGAGCTGCACGATCTGCTGGAGAAGCTCCTGACCAAAACCCAGAAGCTGTCAGACTCCTCCGTCTCTCTCTACTTCTTCAGGTGAGTCCACCTAGATCGTAGCGGTAACCATGGGAGAACTTGAGGCTCGATCAGTATTCGTCTAGAAAAAAACCGTATGAACCACATTTGGTCTCGTGAAGAGGAAGTAGTTCTTCTGAAAGCTAACAGACGGCTGTAAAGGTGTTTTGAAAGCAGAGAACCCTTCATGTTGAGCTCCTCTCCTCCTGTGTCCCAGTGCGTGTCTCTACCTGGTCAAGGTGCTCCGGGGGCCAGCCTCTGAGGAGACGACCAAAGCAGACGTCCCAACTGTAGAGAAGGTAAACTAAGGCTCCTAAAACATCACCTCCCAAACGTATCACTTACCTAACCATTTTATGCCACGTATGAACAACAAGACATGAGAGAGCAAAACGAGTTTACTTTGATCCTTTCTGAGTGTCGTAGTAATAATGTATTAATGTTATCAGATGTGTGTGCAGGGTTTGGTAATGTACTGATTAGCAGACGTGTTTGATAAACACACGTGCCGATCTGCTCCCCCCCCCTCTGCCTCCAGCTGAGCTTCACGGGCGGCCTGGATCTGGAGAGGGTAGCGGCCATGTTCAAGGAGGCCCTGGTCTCCTTCATGACGCGCAGGAAGAGCTCGCTCACAGGACACATGTTCACCGATCTCTTCACACGCTTCCCTGTGAGGCACCACACACACACTGCCTTGCAGGCGCTCTGACTCCGTCCTGAGGACGTCACATCAGAAACGTTGATAATGACGTGTTGTTTAAATATTATAATAGGTTTAGCAGTATAATAATTTAGCAGATTCTTTCGTCCATTGCGGGGGATTTGAGCTTGTGACTGGATGTTCAGTTCAGTGCTCTGAGCTCCACCCAGCCTCTAGAGTTGTTTCTGCTCCTGCAGGTCCTGGGTGTGAAGCTGCTGGACACAGCCGTAGAATACATCACCGCTGGCGTCCGCGACCACCAGCAGGTAACCACGCCAACGAGACCACTTCTAACACGCGTTGGTCTGAAGTGACACGCTGATGGTTTGCTGTGTGGATTGACGGACTGTAGAGTTTGACCTTTGTTTTCACTCTCTCTGTGTGTGTGTGCGCTCCTCTCTCCTCTCTCTGTGTGTGCGCTCCTCTCTCCTCTCTGTGTGTGTGTGCCTCTCCTCTCTCTGTGTGTTAGGGCCAGGCCTCAGCGCTGGTCCTGGGGGCGGTGCAGAACAGGGAGGTGCAACTCCTGCTGGCTGGCTCCCCCTGGACAGACCTGTGTCACCGGGTCCTGGAGCAGCTGTCTACGGTGAGCACCCCCCCTAGACTCACCCCCACACCAGACTGACCCCCTCACAGACTCACCCCCTCCCACCAGACTCACCCCCTCACAAACCTGCTGGAAGCCTTGTCAGATCAGCTTGTCAGCTTTATTGACATATACAGCAGTGAAGCAGTTGAGAAACAAGTCTTAGTTTGTGTAACGGGATGGGGTCCAGTACTAGGAGGAGGTTGCACGCTCCTGGGATGTGAAAGCTTCATGTTTTCCTGGTGTTCATGTTCAGAGCCTGGAGGCTGTGGAGAAGGAGATGGCGGTGCAGAGCAAGAACAAGGTGTTCCAGGAGAAGGTGCTCAAGGTGCTGGAGCTCTGTAACGCCCTGGTCAAACTCATCAACAAGCAGGTCAGACTCCACTCCACTGTTTCAATGCAAACATGTTTCATTTAAATGTTATTTTGACAAACGTCAACGCTCATGACCTACTTGATTAACCTCCTGTTCTCTTGTCTCTGCCTCTCTCATATTCCGGGTCTCTCTCCAGAAGTTGCAGGTGGACTTTGAGCGCATGCAGGGCGTGCTGCGGTGTCTCTCCCAGGTCCTTGGCTTCAGGAGCGGTCAGCTGGCCGACATCTACTGGGCCATCATGAAGCACTTTGGAGTCCAGTGAGTCACCTTCCCAGGAGCCAATCACAACACACAACCTACTCAAACAATGACAGAACCCTTCCATTATCTCTGTTAGGGTTAGTGGTTGTGAGGTATTGATGGTGGGGAGTGTGTCTGTACTTGAATGTCATCCTCCGTTTGTGTTTGTTTTGACAGGAAGCCAAAACTTCCGAAGACCCAGAAAGACGTCCAGGCACAGGAAGCTCCAGCGAAGAAGAAGAAAGGTTTCCTTCCTGAAAGCAAGAAACGCAAAAACCGCAAGAAGCAAGTGCCCGTGTCGGAGAAAGGCGCTGCCGTGGCCAGTGCAGACCAACCTGGGGGAGAGGGCAGGAAGAAGAAGAACAAAAACAAGAGGAAAAGACCTGGAGGAGCAGGAGGAGGAGAAGAGGGTCCTTCACAGCCTCCAGCTAAGAAGGTTAAGGCCCAGCCACCAGGGAAGAAGAACCAGCCTCCAGGGAAGAAGAACCAGCCTCCAGGGAAGTTGAACCAG
The DNA here is from genome assembly GCF_054491055.1 of Hypomesus nipponensis. Classification (NCBI taxonomy): domain Eukaryota; kingdom Metazoa; phylum Chordata; class Actinopteri; order Osmeriformes; family Osmeridae; genus Hypomesus; species Hypomesus nipponensis. The sequence goes on along the minus strand of NC_140380.1, from coordinate 11,666,076 downwards.
CCTCCAGGGAAGTTGAACCAGCCTCCAGGGAAGTTGAACCAGCCTCCAGGGAAGTTGAACCAGCCTCCAGGAAAGAAGAACCAGTCTCCAGGGAAGAAGAACCAGCCTCCAGGGAAGAAGACCTCCAAACAGAAGAGAAAACAGAGCGAAGGAGGACAGTAGACTCTACATCCTGCTGCTTCAAGTTCTCACCCTCTCTTTCCCTCCTCTCCTTCCCTCCCACTGGAAAGCTTGTTGTTAGGAACTTTCAAATCCCCGAGGGCGCTTCTGTGAGCAGAGGGTTAGCGGGTCTCGACCCACAGGCTGGGAGGTGTTCAGAGGGGAGGTGTTCAGCCCTGGGGTGTGGAGAGAGCTTCTGTCGATAACTCGGTTTTTTTATACAAAGTCATGGACCTTGTTTTGGATCCTTCTCAGGAAGGTGTGTGTTTGTGTTGGGTTGTCCCGTTTGTGATTTATACAGCTCCCAGATTTTTAAGTGATTGTCCTTTGTATTACAGTGCTACAAATGTACTGATGTGTGGCAAAGGTAAACAGCTGGACCTTCGTATAATTAAACCATATAACACTGGTTTGTGGGGTTTATTTTGGTGGTATATATGATTGGATGTATTACGGACACAATATCACAAACGCTTGTGCGATTAAATTCCTTTATTTATTACAATTCCTGGGTTATGGTACAGTATCTAGATAGTCAAATCATATTTGATTTCAGGTGGTGCGACAGTTTCCCCTGTTCTGTGACTGCAGGTCTAGCAGGACTTCAGTAGACTGTGGAGGAGAGAGAGGACCAGGGGGTTACACACACACACACACACGTCTTACAAAACACCTTGCATCAGGTGACCCTAACACATAGCAGCATGATTTGTATATTCATAGTGACACACGGATGGCTACATGTTGCGTAATACCAATGTTGGTTTTTATACTCATATAGGTTTAATGTCCAACCCTAGTCCTGGAGATCAACCTCTTTCTTAGGTTTCTACCTACAGGAGGGTAACTCCTGTTTCTCCCTATAGGAGCCTGATCTGTAGTAGAGGAGGTGTGGCTGTACTCACGTGCGCTACTGCTCAGGCCTGACATGTAGCTGCTCCCTCCGAACGAGCTGGCTCCACCTCCTAGTCCCGCTCCGAACCCTCCACCCCCTCCTAGCAGCGCTCCTCCGAACCCACCACCACCCAGGCCTCCGAACCCACCACCCAACCCTCCTCCTAGCCCCCCTCCCAGACCACCGTAACCCCCGCCAAAACCACCTCCCAATCCGTATCCTCCACCCAGACCTCCACCACCACCCCCTCCTCCACCCCCTCCTCCACCCCCTCCTCCTCCAAGGGCTAGACCTCCTCCTCCACCGCTCGCTGTCTTGGACATGTGCACTGTCACGCCCCCACCTGACTTGATCCTGGAACCAAAAAATAAACAAAGGGGTTAGCATGAGGTATTTGGATGGAGAATTACCAAAGGGTTTAACATGTGTTTTGGTCGGAAAACGACCGAAAAATGACCAAAGGGGTTAGCACGTGTGTTTTGGATGAAATGACCAAAGGGGTTAATATGTGTGTTTTGGATGGAAAACGACCAAAAAATAACCAAAGGGGTTAGCATGAAGTATTTGGATAGAAAATGAATGAAAAATATCCAAAGGGGTTAGTATGTGTGTTTTGGATGGAAAATGACCAAAAAATAAACAAAGGGGTTAGCATGAGGAATTTGGATGGAAAATGACCTAAGGGGTTAGCATGTGTGTTTTGGATGAAATGACCAAAGGGATTAGCATGTGTGTTTTGGATGAAATGACCAAAGGGATTAGCATGTGTGTTTTGGATGAAATGACCAAAGGGGTTAGCATGTGTGTTTTGGATGAAATGACCAAAGGGGTTAGCATGAGGTAATTGGATGGAAAATTACCAAAGGGTTTAGCATGTGTGTTTTGGATGAAATGACCAAAGGGGTTAGCATGTGTGTTTTGGATGAAATGACCAAAGGGGTTAGTATGTGTGTTTTGGATGGAAAATGACCGAAAAATGACCAAAGGGGTTAGCATGTGTGTTTTGGAGGGAAAACAACCAAGTAATGACCAAAGGGGTTAGCATGTGTGTTTTGGATTAAATGACCAAAGGGGATAGTATGTGACTTTTGGATGGAAAACAACCAAAAAATAACCAAAGGGGTTAGCATGTGGTATTTGGATGGAGGATGACCGAAAAATGACCAAAGGGGTTAGCATGTGTGTTTTGGATGATAAATGACTGAAATGTAACCGAAAAATTACTAAAGGGGTTAGCATGAGTTATTTGGATGGAAAACAATGAGAAATGACCAAAGGGGTTAGCATGTGTGTTTTGGACGGAAAACGACCAAAAAATTATCAAAGGGGTTAGCATGTGTGTTTTTGTCAATTTACCAAAGGGGTTAGCATGTGTGTTTTGGATGAAATTACCAAAGGGGTTATCATGAGGTATTTGGATGGAAAATGAATGAAAAATATCCAAAGGGGTTAGTATGTGTGTTTTGGATGGAAAATTACCCAAAAATAAACAAAGGGGTTAGCACGAGGAATTTGGATGGAAAATGACCAAAGGGGTTAGCATGTGTGTTTTGGATGAAATGACCAAAGAGGTTAGCATGTGTGTTTTGGATGAAATTACCAAAGGGGTTAGTATGTGTGTTTTGGATGGAAAATGACAGAAAAATGACCAAAGGGGTTAGCATGTGCGTTTTGGATGGAAAATGACAGAAAAATAACCAAAGGGGTTATCATGAGGTATTTGGATGGAAAATGAATGAAAAATATCCAAAGGGGTTAGTATGTGTGTTTTGGATGGAAAATTACCAAAAAATAAACAAAGGGGTTGGCATGAGGAATTTGGATGGAAAATGACCAAAGGGGTTAGCATGTGTGTTTTGGATGAAATTACCAAAGGGGTTAGTATGTGTGTTTTGGATGGAAAATGACCGAAAAATGACCAAAGGGGTTAGCATGTGTGTTTTGGATGAAATGACCAAAGGGCTTAGCATGAGGTATTTGGATGGAAAACGACCAAAAAATGACCAAAGGGGTTAGCATGTGTGTTTTGGATGAAATGACCAAAGGGGTTACCATGAGGTATTTGGATGGAAAATGACTGAAAAATGACCAAAGGGGTTAGTATGTGTGTTTTGGATTAAATGACCAAAGGGGTTGTTAGCATGTGTGTTTTGGATTAAATGACCAAAGTGGTTAGTATGTGTGTTTTGGATGGAAAACGACCAAAAAATAATCAAAGGGATTAGCATGAGGTATTTGGATGGAAAATGACCAAAAAATGACCAAAGGGGTTGTGTTTTGGATGAAATGACCAAAAGGGTTAGCATGAGGTATTTGGATGGAGAATTACCAAAGGGTTTAACATGTGTTTTGGTCGGAAAACGACCGAAAAATGACCAAAGGGGTTAGCACGTGTGTTTTGGATGAAATGACCAAAGGGGTTAGTATGTGTGTTTTGGATGGAAAATGACCAAAAAATAAACAAAGGGGTTAGCATGAGGAATTTGGATGGAAAATGACCTAAGGGGTTAGCATGTGTGTTTTGGATGAAATTACCAAAGGGATTAGCATGTGTGTTTTGGATGAAATGACCAAAGGGGTTAGCATGAGGTAATTGGATGGAAAATTACCAAAGGGTTTAGCATGTGTGTTTTGGATGAAATGACCAAAGGGGTTAGCATGTGTGTTTTGGATGAAATTACCAAAGGGGTTAGTATGTGTGTTTTGGATGGAAAATGACCGAAAAATGACCAAAGGGGTTAGCATGTGTGTTTTGGATGGAAAACGACCAAAAAATGACCAAAGGGGTTGTTAGCATGTGTGTTTTGGATGAAATGACCAAAGGGGATAGTATGTGTGTTTTGGATGAAATGACCAAAGGGGTTAGCATGTGTGTTTTGGATGAAATGACCAAAGGGGTTAGCATGAGGTAATTGGATGGAAAATTACCAAAGGGTTTAGCATGTGTGTTTTGGATGAAATGACCAAAGGGGTTAGCATGTGTGTTTTGGATGAAATGACCAAAGGGGTTAGTATGTGTGTTTTGGATGGAAAATGACCGAAAAATGACCAAAGGGGTTAGCATGTGTGTTTTGGAGGGAAAACAACCAAGTAATGACCAAAGGGGTTAGCATGTGTGTTTTGGATTAAATGACCAAAGGGGATAGTATGTGACTTTTGGATGGAAAACAACCAAAAAATAACCAAAGGGGTTAGCATGTGGTATTTGGATGGAGGATGACCGAAAAATGACCAAAGGGGTTAGCATGTGTGTTTTGGATGGTAAATGACTGAAATGTAACCGAAAAATTACTAAAGGGGTTAGCATGAGTTATTTGGATGGAAAACAATGAGAAATGACCAAAGGGGTTAGCATGTGTGTTTTGGACGGAAAACGACCAAAAAATTATCAAAGGGGTTAGCATGTGTGTTTTTGTCAATTTACCAAAGGGGTTAGCATGTGTGTTTTGGATGAAATTACCAAAGGGGTTATCATGAGGTATTTGGATGGAAAATGAATGAAAAATATCCAAAGGGGTTAGTATGTGTGTTTTGGATGGAAAATTACCAAAAAATAAACAAAGGGGTTAGCACGAGGAATTTGGATGGAAAATGACCAAAGGGGTTAGCATGTGTGTTTTGGATGAAATGACCAAAGAGGTTAGCATGTGTGTTTTGGATGAAATTACCAAAGGGGTTAGTATGTGTGTTTTGGATGGAAAATGACAGAAAAATGACCAAAGGGGTTAGCATGTGCGTTTTGGATGGAAAATGACAGAAAAATAACCAAAGGGGTTATCATGAGGTATTTGGATGGAAAATGAATGAAAAATATCCAAAGGGGTTAGTATGTGTGTTTTGGATGGAAAATTACCAAAAAATAAACAAAGGGGTTGGCATGAGGAATTTGGATGGAAAATGACCAAAGGGGTTAGCATGTGTGTTTTGGATGAAATTACCAAAGGGGTTAGTATGTGTGTTTTGGATGGAAAATGACCGAAAAATGACCAAAGGGGTTAGCATGTGTGTTTTGGATGAAATGACCAAAGGGCTTAGCATGAGGTATTTGGATGGAAAACGACCAAAAAATGACCAAAGGGGTTAGCATGTGTGTTTTGGATGAAATGACCAAAGGGGTTACCATGAGGTATTTGGATGGAAAATGACTGAAAAATGACCAAAGGGGTTAGTATGTGTGTTTTGGATTAAATGACCAAAGGGGTTGTTAGCATGTGTGTTTTGGATTAAATGACCAAAGTGGTTAGTATGTGTGTTTTGGATGGAAAACGACCAAAAAATAATCAAAGGGATTAGCATGAGGTATTTGGATGGAAAATGACCAAAAAATGACCAAAGGGGTTGTGTTTTGGATGAAATGACCAAAAGGGTTAGCATGAGGTATTTGGATGGAGAATTACCAAAGGGTTTAACATGTGTTTTGGTCGGAAAACGACCGAAAAATGACCAAAGGGGTTAGCACGTGTGTTTTGGATGAAATGACCAAAGGGGTTAGTATGTGTGTTTTGGATGGAAAATGACCAAAAAATAAACAAAGGGGTTAGCATGAGGAATTTGGATGGAAAATGACCTAAGGGGTTAGCATGTGTGTTTTGGATGAAATTACCAAAGGGATTAGCATGTGTGTTTTGGATGAAATGACCAAAGGGGTTAGCATGAGGTAATTGGATGGAAAATTACCAAAGGGTTTAGCATGTGTGTTTTGGATGAAATGACCAAAGGGGTTAGCATGTGTGTTTTGGATGAAATTACCAAAGGGGTTAGTATGTGTGTTTTGGATGGAAAATGACCGAAAAATGACCAAAGGGGTTAGCATGTGTGTTTTGGATGGAAAACGACCAAAAAATGACCAAAGGGGTTGTTAGCATGTGTGTTTTGGATGAAATGACCAAAGGGGATAGTATGTGACTTTTGGATGGAAAACAACCAAAAAATAACCAAAGGGGTTAGCATGTGGTATTTGGATGGAGGATGACCGAAAAATGACCAAAGGGGTTAGCATCTGTGTTTTGGATGGAAAAGGACCGAGAAATGACCAAAGGGGTTAGCATGTGTGTTTTGGACGGAAAACGACCAAAAAATTATCAAAGGGGTTAGCATGTGTGTTTTTGTCAATTTACCAAAGGGGTTAGCATGTGTTTTTTGGATGAAATTACCGAAGGGGTTATCATGAGGTATTTGGATGGAAAATGAATGAAAAATATCCAAAGGGGTTAGTATGTGTGTTTTGGATGGAAAATTACCAAAAAATAAACAAAGGGGTTAGCATGAGGAATTTGGATGGAAAATGACCAAAGGGGTTAGCATGTGTGTTTTGGATGAAATGACCAAAGAGGTTAGCATGTGTGTTTTGGATGAAATTACCAAAGGGGTTAGTATGTGTGTTTTGGATGGAAAATGACAGAAAAATGACCAAAGGGGTTAGCATGTGCGTTTTGGACGGAAAACAACCAAAAAATGACCAAAGGGGTTAGCATGTGTGTTTTGGATGAAATGACCAAAGGGGTTATCATGAGGTATTTGGATGGAAAATTACTGAAAAATGACCAAAGGGGTTAGCATGTGTGTTTTGGATGGTAAATGACTGAAGTGTAACCGAAAAATTATCAAAGGGGTTAGCATGAGTTATTTGGATGGAAAACAATGAGAAATTACCAAAGGGGTTAGCATGTGTGTTTTGGATGAAATTACCAAATGGGTTAGCATGTGTGTTTTGGATGAAATTACCAAATGGGTTAGTATGTGTGTTTTGGATGGAAAACAACCAAAAAATGACCAAAGGGGTTAGCAGGGTTTCCTTCAGCATTTTTCAGTTAAGGAGGCCGCCTTCCCGTGTGTGTGTGTGTGCTGGGGGACTACTCTGTCACCAACAGCAGGTTAACAGGTCTCACCTTGTCTCTTCGCTGTCCAGAAGTTTCTTGTACGCTGTGATCTCCACATCCAGGGACATTTTACTGGCCAGCAGCTCCTGGTACTCTTGTCCGTAATGGGTGATTTGCTTTGTGGAAATACAGAAATGAATATTTAAAAATAAGGTTGGCAATCCCAGACATTCAGGGGACTTGATGTGACTAAATGTCAGAAGACATGAATAGACGTTTACATTCACATTTGTCATTTAGCTCTAAGCCAAAGCCAGAGCGATTTACAGTAAGTACAGGGACATTCCCCCCGAGGGAAGTAGGGTGAAGCGTCTTGCCCAAAGAAACGTCTTTTTCGCACAGCCAGGAATCGAACCGGCAACCCTCTGATTAAGAGCCCGATTCTCTAACCGCTCAGCCATCTGACTCCCCATGTTAAGGAGCGTGTGACGCGTGGTGTGTTACCTTGCGGATGTCGTCCAGCTGGGACCGGAGGGTAAGCAGCTGCTCATGGTAGGTGTCTGTGTGGGAGGAGGAGTGAGACTCTGCCTCCTCCACCTGGGACTCCATCTGGATGTTCTGCAATAAAGTCAGGAGGCGTTTACTGAGGTCTGTATCACCTGGGGCGAGCGGCGGACCAACGTGAAAATATAGTTTCAGATTTATCGACAGAGGATTTTTGTTTCGTTTAGGAAAGTGACGTTTGGCTCAGTGAGCTCAATAATCGTACGTTAATATTTTATTATCATTGTTAGAATCAGGGGGGGTGAGGGGGGTCCTACCAGGGATTTGAGCCTGTCGATCTCTCTCTGAACTGAGTCAATCTGGAGCTTGTAGACTCGCAGCTCCTCCTTGGACTGAGTGAGGCTCTGGTTGCTGGGCTGGGACGACAGCGACATCATAGAAATCTGAGAGAGATTTGGAGATGGAGGGGAAGTTAGCCAGCGTGAATGAGCTCATGATGAAGTTGGTGTTTGTGAGTGAGCTTGAGAGACTTAACGGATCGGTTAGCCATTTGTTTCTCTTCTCATTTATCTAATTTGGGTAAATGATTGTGTTTGCCCCCCTTTATGGGAGTTTGACTGCTGTACTTAAACCAGCCACAAGGGGGCGACAGACACACAGGATTGCGTGGACCTGAAATGAGCAGTCACTCAGAATGGATGGATCATCCACTGTGGGTTTGATGACAAAGGGTGGACATTGTGACGTCTAATTTTGGCTCAGAATCAATATTTGCTTGAGGCAGGTATACCTGTATGAATGACTGTAGCGGAGGCAGGTATACCTGTATGAATGACTGTAGCGGAGGCAGGTATACCTGTATGAATGACTGTAGCGGAGGCAGGTATACCTGTATGAATGACTGTAGCGGTACAGGCCATGCTAAGACGTAAACAGGTCTGGCAGCTGGACACTTAAGGGAGTGTTAATGGGATCCTTGACGACTGCATGTCGACGGTGGAAAAATCAATTTATCCCCGGGGATGAATAATCCATTCCTCCATCCATCCCTCCATTTATCAGTCCATCCCTCCATTCATACATCCCTCCCTCCCTGCCTCCCTCCCTCCCTTCCACATACGCTGTCCTGTACAGAGAGCAGAGCGTCCTGCTTGCTGCGCTGGGCCAGGGCCTCGTAGTGGGACTTGACGTCTGCCAGGGCCGAGGTCAGGTCCTGGGCCTGAGCAGTGTTGTCCACGGAGATGGAGAAGGCCGACTTCACGCTGCCTGTCACGATGTTCCTCACCTCCTTCACTTTCTGACAGACCACAGCCAACAGGACGCGGGTTAACACAGGAAACACACTGTCTTCCCAGCAAACCAGGAAAGCAAGGATTTCTTTGGGGCTACTGTGAGACTTAAAATTAACTTGTGTTTTTATCAAGTCATTACACTGTTTATACAAAATTATGGTAGCCTTATCATCACGCAAGGTATGTGTCCTCTCAATCCCACTCTGACTACTTACGGAAAATATTGATTCTGGTCACAGAGTAAACATAACTACCACAGCTGTTTTAGAATGAGTCACAGACCTGGGGAAGGGAATGTGTGCAGATTTTCCAATGTGATTGTCGTTTGTATGTGTGTGAGGTGACTGGTGCCTAGTGCATAGTGGTGAAAGCTGCCTCCCAGATTGTCAGAATCTCCATAATTGATGGGGAGACATTTTAATGTAGCACAGAAGGGAGGAGGAGGGGGGGGGGGTCTGAGGGGACGAACAGAATGGAGAAAAATGTCCTAATCTGCAACTGCAGTGAAGACTTCAAACCACACATACAGAAATATAACTGACACCACAAAACCTGACTGAAATACTTTAGTTAATATTAGACCAGATGGTGACAGTGATGAGACTCACAGCATCGTACACCTGCTTGGAGAGAGAGATCTGGTCCTCCAGTCCGCCGATGCTGGTCTGCAGCTCAAAGATGCTCAGGTACAGGTGGTCCACCTCCTGTACACAGCCAGGTGAGAACAGCAGCCAGGTGAGAACAGCAGCCAGGTGAGAACAGCAGCCAGGTGAGAACAGCAGCCAGGTGAGAACAGCAGCCAGGTGAGAACAGCAGCCAGGTGAGAACAGCAGACAGGTGAGAACAGCAGACAGGTAAGAACAGCAGCCAGGTGAGATCAGCAGACAGGTAAGAACAGCAGCCAGGTGAGAACAGCAGCCAGGTGAGAACAGCAGACAGGTAAGAACAGCAGCCAGGTGAGATCAGCAGACAGGTGAGAACAGCAGCCAGGTGAGTCAGGTGAGTTTGCCAGCCCGCAGGCAGGAGACTGTGCCCTGGTTAGGAGGTTTGACCAGCACACCCCCTCGAGAACACCCTGCTGACTCTTACTCTAAACTCGTCTCTGAAGACGTTGAGGAGTCAATCAAAATAACAGGTCATGTTAACTATTTAGTTTCCAACACAAAGAAAATTCAGTAATGCTGATTCTTCTTTCCCTCCTCGACACATGCATACCTCCTTCAGGGTGGTCCAGTCCATCTCCAGGGACTTGGTCTGTGCCGCCTCCTCTTCGTACCTGCCGGTGTCAAGTCATGTTACAGCACCGTTCATGTGTTCAGTATGTGTTTTGGATGAAATTACCAAAGGGGTTAGTATGTGTGTTTTGGGAAATTCACCAAGGGGCAATATGTGTGTTTTGGAAAATTTACCAAAGGGGTTAGTATGTGTGTTTTGGGAAATTTACCAAAGGGGTTAGTATGTGTGTTTTGGGAAATTTACCAAAGGGGTTAGTATGTGTATTTTGGGGGAATTTACCAAAGGTGTTAGTATGTGTTTTGAGAAATGTATCAAGGGGGTTAGTGTGTGTGTTTTGGATGAAATTACCAAAGGGGTTAGTATGTGTGTTTTGGGAAATTTACCAAAGGGGTTAGTATGTGTGTTTTGGGAAATCTACCAAAGGGCTTAGTATGTGTGTTTTGGGAAATGGAACAAAGGGGTTAGTATGTGTGTTTTGATAAATTTACCAAAGGGGTTAAAATGTGTGTTTTGGGAAACCTACCAAAAGGGTTAAAATGTGTGTTTTGGGAAACCTACCAAAGGGGTTAGTATGCGCGCCCCACCTGCTCTGGACGTCGTCGATCACGCCCCTGTAGTGCTCGATCTCAGCGATGATAGACTCCTTGGTGGCCGACAGGCTGTCGATTTGGGTCTTGTAGGTGCCGATGGCGGAGGTGAGGAGGATGGAGGTGCTTGCCGGCCCACCTTGGTCCGGATTGGTGAACATCGAGATCTTGGCTTTCAGAACGGCGTTCTGTTGCTCCAGAGAACGCGCCTGAAGGGGGGAGAGAAGAAGAAGAGTCGCTGAATAAGTAGGCCTAGTATAGACCTTTTTTAGAACGTAAAAAATAACAGATCAGTTTAGAGCACAAGGCCCTTAACCACAGCTGGCTGGCGCCTTTCGTACATTAGTCACTAGCTACGCTACCATGGAATTAACATGACGAACGCATATTACCATCAATTGCCGTCAATTGTGTACCCTGCCCGAACCACTGGATTAGAATGTTACTTATTTAAGGCTATAATCCCTTGACTGTTGTGCAATTTATTTCAGTGGCCTAAACCAGGACACATCGCCACTGATGCTGTCAGCATCAGAACAATCTTTCGCGCGTCTGAAACCGGAAGCTTTCAAGGGCCTACTTAACAAACGAAGAATGTTGATCAAAAAGGTTCAGCGCATTGATCCGGTGAAGTGAAAGTGGATTTTCAACCTTTAACGATGTTGAACCTGTGGCATTTGAATGAGGCTGGTTGACTTTATTGGATATTGACTCAATCGTGAATCACACAGCTAGTCTGTTGGAACCTAAAGCACGATAGTGATTTGAGCAACAAGCCGCCGCAATAAATCAAAAGCTAAAGACAACGTTTCCTGGATATCGCCGTCTTCACTGGGTTTAGATTGAAGGAGGGGGGGGGGGTATAAATTATGCATGGTTCAATCAGCATATTAAATACAGTACCTTTACAAGTAAGAGTAGATCAGATCCAGATGAGACCGGAAGCAGAGTGTAATCAACAGAGAAATAATCCACAACATAATGTTCTTGTGTGAGCAGATGTCCCTATTGGTGAGATTTTATTTATTTATTATAGCGCACGTACAAACATTGAAACGCTTGCTTGTTGAAGACTGCTATGTTAGGTATGGAATCTTAGCTTTAGCCTACTTTGTGTGCGCACTATTAGTACGTTCAACATGGAGAAAAGTGTCGGCTAAGTGATTACTTAGAACTAACGCCAGTGGTAAGCATTTGAAAAAGCGCACAAGAATGACATGTGTTCCAATGTGTTCGGAGAAAAAATATACACGCCCCTGCTACGGCCAACGAGGGAGTCCTCCGCGTTAGCCAAGGTGTGTCACAGAGCGAGCCACGGTGGTGCGGAGGCAAACCTTGTCTATGAAGGTGGCGAACTTGTCATTGAGGACCTGCAGCTCCTCCTTCTCCTTCAGTCGGGTGACCTGGACAGTGTCGAGCGAGGGCAGCGAGGGATCCACACTGGGCACGGGGCTGACGCCAGCATCCACCGTGGTGCTGGAGCCCAGGAAGGAGGGGTTGAAGCCGTAGCCGCCGATCTTGAAAACCCGGCCTCCGAGACGAGCCCTGAGAGGGGCGACCCCATCCCTGAAGGCCGCTCGGCCGCCCCCGCCACCCAGACCAAGACCCCTTCCTCCTCCCATGCCCAGACCAAGACCCCCTCCTCCTCCCATGCCCAGACCAAGACCCCCTCCTCCTCCCATGCCCAGACCAAGACCCCCTCCACCACCTCCTCCGCCACCACCCATCCCCAGCCCCAGTCCAAGGCCTCCCCCCAGCCCACCTCCTGCTCTCATCCCCAGCCCCGCACCTCCTCCCAGGCCAAAGGACCTGGAGAGGGCAGCTCCTGCGCCACCTCCTCCTCCTCCACCCAGACTCCTTCCAGAGAAGAGCCGGTTTCCTCCATACGTGGCCCCGAACCTCACTGCCCCTCCACTGATCTTCAGGTTAGTCTCTGCCATGTTAGCCTCCTGGTGCTCTCCTCACAGGCAGACCCACTGCAGGCCCGCGCTGGCTTATATACCCTCACACAGCTGTCCCTGGAGGGGGGGAAGGAGGGAGGGAGGGAGGAGAGAGCCTGCTCACTACCTGAGGGCTAACCATGTTCTGCCCACATCCAGCAGACGTGGCAGGGCACCAGCAGGACAGCGTTTGCCTGACAGGCCGACAGCTCCACACCCTGCCCACGTGTCCTGGAGCGGTTTACAATGTGTTTTGACAACCCTGTGCATTCCTTTAGGATGCTTGTGGGCTCAGATAAGAGTCTGTGCTGGAGGGGGGGGGGGGGGGGTTGGGGTGGGAGCTAATATGGAAGTCTCTTCTTCCAAGGTTTACTTTTTTGGTTGATTGACAGGCTGGTTTTAATGTTATCTCATGGGGCTGTGCAATCGAACGCTCCTCTCAGAGATTGCGAACCTTGGTTTGACAGATTAGCTCATCAATCATTCCCAGTTGCTTCGCCAGTGGCGGGCAGGTGAATATTTTATTCTTACTGCTGCAATCCCTCTAGGCAGCAAGGCTTTGGACAGAAGCATCTGGAAGGAGCTGCCACGTTGCAACGGAACACGTTCACAGGACAGCTCTGGAGAACATCCACTGGTCTCTCCTCCGGTCCGGCTCGTCTCCCTCCTATCCAGGCTTCTCCATCCCTACGCTGCACACCCCGGGGACCACGGTCTTAACACGTTAGCTTGTGTGACCTTTCCAGAGTCAATACTGAAGCTTTATTGGTGTGTGTGTGTGTGTCCCCCGCCCCCGCCCCCCCCCCCCCCCCGGGGTCCCTGGGGAGACAGTGGACTGCGTTCTGAGAGCCCCACTAGCAGAGCAGTTAGCTGGATGCCTGCCAGAGGCAAGGGCCCAGTCCCTGTGGCTGTTTGAGGAGACAGTTAGGAACACTCTCTCCTGGCTCCTGGCCAACACTCAGAGACTTGCTAGGGAGCAAGAGGCGGGTCCCCCAGCCGTGGAGTTCTGCCTGACTGGACGCCGTCGAGCGACGGCGGGAGGAGAGGGGGGCGTATCCTCCGTGGAGTGGGAGGAGTCACCGCTCAGTCCTTTGAGGTGATTCAAGAGACTACATTAGTCCTAATATCATCCAGGCTATCGAGGGACATTCTAGTCTTCTTAGAGTTTATGTTACTGAAAGCACCAGGAAAACATGGACGACAAACATAAAAACTATAAATATACATATTTCCTTATCTATATAAACACACAACTGAAATAATAAGGTATTATCACATTAAATTAACCAAGACAGCTGTTCTGTTAGATGCCTATTATTGACCAAATTCCATTTCAACTGAACAATAAATAATAAGAAAATACTTTTTTTTTCTCAATGATTCCTAGTTTATTACATTTCAGAGGATACATCATAAATACTTAAAATGCTTAGGGCTCAATTTGACCGAAGGTCCTAACGGGAGATACCGACCTATAGAGGAAGTAACACGTGCTACCAAGTGGTCTTAACAGGCGTTAGGGAGAAGACATGAGTGTACTTTCAACTACTACCAAAAATAAGCAATTTGAAGAAAAATATTGGAACTTCCAGTAGTCAGTCCTCTATGCAGCAGCACTATAAGACCACAGTACGATTGAAACCTTGCTATAGGGTGTCAGCACTTTCACCACATTTTACATTAAATCTACTACCACCCATTAGAAGCATGATAAAAGGCAAATGATTTATACATAAAGCAAAGCTGTAGTGTTAGGGGACGGTAGAGTGATGGGGATGTTCACAGGTTCTTTAAGGAATTATCAGAAGAAGAAAAAAAGAAAACTTTAGTAAATATAAAGTCATGGGCTGCTTACTGGAAGGCTACTCGTTTACATAGGCCGTGGAAATACTTAAAGACAAGTTGCAATAAACATCAACACAAAGTATTGTGTAAGAGGCACATTAATAAGCGGGAGGACAATGGATCTACATTTCAGCACCTCGGAGAACAAGCACGCTGTCCAGCCCTCGCGCCAGGTCTAGAAATGTCAACCTTTCGTTCATTTACACCATAACAAATTGTCCGTTGCTGAAGTCATTCCACGACGGTATACTAATAGACTGCGGACTCTACTTTTATACAACATTTACAGATTTGGCACTGATCGATTCCCTCGAAATGTTCGTGAACGTTTCAGCAGGCCCTCTGTTCCTGGAGGTCACGGGGTCTTCATTGTACCATATTGCTTTTCTTAATTCCAAGTGGATAACAGAGAGCTTCTTTCAGTCCGTTTCCCCTGAAATAAAACGTGAATATTTGGTGTATCTACAGTTCCGTTTCCCGGTTCCGACTGCAGCCTTATCAGGACGAGGTGACAGCTTCCAGTGGTCCGTCTCCTTGTTCGATGTGTGGAATATCTAATTTTGATGCGTTCTCTGCTGTTGGCGGCTCAGCAGACTCCTCAATGAGACAACTGATATTTTGATCACATTTCTGGATGACCGGGGAGAGCGGCCGGTGCCCCTTATCTCTGGCCGCGGGCCGGACAATGATACACGGTCTTGTTGTCTCCCGCTTCCCCATGGAGGACACGGGGCTGCGGCTGTCGCGCTCGTATTCCTCTTGGGCACGTTGAATCTTCCTCTTCCTCATCCTCCTCTTGTGGAAGTGGAATGTAGCCAGAGAGACGAATATGATCCCTACAATCATGGTCACGAGCACGATGAGCGCAAACGTCGAGGAAAAAGGTGGGAAGAATCGCTCCATCTGGTCCATGCAGGTGCCGTTAGTTTGGGAAGCCCCGACGTAGGAGCACAGCGGTACGGAGAACCCGTCACCCTCGGAGGTCTCGGCCGTCATTTTGATTTGACTTGCTTTCTCTTTGGGTGAATCTGTGTCCTTTTCCAAGAAATTCAGTGAGAAGGGGGTAAAGGTTGCAAACACCTCGGTTGTCCCATTAGTTTGCCTAAATGACAAATCAAATTCAGACCTCGATGTGATTAGCAAAAATGCTACATTTAGATATGCCAATTGTGTGAGAAGACTAGGCTATGTCTTTGCCCGTAGGGTATAACCATTCAAGGCACGCCCGATTGAATGATTTAAATAATTGAATTCGCTATTAGGCGCGGGTAAGTGCGCGTCGTTTAGAGAGATAACAACAAACTCATGGCTCTACTGAACACATACATTGACTACGTCTAGCTGTACACCAGAAATACTTACTTATTAACGTTTGGGTAGTTGTATAGGTTTTATAAATACACAGCCTATTTGCCTATAGGCAAATGATCGAGAATAAACGCAACGGACTTTTTCAGACTCGATGAGTAGGCTATGTTAACAATACGTGCATCCAAACAAAGGGTTTACAGGGAGGCAAAGACATAAGAACCATCTTAATGTTGAATGTCAATGTATTCATTTGGGCAAGAAATAACATGCATCTATTTCGTATCCAATGTTCGAACTTACCTGGTGAAATTGTCAGCGCAAGTCGCTTCTGTAGAAGGTCCGACAGGACTAGAGAGAGGCAGGACCGAGGAGAATTCTCCTGGATTGCAATGACGTATACACACTGCGAAAGCTTTCCCCTGTCCAAACACACACACATACATACAAACACACACACACACACACACACACACACACACTATAGAAGCAGCAAGTCTGTGTGTCCAACACTCACTACCTTTGCCTGCTTTCACACGAATAAGAAAATATATATATTTTTATAGGCTAAAGAAAATACACGCAAATATAACAGTATAATGACAGTGGTCCATACTATATAGTGAAACGGAGGTATTCTATAGAGAATATATAGCTGTATGCACATCGGTTCCCACGTAAAAAAGCCTAGTAATTTTTCTGCGCGCGCACATCGCCCCTGCACGCGGAGGAAAGGAGCTGTTCCAGCACCGGTGCTGAATACAAACAGTCTGTTTCACTACGTGCGTTTGAGTGCAGGCTCGTGCTGCCGTGCATACACAAGCAGTGAGATCCATTTAAAGGATTCAGTTAAGTGGCCCTTTCTAAATGCGCCTTGATCTCAAAAGAACGCAGTTAGTTCAAACGTAAAATGCGTTTCGGTCTGATGATGTGATGAATGCGTGGACAGCTTTGTGAGTGTCTTTTACTTAACCATGTAGCTATGTTTTTTTGGGGCGCAGTAATTATAGTAAACAGATTTGATGTTTAATGGCAACCTAAAACAAAAACACCATAACAAGCCATCCCTACCCATGCCCAAAGCAGAGACGGCAGTCCTCACAGGCTGCAGAGTCTGGTCTGGGAACGTGGCTGTAACCCCTGAACGATGTTCCGGCTCTCAGCTCCGCCAGTGGAACATGCAATGCAAGAGTGTCGAGGGTAAGAGGGCCTCATCAAAAATGAATCATTCTCTCCTCCTCTCAGCTGCTCTTCAGACGGAACAGGTTGAATTCTCCCTTTCACCTGAGATGAGTAATCCAGGCGAGAGAGCACACGTTCTGCTCAGTTCAACATCATGTACTTTAGTTTATGTATGAGTCGTTAGTCCGGCGCCATGTAGTTTCCCCGGCGCGAGGAGGGCCGCCTCAGATACTGCACGTTGAGTTCCCGTGTTTAATCAGTCAGAAGGACTCATTGGTGCAAGAGAAAGATGTTCGCTAGAGTCACTTCTAGCAACTTCTTGAGTTGAGTCAAACTTGAGTATACTTAAAATAAAGTGTTCGATCATTTCAGTGTGTGTGTCTTCTAAAGGTCAGCTTCCCACCCACAGAAACGTCATCGACTGGGATCATAAAATGAGCCCAAACACAGTCTGAACACAGAGCCTTACAAAGAGATGTTTATTTCACAGACCAAAACACATGGATCCGTTCCACTTGAAGCTTGAAACGTTCTTCTCAACTCGGCAGATAATAACAGAACCCCAACATGACCACAGCTCATGTGCTCCAGGCCCCAGTGAAGCCATCCCGTTAGTAACCAGTGGACAGAGGCACCTCCGTCCAGTCCATATAGGTGCCAGTCGACTCGTTAACAGCCGATAGCCCCACCCTGAAGGAGACGAGACAGGTTACTGTAGAGACTCCAGCCCGGAACGACATCGACCTAGAAAACAAACCCAGAAGCAATGTCCTCTTATTGTTGTCTAACGACCTGGGAAAGGACAATAACTACATCTACCATCACAGTTTATTTTTTTGTCTTTCTCCATTCTCTCCTCTAATACAGACATGAACCATCCTCTCTCAGATTGACTCATCAGTCCCAGTGCATTATGGGAAGCAGTAGTCCTGGGGGTGGTGTTCTACAGAACCATGGGGAACATTACCGTTTCTTACAATGAGACGCCATCAGAACGCCATCATCACGCCGAGAGAACCTTCAGGAAGACGGACTGGCCCTGGTGAACAGAACGTTATGAGGATGATGAAGCTGGCAGCTCTGCCACCGCCGCAGCGACGCTGCACCCACAGGAGACCAGCGGAAATACATCAACATTTCTACAACAGAGAGACAGATCCTCTATTGTAGGGAGAGGATGCTTATATACTTAATGGATCCAGAGGAAAAGAGTGTTGTAAGGAAAATAGATATTTCAACATAAGTCACGTTATAACTATGGCTTAAGAAAACAAACTAGAATTACCCAAATATTCCTGAGGTTGTTCATGTTTGTGAATTCACATCTGAAACGCCTCCAGTCTCTCCGGTCTGTCGAAGGTGCTTCGTGAACCAACAACTAGGCCTGATAGATGACTGGAGGTCATCTAGAAATCCACAGAACAAAGAAAGCAGTTTTATCTCTTACCCAGCCAGGTCCTTCACGCATAAACAACCCTCATCAGCCACATTCATCACAGCCTGAGAAGGGAACTATGTCTGTTTGTGAACTTTGATAAGGTCATCGTTAAAGAAAGTGCTTTCTACTTCCCTCTCTCTCCTCTCCTTTCTTTCTCCTCTATCTATAATTATGTAGATTTAGTTGGAGGACAGACAGAGGACTCTCTGTAATCCAGCGTTTCCCAGAATCCCTCCCTCACGCCAGACCAGGAGGATGGAGGAGTCCTTTCCAAGTTTGTCTTCCGGCTCGGAGGCGAAGCTCTGTGCTTTAGCACAGGGCACCAAGAGGACACAACTTTAAATCATTATGCAAAGCATCCCAACCACATATTACAGTCTTCCATAACAGATATCTGAAGAGAACTTCACTGAAATGAGGTTGGGTGGAAATGTAGTCATTATTATTATGTTTTAATATTTTGTTTGCCATTTTCCAAAGGGTGCCAGAATCGTTCTTCAAATCGCACGACTAGACATTTCCATACATCTCAATGGCCCTGCGACTGAAATGATACGATTACAATGACAAAAAGTCAATTTTCGTCAGCAGGGCAACAATGGTGCTTCCGCACCTTCTATTTAGAGCGTGCATTACTGTAAAATGGCTGTGTGGATGACAGCACTGATGCTGTCTGCTGAACAGAGACACCACAGACTGCAAATGTGCTGCAGGGAGGAGAGAAAGAGAGAACGAGGAAGGTAATGTAGTGATTTAGGGTTTGTTTCTAGGTTAGTTTAGGATGAGAAACTTAAAATAGCTTTTGGGTCGCTTCAGTCCCATGACAAAAGATTGCAAATGTAGTCGGGATAATTTACTTTTTTCAATGCAGGTTCCAATTTGATGTCATTGCAAATAAACCGGGAAAAAAATAAGTATGATACAAATACAAAGTACTCCAGGGAAGAGGGTAATACACTTCCAAGTTACATTTTCTTAAGTGAGTTGGGATGCAGGGAGACAGCATACTGGAGAGCAGCTTTCTATGCCACCATGCTGGCATTACAGCTCCCTTAAATGAAGTTACGCCCATCACAAGCACGGCCTCCGCCCATGTAATCTCACAACATGAAGTGTCCGAGGATCAGGAGGGCTGGAGGCTGTTGTTCCTCTGGCCTCCAGCCAGCCCCGGCCTTCCGCCAGCCAGGCCTCAGACGACTTCAAACCCCCTTCCTCCCCGGTGAGGTATACAGAGGAGAGTAACACAGATGCCAATAAGCCTAATGGAACTTCTGGATACATCCTGTCACCAACAGGGGCCGCCGTCCCTTGAGGGAGGGAGGGGAAGAGAGAGAGAGATGACAACATGAAAGACATCCTTCTGAGGTGGAAGTCTACTTGTTTGGTTTGTGTTTGTTGATCCACATCGTTTAGGAAATGGAGCACTCTTCTAGTTTGAGTGAAATGACAGCCAGGTTTGAAAATGGCAAGCTACAACAAATATAATGAAGTGTAGCACACACAAACACACACACACACACACACACACACAGGAAGGAGATGTAGTCGTATCCAGATGGTGCCTGGGAGTATTACATTGACGTTCCTGGCATCAAGGATGCAGTTTCTCTTTTTTAACCGTCAGACAGAAGAGAAAGTTGTTTGAAGCGGTCCAAGGCTGGACTGGCCCGAAGCCAGAGGAGAGGGTCAGACGAAGACAGAAATCTCGTCAAACAGAGAGGGCAAGTGAGAGAAAGAGAGAGCGGCGAGGAAACAGTGCTAGTGGGGAAACAATGTGATGGACAAGGGAGAGTAAGGAAGAAAGAGAGCAAGGAAGAGGGAGAGAGAGAGAGGGAAAGAGAAACAGAGAGCGTAAGGAAAAGAGAGAGAATGTCCGAGTCTGCAAGCAGAAATAAACCACAAAAAAACCCCTGACAGAAGACAGATTCTGGGAGCGGAGAAAAAAAGGTATTTTCCTCCTGCCAGTCTTTCTCTGGTCTCTCCCGTGAGAGAGACCCCCCCTCTGGAGGCACAGCAGGGGGGCACAGAATCAAGATGTTCACTTCCTGTCTAGAGCTCGCCAGAAGTCATTTACAATCTCTGAAATGAAAAAGCTTCAAATGAGTTGAGGGCTTTGCAGTACAGAACCTGCAGAGAAAGAGAGGAGGTTGAATTACTCCAAGGAGAGATGTGTTTTCCGAGCCGTTGTATAACAGTAAGCATGACTTGGAACAAGGTGTGGAATAGAGCCAATGCTGATAGATGGTGAAGAAATGTGCCTTCCAGTCTTCAAACAAAAGGGTCGTTACTAGCAGAGCACAGAACCAGCCCAACAACCGTGATTGCAAACTATTAACAACTTTGAGACTAATTCAAGGAACCTTGGGGTGCAAATGCACACAGATGATACGGCCACTGCAGCAACACCTTCAGCATGAAAAATACTTGTTTACTTTGAGACTATCATAGTAAAACCCACTCACTTGTAACTATGATAATAACAGTTTATTTGAAATATGATAGGGTTCTCTTCACGGGGGTGAAACATCTTGGATCAACACAAGACAACATGACTTTGGGGGAAAACACTAAAAACAAACTGAAGTTGGTGTTAACTGTCTCCTAGCTCCGGTTGCCCAGGAGATGTAAGACCAGCTCCTCGTCCTCAGCCAATGAGAGACCAGTGTCCAGAGGCTGGCCAGCTGATTGGCTGCCCTGATCCTTGGCTCTCTTCCTGCTTCCTGTTGGCGGCTCCTCCTCTTCCTCTGTGCTGGAGTCGCTGTGGCGGCGTTTCCGGGTGGCAGCAGCAGGGCTTGAGATGAGACAAGATGGGGGGAGGAGGAGGGAGGGAGGGAGGAGGAGGAAGGGAGGGAGGGAGGGAGGAGGGAGGGAGGGAGGAGGAAGGGAGGGGAGGAGGGAGGGAGGGGGGTGGGAGGGAGGAGGAAGGGAGGGGAGGAGGGAGGGAGGGAGGGAGGAGGGGAAGGGAGGGGAGGAGGGAGGGAGGGAGGGAGGGAGGGAGGGAGGGAGGGGAGAGGGAGGGGAGAGGGAGGGAGGGAGGGAGGGAGGGAGGGAGGGAGGGAGGGAGGGAGGGAGGGAGGGAGGGAGGGAGGGAGGGAGGGAGGGAGGGAGGGAGGGAGGAGGAAGGGAGGGAGGGAGGGAGGGAGGAGGAAGGGAGGGAGGAGGAAGGGAGGGGAGGAGGGAGGGAGGGAGGGAGGGAGGGAGGGAGGGAGGGAGGGAGGGAGGGAGGGAGGGAGGGAGGGAGGGAGGGAGGGAGGGAGGGAGGGAGGGAGGGAGGGAGGGAGGGAGGGAGGGAGGGAGGGAGGGAGGGGGTGGAGGGAGGAAGGGGGTGGAGGGAGGGAGGGGGTGGAGGGAGGGAGGGAGGGAGGGGGAGGGTTAACTGGTTTCTGAAGCTGTCTGGCATTGATGAGAGAGAACTATGACTGTAACCATTTCTGCGTCCACACCAACCTCCACCTCGCAATGTTCAGCTTGGCATAAAGAGAACATAGCGCCCCCATGAGAACACACATCGATCTGAACTAGGACAGTATAGTATGTGGACGTGGACTATGTACGTACCAGATGGATGCACTATGATATTTGTATTTTAACAGCAAATATACATGTCCAAGACAAATTTCCTCCGGGACAATAAAGTCCATCTCATCTTATAAGGTCAAATGTCTAACAGCAGAAATGGATTGCTTCCAGACAGTTTCATACCTGCTTTGCTGTTCCTCTTCAGAATCTGAGGGAACCTTGTCTGGGTCAGGCAGCGTACTGGGGTCAAACTCCTCTCCACCAGACAGATACGCCACCACCTCCTCCTCCTCCTCCTCATCATCATCATCCTCCCCAGACTTCTGGAAAGAGAAACAAACAGGAGCAGAAACAACCATGATTAGATGTTGGGATCTGTCAGACAGGAGTGAGGCCAGAGAGGGGTGAGGCCAGAGAGGGGTGAGGCCAGAGAGGAGTGAGGCCAGAGAGGAGTGAGGCCAGAGAGGGGTGAGGCCAGAGAGGGGTGAGGCCAGAGAGGGGTGAGGCCAGAGAGGAGTGAGGCCAGAGAGGGGTGAGGCCATGTCCACGTTTAACAGTATCAGATGACTGGTTATTACTGGGGACAGTAAGCCCCTTGTGCTGCTGGGCCCTCACAGAGGCAGTGTTGAACACGGTTGGCAATTGGCAACACGGTCACTAACCCAATCAGAACAGAAGGGGTTGAAACTCCCGGCAAGTAACGTATGGCTTCTGATGTTCCCCGTCCCAATTACTGGATGATATCTTTCAAAGAAAAACCTCTAGCAAGCTTGCCAAGCTACAGTGAATTAAACCCTCAAATGAACAGAGATGAAATACCATCGCCCCTGGGCTGGGAGCACTGCAGCTCCAGTCTAAACAAATGGCACGCAAGATTTATTCGCAAAAAAGGTAGCAGGAAAACAAAAAAAGGTTAAGGAAATATGTGATGAGGCAAATTTCCAAGCAAGTCTGGAGTGTGGACCAGGTGAAAACCGCAGAGAGGACAGCAGTCTGACAGGTATAGAAAGACTACAGTCTACAGACTACAGAAACACTGTTTTAACTGCCTAAACCTCACACTGCAAAAAAAAACCTCTGACCACCAACTTTGTTCTGGTCTTGAATTGACAAGGAGAAGAGAGAATGAGTGGAGGGCTGAGAGAGAGAGACCGAGAGAGAGAGAGAGACCGAGAGAGAGAGAGAGAGACCGAGAGAGAGAGAGAGAGAGAGAGACCGAGAGAGAGAGACCGAGACCGAGACCGAGACCGAGACCGAGACCGAGACCGAGACCGAGACCGAGACCGAGAGAGAGAGAGAGAGAGAGAGAGAGAGAGAGAGAGAGAGAGAGAGAGAGAGAGAGAGAGAGAGAGAGAGAGAGAGAGAGAGAGAGAGAGAGAGAGAGAGAGAGAGAGAGAGAGAGAGAGAGAGAGAGAGAGAGAGAGAGAGAGAGAGAGAGAGAGAGAGAGAGAGAGAGAGAGAGAGAGAGAGAGAGAGAGAGAGAGAGAGAGAGAGAGAGGGAGGGAGGGAGGGAGGGAGGGAGGGAGGGAGGGAGGGAGGGAGGGAGGGAGGGAGGGAGGGAGATGGGGAGGGAGAGAGAGAGATGGGGAGGGAGAGAGAGATGGGGAGGGAGAGAGAGATGGGGAGGGAGAGAGAGATGGGGAGGGAGAAAGAGAGGGATGGGGAGAGAGATGGGGAGGGAGGGAGAGAGGGAGAGAGAGGCAGGGGAGACAGAGTGATGGGGGGGAAAGAGAGGGAGGGGAGAGAGAAATAATTGATCTACTTAAAATGGATGAAACTGCCCAGTGGAACGCTCGTGTTAATGAGCTTTGGATCCTGAGCCACCAAGCGGTCATCTCTTGGAGGATCTGGGACAGAGGCAGGAGATATTTCAGGGGATATTTCTCTGTGGACCTCTTTAATGAGCCCCCTTCCCTGTTTGGTCCACATCACTGGGTCCCTTGTATCAAACCTACGTGCTAAACTACTCGTTTGCCCGAGTCCAGCCTGGACAGGCAACAAAGATTCAGGAAGGCTGTGAGTACGTTAAAAGGAACATTGCAGGTTTTTCTGACAGGAAGAAAAAACCCAGACAAACTTGACCAGAAAACAGCCTGTTGAGGGTTGAACTGCAAGTTGCTCGGTTTCAAAGAATTGTAAAGAGCCAATAATTCCAGACGAAACAAAGGTGTTTTGTGTTTTTCTAGGAAGAAACAGCTCCTTCTATTCAATATTTCTAAACTGAAGAGAAGTTTGATGACCCAGATAGCCTGTTCAATACCAACTGCTTCATTCCAGGGGGATTTGTAGAAATTAAAGCTGGATGCTGCTGAGGAAAGGGCAAGATACAACACATGCTCCCCTCTTTAAATCCCAACCGGACATCCGGATTCTCTAAAAGAAAGTAGGTAGACCGATATAGACACAGTCTAGCACTTCTGTTAATTCCAGTGAGATCCATCAGAAATAGAATTAAAGAACAAACTATAAGCCTAGTTTATAAGTTTTAAAACATTCATACGTTTATAACTGACAGTTGTAACCCAATCCCACATTCACAAACCTTCACCAACATTTCCAAACCACACAGAAAGGGTGGGGAGAGTCTCTGATATTGAATGTCGGAACAGACACTCACCCACATGCCTTACTGCAGGGGAGGGAATTTCACTGTTCAGGAGTGTGTGAGTGAGCAAGCATGTGTGTGAGCGTTATAAACCAATCCTGTCTGGACACCGTGCTTTTGTGCGATTCATTTGAAATTCTGCTGACAGAGACTTGCGGTAAGACGGGCTCCGTCCTCGTGATCAGAATAAAGACAGCAGGGCTGAACCTCCACAGACACCACAGAGACTTGAAGAAATCTGAACCCAGAAATGAAGACTGGGGAGTCGATGATACTGCTTCAAAACATTACCATGGCAAGTTCCCAACCATGACCACTGAATGCAGAGGACATCATTATCAGAGCAGGTACACAAATGACAGCTTTTTGAAGGTCTGTTGTGTAAATGTGACGGTTGTTAGTTCTGCTTGTGTTGTGTCTGCGTATGTAACAGACATGGTCTTGCAAGTTCCGTCAGAGTTTTCCAGACCGTGTTCATCCTTCACCGAGGATCGAACACGCCATCTCTGACTTCCCAAGCGCCACCACTACCAGCTATGCCAAAGAAAAGCTAGCTATTCAATGACGCGGGTGGCCTGTTATATACTTGGAGTGAGTTTCACCGATTCACACCAGCTACATGAACACACATCTTCTCCCTGATATCCCAGACATTGTTTTACATAGATGGATCTCATATTAAGGTTAAAGAATGGTGTCCTTCCAGAGCTAAGATTGTTGTAGCTTGCGGTCTGTGATTGGTCAGTAGGCAGTAACTGACGGGGCTTAGAGGATGTGACCCGAGACACAGGCCTCACTAAACAGCTGCGTTTCCGTAGAAACAGAAAACCATCTAGCAAACTAGAGGCACGGATGAAAGAAAAACTAACATTACTTTCAATAATCTTACAGGAAAAAAAACCAGCAAGTCAACTTTTGGCAGGTATCAATTCCGCATTAGAGATCTGCATTAGTCTGCTAACCGATCCCCTACCTACAGACCTGAGCTAGTCATCTAAATATATACCAACAGGCCTTCTCCCTGCACTAGTCAGCTAACCTAATAACTACCCCCCCCCCCCCCTCCAGTCCATCATTATAGATTAAGATGTCCTGAATTTCCTCACATACAGACGTCCAGTAGCAGAGAGACACACACACACAACCCTGATGTAGTCGAAGGCTGGTGCCAGTGGGAAATGACTCCAGCCAGCACTATACAACCAATGAATATTTAAAAGAACTCCTTTAATCACTTAGCATTTAGGAGAGCTGAAGACATGTGATGCTTTAAACCACCCAGCATGAATATTTCACCACGCATACTTCTTCATCCTAGGTCTTTCATTTCCGCCTATTCATATTTCATATGACAGTGAACTGTTGTAGCATGTACACCATTACAGAGCTAGGGCTGGGAACTCACTAACATCAAGGTAATCCGAGTACACCAATTAAAACTGGTGCACTTGAACTATGGCAGAGTTCAATTCCTTCGATTCGTTTACATGCTAGCTGATTTTGTTTTGGACTGGCCTGAATGTCCTGCAGGGACTGTTATGGGCTCTGGAGCAGAGTCGTAAAGTCCTGCTCTGTCACGTTGAGACTTCGCAGTGGGGACCATGAAAGGGAGAGCGGATTTGGTGAAAGGAGTTGAGCGCCTGCATATTCTGGGGAAGGACTTCTGACATTACCATACAGCTCTCTCAAGTACGTTTATCAAATCTCTGCAGGCCTTAAAGTGATGAACTGTCATTTTAGAGCTTCATCTTGTAACAGTCTGACTGGCGAGCTCACTGGCCCAGACAAGATGAGGAGGATATTTATTATGGAGAATGAGTTTCAATAGAACCTCATTAAATATGGATTAAAGGGTTTGGCGACTTTTGGGTGTTTACAGTACAAGTGTTTGACTCAGACCACTGAGCTAGCATGAGAAGGCACTTCTGATCGCTGATCTTCTGCCGTACTACTATATACAAGCGCTAACCGTACATCGCTTTGGATAAAAGCGTCGGCCAAATGAATACAATGCGACGTAAAACGTACGAGCACCGTAGGAGAACCAGCCCTGATTGTGGATGCTGGAGACAGGCTGGCGTGTCTTGGGGAGATATGGCCATCTCCTGCAGCATCGATCCCGTGATGAATGGCTCCGCCGCCGCCCCTGCATTAGCATCCGTTAGCTCTGGAGCAGGTGGAGACACAGCGGCCATGACAGCTGCCATCTTGAAGCTGTGGACGAGTATTCTGGAATGGATGACAGACTAGTCTCTCCATCACCTCAACCCCCGTCCCTACCAGTGGTGTGACTGTTGGAGAAGACTTCTCCACAGGGACCACGTAGAAACACAAGGGATTTGGAATTGGAGCGCTGCCCAAAAAATACAAAAAATAATCAGACTTTTCAAGGGCGACGTGCGGTGTTCTGTCCGACTGGTGACAAGCAGAGCTAGGGTGCTCTTCTGGTAGGTCACTAATACAGTTCTACCGAGGCAGGAGTGAGCCTAGTGAAATGCCATCTGCCCAACTGCTAGGGCTTCGTTGAATCCCTCTTGGTCTTGATTTAGAGGAGTGGGTTGAGCAGTATTCCACCTGCTCCCACTGGTGTTATTATCAGCTTCACTCAAATGTCACCCAGCTAAGTAAGCTAGCTGGCTTCCACACACATTAGTCTGTGCTGGAATGATAAGAGGCGGCCATTGTCTCATACAGCAGTCGCTAATTCTCTCGTTTGGGCATTATGTTGGAAAATGAAAGCGCATGAGATCTGCCTAGTTTAAACCAAACTTCATTCCACATGGAAGGAATGTTTTTATATTTAAATGTTGTGAACATGAAACATTTCTGCTTGAATAAATCCACCCCTAGAACACCAGACATTAGGAGGCAAGGTTAGACCAGAAATGCAACAGTTACATGCAGGGAGGGAAGATTGGATTTAAACGATGGTGTACGATAAAAGTTCTAAAATAATCTGTTGCGAAATGCCAAACAGAGAGGAAACAGGAAAGGTCACTTCACAGCTTCATACAGTTCAATACTTCAACAACCGACAACCTCCCTTCAATACCAAACAGAGACACAACTTTTGACAAGGGGGAAAAAACAAAATCTCAAAGAAAAAAGATCAACACAAGCTTCTGTTAATCCATGACAAGCTGAGCTGAGCTGAATGCAGAGCTAGCGGAGGCTGGTTCAGCCCTGGTGCTCTCTCACAGACTGGGAGGCTGGTTCAGCCCTGGCGCTCTCTCACAGATTGGGTGGCAGCAGTAGTGTGCAGGTGGCAGTGATTAATGGTGCATCCACCCTCTAGTCTGAACATATTCCTGGGGCTCAGTGGCACACGCTGACGTGAGCCAGGATGGCAGCCAGGAGCCAAGTCTATCTTTCCAGAACAGGACGTTTCTAAACCGTGCCCACAGCGAGCGGATTTGTGACTTCGTACTTTTGTTCTCAAACCCCTCAATCCAACAACAGCTGTTTTTGTTGTTGTTGTTGCAACAAGTAAACAGCCGAAATGCTGAATGAACTTTAGAAACCAATTTCAAGAGTGGGAACAAGTCCAAAACTGTGATCTATCCCACGAGCACAATATGACCCTGAAGGCTTTCAGAGACCCCAGTCCCAAACCAATCTTCAAACCAATAAACCCTTTCTGCCAAAGGAGTTGTGATCATGCTGAACGTGGTGGAATGTGGCCTCTGGCTGTATTAAGGCCACCCTGCCTGGGCTGGGGAGCGTGTTAGCCCTGATAAACGAGTGTGTGGAGGGGCTGTGAAGGCAAGGGGGAGAGGGGAGCTTCTCTAATTGCGTCTGTAGGCTGGGGGAGGACGTCAGGGGACAGGGTCAATACCGCCCGCCAGTTCTCATGGGGAGCAGGGACACGGAGCATCTGTCCTGGTCACATTCCCCAGGGGAGACGGCCAGAGAGGGAGGGGGTGAGGGAGGGGGTGAGGAACACCCAATGCGTTAGTTTACCTGGTGCTTTCAGCAGACGGAAGGGGGAAGGGGTTTTGAACCTGTAGCCTCTGGATCTGCAGTCAGATGCTCTACCCGCTGAGCTAGCAACAATGAGGCTGCTCGCGCGCGCGCGGGGGGGGGGGATGGTCGAGAACGTCAGTCAAACACGACCCAGCGAGAGCCCCCCCCATCGAGAAAGCTAGAGGCTGGGGAGGAAGGGGATGAAGCTGCCAGACACTCTTTTATCTCTTACTCCCTGTGGATAGACTCCAGCACTGCTGAGCACTTCACAGAGGAGGGAGGGAGAGAGAGATGTGATCCATCTGTAGGTGGTCAGAGCAGCTCAGCTGCTGGATGCTGGATCAGACCAGCGCCGCGCTGACGACTCCAGAGAAGCAGCCGTCATGCAACATCTCTGGGCGTATGAGCTCAACGCCCTGGCAGCGCTGAGCAGCTTAGTATGACTCATCACAGAGCAGAGGGAGATAACCTTGAGACGTGCCACTGTTCAAATCCCCCCGGGGAGGCAACACTGCTCTGCAACTAATCTACAGTCGACTCAGAAATTACTGTAACCTCTGGTAAAGATGTCAAAAAGGGTTATCAAAAAAAGACTTCTTTCCCCAGTCAGGTTAACAACGACAAAAAAAGGTCTAATATGAAAGGAAAAATGCTTCCGTTACATTTTGTTCAAAATCATTTCTAGACATTTTGCTTAAAAAATTATAATTTCATGGTGACAAAATGTTACCTAATAAATGCTCCTAATAAATGTACTGTAATTGAAGTTTGGATATTTCTCATTTTTCCAGTGTGACATTAAGCTAAATAACCAAAAGTTTAAGTTTTTAAAACCCTTTTACTCATCGTTACCAGGGTACCAGTAA
Organism: Hypomesus nipponensis; assembly: GCF_054491055.1. NCBI lineage: Eukaryota > Metazoa > Chordata > Actinopteri > Osmeriformes > Osmeridae > Hypomesus > Hypomesus nipponensis. The sequence continues at coordinate 11,636,918 of NC_140380.1, read as the reverse complement.
CTCCAGAGTTGACTGCATGTGCTGACTCTGAACATGGTGTTCCACGTCAGAGCAGAGAGGTATACAGAACATGCCGGTCCTGCTTCCTCTTCTACCAAGATATGGAGTAGAGAGTCTCACTGCTCTGAAATTCAGCTTCACGTGGCGCTAGAAATGGCTTTCAACAGCATCAACCTGACAAGCATTACTTTAATGGCGCCGGTTTAATCTAGCACGAGTGAAGTGGGACACCTGCATGGGGTGGAAACGTTCAGTCTGAGATGGATACTGCTTCTAGAAAGAGTGAGGGAAATAAGTCAATGTGAGAAAGACTTGAAGGTTAGACAAGTTAACTCTTGAACTCTTGTACTCGCTGTAAAATATTTTACTGTTGATTGTTCTTCTACAGGTACAGTGTTGCACTTTTTGGGGTTCATGTTGTTTTAATTTGTAACTTGTATAACTGCATGCTCTTATGGGTCTTCCCTTGGCACTTGCTTAGTTTTTCACAATGTATGCTTTATGTTTTGACTGCTTGCTGTGTGGGACTACCTTGTTGTTATGATCAGTGACCTATGCTCTTTTGAAAAGCTCTCTCTTGGAAGTCGCTTTGGATAAATGCGTCTGCTAAATGCATAAATGTAATGTAAAGACAGACGTACCTCGGCGCTCTTCTTCATGGCTTCTCTCCTGGCAGCTTTTTCCTTCATCTTCTTCTCCTGCAGAGAAAAGAGAGGACACACTTTAGCATGTTTATCTACGAGGACGTGTCGAGGATGCGCGTTGGTGTTTTAAACTGACACCTGGAAACCAAGACAGGAAGGGAGGCGTCATCAGATCTCAGTCTGTAAGAGTTGGGGGTGAGTGGTGCGTTCCACCTGGTGTGTTAATCAGCTTCACTGTCTCCCAGCTCAGTAGGCTGCCCCCTACAGGCCTGGAGAAGACACACAGGTCTGTGCTGGGACGATAGGGGAAGGATGAGGGAGGAGAGGAAGGAATATAGCAGGAACTAGGAAGTGAGGATAAGGAAGTAGGAAGTGAGGATAAGGGAGTAGGAAGTGAGGATAAGGAAGTAGGAACACTGCCAATACAGGAGGGGGGGTGGTGGGGGTAGTGTTGGGGGTGGGGGTGATGACGGAGTATTGAAAGGTGGCAAGGTTTCTGGCAGGAAAACGGAACCAGATCAAAACGAAACGCTGACCTTGCAGAAGCGAGCACGAATTTCAGCTGACCTCCGCTGCAGTCGTTTGGCCCCGACTGCACATTCAGGAGAGGACAGCCTGACCGCAGCAAACGACCCAACGACACAACAGACCTTCTTTGCTCGCCGTGTGTGTGTGTGTGTGTGTGTGTGTGGGGAGGCAGAAGGCTAATGACATGCAGTGCATTAGATCACGTCAGCAGCTGACTCATCACTTCCTAATGTCTTCTGCAAATGTCGTCCAGTGAAGACCACTGGTTGCATAAAGAAAATAGGCAGGAAAACGTCCCGGATTCCCATCAGTTCGCCTTCCTGGTCGCCTTCCTGGTTGTGTGTAAGGGGCTCAAGGAGGGGCCTCATCCCCTCGGAGAATGACAGGACTGACAGGACCAGAGGGCTCTGATGCCCCTTCTGGGTTTCTAAAGGGCTTTTACACACCACAAGGGCTGTACTAAAACCTAAGTATGGTTACGTACTCGAGTCTAACCTTCAAACAGAATGAGAGAGAAAAACAGAGAGAGAGAGAGACAGAGGGGGGGGGGGAGAGAGAGCGAGAGGGGAAAAAGACAGACAGAAAGAGAGGAGAGAGAAAAGACGAGGAAGTGTGTTTGGAGGAGGAGAGGCAGTAATCTACAGCCAAAGAGGAGCTGTGAGGAGAGAGGAGCTGTGAGGAGAGAGGAGCTGTGAGGAGAGAGGAGCTGTGAGGAGAGAGGAGCTGTGAGGAGAGAGGAGCTGTGAGGAGAGAGGAGCTGTGAGGAGAGAGGGGCTGTGAGGAGAGAGGAGCTGTGAGGAGAGAGGCTGTGAGGAGAGAGGCTGTGAGGAGAGAGGGGCTGTGAGGAGAGAGGAGCTGTGAGGAGAGAGGAGCTGTGAGGAGAGAGAGGCTGTGAGGAGAGAGGGGCTGTGAGGAGAGAGGGGCTGTGAGGAGAGAGGAGCTGTGAGGAGAGAGAGGCTGTGAGGAGAGAGGGGCTGTGAGGAGAGAGGGGCTGTGAGGAGAGAGGGGCTGTGAGGAGAGAGGGGCTGTGAGGAGAGAGGGGCTGTGAGAGCATCTTGAAACATCTAGAACCTGCAGGACAGTGGACCCTGAGGACCAGGGTGAACAACCCTGCTCTACTGTCTCTGGTCTGTGAGATAAACAAGCAGATCCAGTTCTGAGGACTTGAACAATAGGAAGCACAAAAAAACATTCTAATCACTCTGGCAAGAATGTGAAAACGTGCCCTACGAGCCTGATCATACATCATATCAGTCTGTGTGTGTGTGTGTCTCTTCCAATCAGAGGCAGACGGCAGACGTGGAGCGTGGTGGAGGGGGGTACTTGTCCTGCCAGCTAGGCAGGAGTGATTCATGTGCTGGTAGGAGCTGCTAATTGATTCCTGGGCAGTGTTCTCCAACGAGGCCGGCGACTCAGCGCCAAAGAGAAAATGGATTTTTAAGCGTCTGTTTTCCCTCCTTCCGCGTCGGAGTGTCATTGCAGGCGGCGCTGCTTGGCAACGGTTGTCGAGTGCGACCGATGAACCGGACGAGCCATTAAACGCAACGCCCAAGAGTACGTGACGCGTGGGGGGGGCGGCAGGGGGGCTCTGAGGCACCACCTACTCTGGGGACCCTTCCGCACGGTGAGCGGGAGGGGCTGACGACGGCTTCGCTGACGACGGCTTCGCTGACGACGGCTTCGCTGACGACGGCTTCGCTGACGCAGGAGCGATGCGGTCGCCATCTTTAAATCGCCCGTTGACGGTAAAAGGGAGAAACTGTGTGTGTTTATAAATCTCATCGCTGAAGAACAGTGACTTCAGTTATAAGTAATGGTTATTCCGGTTCTAGATTTGGTACATATGTACATATCTATCTATATTGTGATAATTGTATATATACTATATTAGAAATGAAGATGTATGTTAAGTTCAGCTCAGTGGTTAAAGCATTTGCAGTGCAGAGCAAGCAGATTCAAATGCTCTGTGTGCAACCTGCTCTCGTCTAGATGACGGCCCTCGGCCCGCTCTCTCCTGAAGCACGATGTTCAGTGTCCTACCTCATCAATATTCAGCTGAACAACACCTGCCACGCCAAAGACCACTCGTTACATTCTCCAATTAAATTATACCATCATGGCGCCATTAAATCAAAATAGGATGGCAACGAACACGAGAGAAAACAGAATCCATTCGTCAATATTTCTCCACTGGCTAGGAGAGAACTCTCTACAAATAAGGTGAGCCCAGGAAAACCTTCTTTCTGCAGCTATTCCGGGATCTTCTGAGAGAGAAAAAGAAATCTACTGCAATTTCTCTCTGAAAAATATGACCGGGGCGATCGGCATCTCCCATGGGCTGCCTGCAGGCTTCAAGCAGCAGGTCAGACCCAGCTATGTCAGGGATTTTCATTTGGGTTCCTAACAGTGATTTATTGAGTATTCTGGCAGTATTTTGTGTGTGTATATAAACACACTCTGCTCTGATGCTTGGTGCCTAGGGTAACCTGGGGTGTGAGAGAAGGAGACGTCTTCTGTGGGTGAATGTAGCGTGTTGCAGGCAAGGGCAGGTTAAGATGCTGGTCTAAGCAGTGAAGCTGCTGGGTTTAACAATCTGCAGTTGGTTTCTGATGCGTTGGGCATGTTCAAGAGCGTTCCTGTGAGAAAGGGAGGAGGAGTGTAATGGTTCTGGTTGTGATGGGGTCGGTATGGGGAGGGGGCAGGAACAGCTGCCTAGCCATTTGCCTTTTATCAGGGAGAGGTTATTAAACTTAGGAGGCAGGGTCCGTGGTGAAGCTTGTGGAATGCTAGGCGGTCTCCTGGTCTGGTCTGCTCTCCTGGTCTGGTCTCCTGGTCTGGTCTCCTAGTCTGGTCTCCTAGTCTGGTCTCCTAGTCTGGTCTCCTAGTCTGGTCTCCTAGTCTGGTCTCCTAGTCTGGTCTCCTAGTCTGGTCTGGTCTCCTGGTCTGGTCTGGTCTGCTCTCCTGGTCTGCTCTCCTGGTCTGCTCTCCTGGTCTGCTCTCCTGGTCTGGTCTCCTGGTCTGGTCTCCTGGTCTGGTCTCCTGGTCTGGTCTCCTAGTCTGGTCTGGTCTCCTGGTCTGGTCTGGTCTCCTAGTCTGGTCTGGTCTCCTAGTCTGGTCTGGTCTCCTAGTCTGGTCTGGTCTCCTAGTCTGGTCTGGTCTCCTAGTCTGGTCTGGTCTCCTGGTCTGGTCTGGTCTCCTGGTCTGGTCTGGTCTCCTGGTCTGGTCTGGTCTCCTAGTCTGGTCTGGTCTCCTAGTCTGGTCTGGTCTCCTAGTCTGGTCTGGTCTCCTAGTCTGGTCTGGTCTGGTCTCCTAGTCTGGTCTGGTCTGGTCTCCTAGTCTGGTCTGGTCTGGTCTCCTAGTCTGGTCTGGTCTGGTCTCCTAGTCTGGTCTGGTCTGGTCTCCTAGTCTGGTCTGGTCTCCTAGTCTGGTCTGGTCTCCTAGTCTAGTCTGGTCTCCTAGTCTAGTCTGGTCTCCTAGTCTAGTCTGGTCTCCTGGTCTGGTCTGGTCTCCTGGTCTGGTCTCCTAGTTTGATCTCCTAGTCTGGTCTCCTAGTCTGATCTCCTAGTCTGATCTCCTAGTTTGGTCTGGTCTCCTGGTCTGGTCTCCTAGTTTGATCTCCTAGTCTGGTCTCCTAGTCTGGTCTCCTAGTCTGATCTCCTAGTTTGGTCTGGTCTCCTGGTTTCTGCTCAAGTCAGCAACAGCAGCTGCTTGTAGTCATTCCAGAGACCCAGCTGGTCTGTACCTCACCTCAATCACTCTCAGCTAATGACCGGAGGGGGTGTGTGTGCGCCTGTGTGTGTAAAAGCGTGTGTAAACAAGTGTGTCGTTTGGGGGGGGGGGGGGGGGAGTGCGCGAGAGAGAACGACAGCTGGGATATTTTTCATCCCTGAATATGCTACCTGCGACAGACAGTGATCTGGTTTAGCTAGAGAACTCTGCTGTTGGTTTCTAGAACAGCATCCAGTCAGAACCGGTTTTTAAAGATATATATAAATGGGTCATTTTCATGCTTTATGGGACAGGACAGTTCAAGGTAGACAGGAAAAAGGAAGGAGAGAGAGGGAGGCAGGAAGACATGCGGCATAGGACCCGGGCTGGATTCGAACCCAGGCCTCTTTGATAAAGCTCACACAGCCCCCGGAACCCACGTAGAAACATCGTCTTACCCGCTTCTTCTCCTTGACCTTGCGGCTGTACTCCTGCTTGTCGAAGGCCTGGTCCTCCAGACGGAGCCGCTCCCGGGCCTTCTCCACGTCGATCCCAGACTGCTCCTCATCGCCCTCCACAGGCACAGCCGTCCTCTGGAGGGGGGGCCACTGCTGCACCACCTGGGGTGAGGGGGGTGGAGGTGGATGAGGTTGGTGAGGGGGGAGGAAGGGGATCAACATGCGGTCTTTAACAACAGGGATATTTCACTTTTCAGTTCAACACACAAATACAAGTTACAGGCTTGTTCGTCCAGCCTAACCCTAGGGGTTGTGAGATGAGACTCTTCGGCTCAAACAGGTGTGTTTAGTTTGAGTTGTGGAGTTTAAAGGCTGTTAGATCAAACCTGTCCATCGTCCGTGAAGATGGTTTTGGTGTTCAGATGGAAGTTTCTCTTCAAGGCCTTCTTGGCATCTTTGAATTTCGTCTCCTTCTCCGTTTTCGTGTTGAGTTTGGTGTCACTCTCCTAACACGCGTAAAGACATAGGCAGACAGAGAGAGGAGGAAAATCTCAGAAACGATGACAGAATCAATCAACTTTGAGAGGGATCTTTTCCCTGAAATAATGCTCAATCTTGGGGCTTTAAACTGAAAAGGCTCAAATCTGGCCCCTGTCCATTTGCTGCAGCAGATTGAAGAACCATGTGACAAATTTCATTTCCTGTTTCCCATTGTTTCTGGTAGCAACTCTGTTATGAACCACTTCCATTCTCAAATTAAACTGTCAATTCCCATTCTGCTACAGGGTGTGAGTGTCCCAGTAACACCAGGTAACTCTTCACACCTTTTTCAAAACGTCAGATTTTTTTAACATTCGCATAGGCAAGTCAAGGACTATTCATAACATGAAATAATTTGACCTTTCACCTCATAATTTCAACAACAATGGATAACTCTGAATATGCGTTTGCTGTTGGCTGCCACGAACACTACAACACCAGATTTAACATTCACAACGCGGCGCCAATTCTTTGTTCTTAAAGAGCTGTTTTGCCCAACATGAATTCGGTTTCCTCGCTGTGGCCAAGAGTACATGTACTTTTCTTGGCACGTAGCAGCCAAGCCCTCTCCCGTTAAGAGTAATATAGAGAGCCCTCCTGCCTCAGGTGTTAATAAAACAAACCTCTGGAATATGAGCTGAGATTAACACGCGACGCAGTCTGCTGACTTGGCTCTCGGCGCCAGGCAGAAATACTGCATGGGCAGATTATAACGACAGCGCTCCTCGCTCCAGGGGCTGCGAGTCGATGCTTCGGTCTCTGGCTCGCTTTCAGGCCTGCTCGTTTTTAACACAGAATTTACGCCTGCGTGCTCGCTTAACCATATATTGACAAATCTGGAGTCAATTGGCAAGGTTATGCATTTCATGGTTCGATAAATGATGCGATTTCTCCCATGTGAGCGCTGATTAACATCGTCAATTAGATTTAACCGATAAGAGCGTATGAACCGCGAGCGTCCTTCAGAACGTCGGGCCCGGAGAACGACCTTTGGATAGTTTCCACTTTCCACAAATCCTAAAAACAAAAGACTTGTGAATTATCAAATGAGAACGGGCCAGTAGGGGAGGGAGGCTCGGTCACAGATAAAGATGCTGCATTTCAGCCCTTCTCAGACAGGATATAGCCATTGTTCTCATCATCTCCATTCGTCTCATGAGTGATTTACCAAAAAATCCATCCCAAATTCCCTTTGTATTCGTGCGTTATTGTTCTGCCGACAAGACTGTATTCAACTATCCAGCAGTAGCGTCATCCATTTTAAGAATTCGATTCAAAGCCGTTTGGAATAGATTAAGGGATGAAAAGAATGGTTCTTCGCAACAAAAGGATTGCGGGAAGATAAGCGATGCGAACAGGCGGCCCTGATATCCGAAGTGTTCTGTTACCGCGGAAATCCAATCTCTGCATTCTGGGGTGTTGTCAAGGTCACTAAAAAACGGAGCAGATCGTCATTAGCGAAAGACACCCACAGGATCTTTCAGTTTCAACTCTGAAATCAAACCTGAAGTCATTAGCTATTCTCACAACCTGCCTCCATTTTCTCACATTCCATCTTTCTGAAGCAGAAAAACCCCAGGGAAGAGTCACCTCTAGACCTCATTTCCTTAAATCTCCTCGTTTAATAAGTGCTTCACACGGGAGAAACGGAGCGCGCAGAGGATTGTGAATGAAGCGCTGACATTTCTTTGAGTGTGAGGTTATTGCACTGCATTTTTAATGGAGAAATTATGCGCCCCTTGAAAAAATGTGTCTCAGAAAAAAAAGATTTGAAAAGAAATTCAATATGTGCGTCTTGCAAAAAAAAAATCCCCTCTCTCCGACTCTAAGATCTTTGCATTTCATTTAATCGTTTATGAAAAAGGGGAGAGACGTTTAATCCCAGTTTAGGAGCGAGTCTTTCACCAACTTCCAGCATGAACTCTGGGAGGAGAAATGTCTCAAGTGGTGAGGCTGGGCTGGGGAGAGGCTGGGGCAGGGCGAGGCTGGAGCAGGGCGAGGCTGGGGCAGGGAGAGGCTGAGGCAGGGAGAGGCTGGGGCAGGGAGAGGCTGGGGAAGGGCGAGGCTGGGGCAGGGCGAGGCAGGGAGAGGCTGAGGCAGGGCGAGGCTGGGGAAGGGCGAGGCTGGGGAAGGGCGAGGCTGAGGCAGGGCGAGGCTGGGGAAGGGCGAGGCTGGGGAAGGGCGAGGCTGGGGAGAGGCTGGGGCAGGGCGAGGCTGGGGCAGGCAGGGTGATAGAAAGGGTATCTTGATGGAGCTATGAGACATGCTGCAGTGAAGCACATCTTTTAAAAAGTAATATTTGGGAACGGTTCATTGAAACACACAACTTCATACATGCATGCGCACGCACACACACACACACACACACACACTCTCTTTGCCGCACTTGAGCTAAAACCAAAGATTGATTCAAGACATAAACCATAATGATATATGGGTGTTTGGAAGACATTCTCATGGTGCTATGAGAGTAAAAGTTTAGCCTGGCTCATGGATAGGCCTGATTTATGGCTTGTTCTGTCTGGACAGCTGCGCTCAGCGAGCATCCCTCTCCCTGACGCCCCGCACGTCCTGACAGGAATGGCTCACGGCCAATTAATCGACTGGAGTGGAGATCAGACACTCACCAATCAATGGACCAATCAATCAATCAATAAATGGACTGAACCGAACCAAACACCATCGTTAAGGAGGGGAGGGGGGGGGACTGGCTGGCTGGATGGATGGATCAACAGTACATCTGTTCTTATGATCATTTCTGGCACATTAGTTAAAATATATTTGTTTTCAAACCAGATCTAGAGGCTGGATATCAACCCTGCTCCCTCACCTGCAGAGAACCAGGGACTACTGAAACATTGAAGAAGTCTCCTAACCCCTGGAAGGGAACTTGGGGCAACAGCAGAGAGGGTGAAAGGGTGAACAGACCACCTAGCATCATGGAAGTTTCTGTGGCAGAGCGTCTTCTGAGAAGGTGTGGTGCGACTCGTCTGTTATGGAGCTCACAGGATGACAGACTTGCTCTCACTAGACTGCTTCGATCAATCTCACCACACGAAAGCTGCTTTTCCAAAAGGACAAATGTCTGGCCTGGGAGTGGCAGGGCGTGTGGGACTGTTGCCAATCAAATAACAGTCAGGGTGAGAGAAAGTGTTGTCTCCACCATATCACATTCACTCAGCACCAGCACAAGCTGCAGGAAGGGGAGGGGGGGAGGGGGGGGGCTCGGTGTTCACAGATCGATCCCTTTAAGAAACACAGAACCAATAACTCAACACCGAGAGGGAGAACAGACGTTATTTGAACTACGATTGCCAATGATATCAATGTTGATGTTCTGGTGATGAGGGAAGGGTAAAGCAAGGTAACACTCTCCACATCACCACCCCTGACCACTGTCTCCTCTCCAGTAAAGCAAGGTAACACTCTCCACATCACCACCCCTGACCACTGTCTCCTCTCCAGTAAAGCAAGGTAACACTCTCCACATCAGTATCCTGGACACAGCTGGAGGCACCCCAGCTCATTCTCATCTCCCACTGGCTGTGAGGGCCTGATCCATCCGCACCAACACCTCCAAAAACAGAAACAAACCTGGTAAACGAAGGCAACAAAAAATGAAACCATAGTAATGGAGACGAGCAGTGTTCCCTGGAGGTGGAGAGAGTCGTGTCTGAATCATGCCCTGTCTCCTCCCACTCATCCACCAGAGACGCGTCGGTGAACGCTTCTGCCGAGACACACTTCCTCCAGACACCATGAGCACATCACTGAGGAGGAGGAGGAGAGAGAGGAGGAGAGAGAAGGTAGGAGACACTTCCTCCAGACACCATGAGCACATCACTGAGGAGGAGGAAGAGGAGAGAGGAGGAGAGAGAGGAGGAGAGAGAAGGTAGGAGACACTTCCTCCAGACACCATGAGCACATCACTGAGGAGGAGGATGAGGAGAGAGAGGAGGAGAGAGAAGTTAGGAGACACTTCCTCCAGACACCATGAGCACATCACTGAGGAGGAGGAAGAGGAGAGAGGAGGAGAGAGAAGGTAGGAGACACTTCCTCCAGACACCATGAGCACATCACTGAGGAGGAGGAGAGGAGAGAGGAGGAGAAGAGAGAAGGTAGGAGAAGGACAGAGAGGAGGAGAGGAAGCGCCTTGTGACGTTAAAGCAAAACGTCTCCTGACCTCTTTAAAACTCTCCACCCCCTCCTCTCCACCCTCTCCTCTCCACCCTCTCCTGTCCACCCTCTCCTGTCCACCCTCTCCTCTCCACCCTCTCCTGTCCACCCTCTCCTCTCCACCCTCTCCTCTCCACCCTCTCCTCTCCACCCTCTCCTGTCCACCCTCTCCTCTCCACCCTCTCCTGTCCACCCTCTCCTGTCCACCCTCTCCTCTCCACCCTCAGGCTCGTCTCTCCACAGGATGAGCAGGATGGGTTATTTCCTGCTTCACATGGGAGCTAGCCCAATTTGTTTTCCCTGAGGTGCTCCAACGCTAAATATAAGCAGGAAGGAGTTCGAGGAGACCTATTTCTCCTGCTTTCCTTCCAGTCGTCTGACTTCCCCCCCGTCCACAGACGTGGGCACTGAGTTCAATCACTGACGCACACAATTGTGCTCCTGATACATTTCTCCTCTTCTGACCGACATAGAAAGCAGACACTGGAGGCTTGAGGTTTGAAAACTGTTTTAAAGTTTAAACGGCAGGCAGGTCTGGGTTTATACACCGCAAGGCCCAATAGGGAGATTTGTCTTAGTGATTGTAGTAATAATAATTTAAGAGAAGACCTTGGTGCCAGCTCATGACTGACCCAGAGAGACCCAGGTGAGCAGACTGACCCAGAGAGACCCAGGTGAGCAGACTGACCCAGAGAGACCCAGGTGAACAGACTGACCCAGAGAGACCCAGGTGAGCAGACTGACCCAGAGGGACCCAGGTGAGCAGACTGACCCAGAGAGACCCAGGTGAGCAGACTACACGTGAGGCTGGGCAGGACAGGGCAGTTTCAACAGTCTTACCTCATCACTCTGGTCTTCCTCCTCCAAACTGAAGACATCTTTCCTCTTCACCATCAGCAGGTCCAAGTCTCTCAAATCTTCATCTTCCTCTTCTTCCTCGGCACCAAAGAGCCCCTTAGGTCTTTTCTCCTCTTCATCATCATCCTCCTCCTCACTGTCTGAGGTTGTGCAGTCTGGAACACTAGGACCGTCTCCTAAGAGCTTGGTCCTGAAGCTCTTCAGGTCCTCCTCCTCCCCCTCCTCCTCCTCCTCCGCCCCGGCCTGCCTGGTGCTCCTCTGTTTCTGGGCTGTGGCGAGGAAACGAACCCTGGGGGCCATGGCCAGACCCAGGGACCTGCTCAGGAACACCCGGGACCTCGGTCAGGACACGACACACTTCAGCAACACGTGATCATCTCTGCCTGCCTCCCACTCTCTCTCTCCCCCTCCTCGCCTCTGCCTCCCCCAGTGTACTTACACGGCATACTCCTGGAGAGGGAGCTGGAACACATCAAATACGTCCTTGTTCTTCATGAGGTAGACGGAGCGAAGGTAGGAGACAAAACACTGAGGAGAAAGGAAAGAGAGAGAGTCAACTACAACTGTTAGATCTGGAGAGAGGAGATGTGATAGGGCAGGAAGAGAGAATGGCAGGAGGGAAGGAGAGAGGGATCACAGACGTTTGTGATGAGGGAGAATAAAAAACATTGTGTTGTAGGAACAAAACATCTACATTTATATCCGACCCTCCACCACCCCCCCCCCCCCCCGTAAAAATGGAGATCTGGTCAAATAAAGTCATAACCCCTGCTATGAGATGTTTCTGTTCCGTGTTTCAGGCCAGGAACAGAAAGGGTGAAGTTGAGAAGCCCATCCTTTCAAAAGAATATATATTTGTAATAGTCAATCGAGGGGATTGCTGTCATGAATCATTCCGCAGGTGCTTTGTCAGACTCATCACTGATCACATTTAGTCATTTTCAATTCTTTCATATTTCTGAGTTCAGACACGGACCCTCTGGGCTCTCTCCTTCTGCTCTTTCTCCTGGGCGAGGAAAGCTTCCAGCTTCTGCTGCACGTTCTGAAGCTTCTCCGGGTTCACCCTGAGGACAGAAGAAGAAGAACCTGACATCCTGAAACCAGAGAAGAAGAACGAGAACCAGAACAATGTCTTCATTTAGCAGACACTTTGACTCAAAGAGACATACAGTGGGCGGCTTTGAACCCGTGATCTCTTGATGTGTAGTCATGATCTAACCACACCTCTGAGCCGTTGCCCTAGAATGAAAGGCAGGCCTTCATCTCAAAAGGCCAATTATGAATGATTTATTTCAAATGTGTTTCTTATTTTCTAGGCTAAAGATGCATAAAATAACCATAAAAAGCTACAATAAGTGGATATTATCTTGTTAATTGCTGGAGATCATGGGAGACTGCAGGTTTTTCAACTCTGAATCTCAGCTCCTACAATCCGAGACTGGGATCTTAATCGCTGTTGAATGTTTCTTGATATTGAAATGGGCTGCGTCAGACCCCCTGACAACATGATTTTTAGCTGTAAATCTGAGGTTGAAGCTCGACCAATCAGGAGAGAGGACCAGACCCAGGAGGTTAATTGGGTTGTGCCCGGTATCATCCAACTCTGAGGATTCATTTGGCTTTCATTAGATTTCAAACAACATTGGGCTAACCCTCCATCTAACAGTAATTAGCAGGCTAATCTAAAGACACCATTTCTAAGAACTTCCCCCCATCCCCGTCTGATCTGTCCACCTAAAAGAGGAAGCTGCTAAACTGTCACCCTGATGGAAAACAGCCAGGCTCCCTCCCTGGGGATGAGAGGGGGGGGGCAGAGCCAGACTGGATCTCTCTGTAACTACAGACCACTCCTGGTCTCCTGTTAGCTGGTACTACAGACCAGTCTTGGTCTCCTGTTAGCTGGTACTACAGACCAGTCCTGGTCTCCTGTTAGCTGGTACTACAGACCAGTCCTGGTCTCCTGTTAGCTGGTACTACAGACCAGTCTTGGTCTCCTGTCAGCTGGTACTACAGACCAGTCCTGGTCTCCTGTTAGCTGGTACTACAGACCAGTCTTGGTCTCCTGTTGGCTGGTACTACAGACCAGTCCTGGTCTCCTGTTAGCTGGTACTACAGACCAGTCCTGGTCTCCTGTTAGCTGGTACTACAGACCAGTCCTGGTCTCCTGTTAGCTGGTACTACAGACCAGTCCTGGTCTACAACACTCACACACACGCGCGCACGCACACACACACACGCACGCACACACGCACACAGAGAGGGGATCCATCCATCCTGAACGTCCCCTAGCCTCATCACCATTCTCCTCACGCCGTCTTCCTCCGCCAGGTGGACACACACACACACACACACACACACACACACACATCCCATCCTGCTGTTGAAACCTGGTAGGCCAAGCCAGACCCCTCTCCCTTCCCCCTCTCTCTCACAAACACACACACACACACCAGTGAATGAATATTAGAAGTACTTAGGTTAACCTCCACCGCCAATAAATAGACAGGGAGGCTGAGTGACACTTGAGGACGTAACCGTGCTGTTGTGAGGACGTAACCTTGGTAACCGTGCTGTTGTGAGGATGTAACCTTGGTAACCGTGCTGTTGTGAGGATGTAAACTTGGTAACCGTGCTGTTGTGAAGACGCAACCTGGGTAACCGTGCTGTTGTGAGGATGTAACCTTGGTAACCGTGCTGTTGTGAGGATGTAACCTTGGTAACCGTGCTGTTGTGAGAACGTAACCTTGGTAACCGTGCTGTTGTGAGGACGTCCTCCCCTCTCCTCCAACTCACCGTCCTCCACGGCTGACAGACCAACCGTCCCACAGTCACTGGTTGTCTAGACGACCGTGGGGATAGAGAGCGTGTGAGGCGAGAAGACGATGAGCCTCCGTGTGTGGAGGAGTGTGTGTGTGTGGAGGAGTGTGTGTGTGTGTGGAGGAGTGTGTGTGTGTGGAGGAGTGTGTGTGTGTGGAGGAGTGTGTGTGTGTGGAGGAGTGTGTGTGTGTGGAGTAGTGTGTGTGTGTGGAGGGGTGTGTGTGTGGAAGGGGTGTGTGTGTGTGGAGGAGTGTGTGTGTGTGGAAGGGGTGTGTGTGTGTGGAGGAGTGTGTGTGTGTGGAAGGGGTGTGTGTGGAGGAGTGTGTGTGTGTGGAGGAGTGTGTGTGTGTGGAGGGGTGTGTGTGTGGAGGGGTGTGTGTGTGGAGGGGTGTGTGTGTGGAAGGGGTGTGTGTGTGGAGGAGTGTGTGTGTGTGGAGGGGTGTGTGTGTGGAGGAGTGTGTGTGTGTGGAGGGGTGTGTGTGTGGAGGGGTGTGTGTGTGGAGGGGTGTGTGTGTGGAGGGGTGTGTGTGTGGAGAAGTGTGTGTGTGGAGGGGTGTGTGTGTGGAAGGGGTGTGTGTGTGGAGGGGTGTGTGTGTGTGGAGGAGTGTGTGTGTGTGGAGGAGTGTGTGTGGAGGGGTGTGTGTGTGGAGGGGTGTGTGTGTGTGGAGGAGTGTGTGTGTGGAGGGGTGTGTGTGTGGAAGGGGTGTGTGTGTGGAGGAGTGTGTGTGTGGAAGGGGTGTGTGTGTGTGGAGGGGTGTGTGTGTGGAAGGGGTGTGTGTGTGGAGGAGTGTGTGTGTGGAAGGGGTGTGTGTGTGGAAGGGGGTAGCTTTTTGTTAACGAGTGCGCCCGTTACTGCAATATCGTCATCTGCAGAGCACCGAGTCTGACCTTGGTGCGTGAGGGTGTGTGCGTGTGTGCGTGTGTGTGTGTGTGTGTGTGTGTGTGTGTGTGTGTGGATCACCAGAGACCAGTGCTTATCAGTATTTAGCCAAAGGGGCTCCTGGCTGGAGGCTTGTCTCCACTGTGACACAAGGTGCTGCCCAAATCTGCCCTACTTAGTACCGCGCTGAGAGGCTGCCCCCAGCCAATATTACAACCCAGAATATATATACACCATTTAAAATGTTTTGTCAAATATAATTCTGTAGTCCCGTTGTGGTTAACAGTCAGGGGACACATACAAATGGTGAGTGTGTAAACCAACCCAGTTACAGGTCCACTCAGGTAAACAAGTTGATCTGAAGTAGCAAAGTCACTCAGGTGTGTGTCAAAAGGTGATGTTTCTCTGGTTGTTGTCATGGTGATGCCTGATGGAGCCGCCTGGCAGTGATGCCACCCACACTGCACTTCCTGTGGCTGTGGCATTATGGGTAACGCAGTCTTACTAGCCCCCAACCCCTTACCTGTCAGGTTGATGATTTGACACTGCAGCTACTGAGGTGACCATGGTGCATTAACACCGACTGAGGCATTCTGGGTAGCGTAGTCCTGTGTGGTGCAGGGGTACTGAGGCATTATGGGTAGCGTAGTCCTGTGTGGTGCAGGGGTACTGAGGCATTATGGGTAGCGTAGTCCTGTGTGGTACAGGGGTACTGAGGAATTATGGGTAGCGTAGTCCTGTGTGGTGCAGGGGTACTGAGGCATTATGGGTAGCGTAGTCCTGTGTGGTACAGGGGTACTGAGGAATTATGGGTAGCGTAGTCCTGTGTGGTGCAGGGGTACTGAGGCATTATGGGTAGCGTAGTCCTGTGTGGTGCAGGGGTACTGACTGTATTTTGTTGATGGGAACCTTCTTGTCCTGCAGCTGGGCCAGCATGGCCTTCTCCTCCGAGGGCAGCAACATCAGCAGAGCCTCTCCTCCCTCCTTGTACCTGGCAGGATACACGGGAGCAGGTTGGAAGGAGGCGACCAATCAGGGAGGAGAGGAGAGGGAGGAGAGGAGGGGAGGAGGGGAGGAGGGAGGAGAAGAGAGAAGGAGGAGGGGAGAGAAGGGAGGACAAGCACAGTACCAGATGGAGGGAAAGTAGGAGAACTACTAAAAATAAAGAAACTGATGTAAAAGATGACAAGAGGATGCAGAGAGGGAGGAGGGGAGGTAACTAAATCTGCATGTAGCTAGCTCTGTAACCAAGACAGATGGAGAGCAGACACAGATGAGATAAGAGGAATGGAGACAGAGGACAAATAAGTGAGGCAGAGTGAGAGGAGATAAAAGGAAGGAGAGAGGAGGGCAGGGAGAGAGATACAACAGACAGAGAGGCAGAGACAGATTGATAGCCTGATGTAGAGATGGACAGGAAGAGTCACAGATGGAAAAGAAGGAGAGAGAAAGGATCATCGCTCCATTCCTCTTCCTCAAACCCAGGAGGAGGCAGAGGAGAGGAGGACAGAGTGAGGTAGTGAGGCAGAGTGAGGTAGTGAGGCAGAGTGAAGTACCGAGGCAGTGAGGCAGAGTGAGGCCCAAAAGAGTCAGGAGTGTGTAAGGAGCTGTCTGACACCAGCAGCTGCTGTACTTTCAGCAACCAACACCTGACCCTCCCTCCCTCCCTCCCTGCCTCCCTCCCTCCCTGCCTCACACAAAGATACATTTTGGAACACCAGCCGGAATGAGTACTTGGCTTTAGATTCCCTCCCAGTCCCCCCTCCTCCTCCCCCTCCCCATCCCCCTCCTCCTCCCCCTCCCCCTCCCTCTCCTCTGGTAGCTCTAGCTCATGGATGCCAGCTTCCTCAGAGAGAAGCATATTGGCCAGGGTTCACACTTATACAAATGGCAGATAATATGCTTTGGGAAAGAGAGAGCGTCTGCTGTGCAATCCTGTTGGAGAGAAGGGGAGAGAGAGAGAGAGAGAGAGAGAGACAGAGAGAGAGAGAGAGAGAGAGAGAGAGAGAGAGAGAGAGAGAGAGCGAGAGAGAGAGAGAGAGAGAGAGAGAGAGAGAGAGGGAGGAGAGAGAAGAGAGAAAGGGAGGTCGAGAGGGAGGACGAGTGAATGGGAGGGAGAGAGGGAAAGTGTGCTGTACAATCCTATTAGAGGTAAAGAGGAGGAGAGGGAGGGAGAAGGAGAGAGAGGGAGGGAGAGGAGAGAGAGAGAGAGAGAGAGAGAGAGAGAGAGAGAGAGAGAGAGAGAGAGAGAGAGAGAGAGAGAGTGGTGCAATCGTGTTAGAGAGGCATGACACATGTCAGGGAACTTAAGAGATGGGGAGGAGGGGGGAGGAGGGGGGAGGAGGAGGGGGGAGGAGGGGGGGAGGAGGGGGGAGGAGGAGGGGGGAGGAGGGGGGGAGGAGGAGGGGGGAGGAGGGGGGAGGAGGAGGGGGGGAGTCGGCCCTGCTGGGGTGGTTTCTCACACTAACACACTGGACACTGACAGCTTGACACGGCTACTGGCAGAAAGAGGCAGAACACTGCAATTTGTTGGTACATTTGACTGAGGCACAGTTCAACTCTCTCCTGTCTCTCTCTCCTGTCTCTCTCTCCTGTCTCTCTCTCCCTCTCTCTCTCTCCACACAAACCCTCTCTCACACCCACTCTCATACTGTACGATTCTCTCCATCTCTCTCCTCTCATCTGCTTCACTCCCAAGGGATACTCCGTATCACAATGCCCGATTATAAGAACACACACACACCACTCCACACACATGTACGTCAGCACTGCAGCTCAGCAAACAGTCATTCGTGGAGGAGATACCGCCCCCTCTAGTGCTCCTGGAGCCAGCAAACAGCCCACGGCCAACAGACCAGGGTGTCCTCCCTCCTCCCTCCTCCTCACCACGTACAACACTAACCCTGGAGCTTGTCTCCATCAGCGCCAGCCTCCCCTTAATAGGCAGTGTTTTCTGGTATTTCACTGTGTGTGCCGCTTTTCCCCATTTTCCTTAAGCAGATCAAGCTGGCGTTAATAAGGAGCTCATCTGTGAAGCTCTCCTCTTCTGAGGATGTGGCTTCCATCTCCAGGAGAGGATGCCATGTGGCTCTCCAGGACAGCGCTGCACTGCCCTCTAGTGGACAACTCTGCAACAGCAGCACAACACACACAACCACATCTCAGAGAGAAGAGATGGGGAGAGAGAGAGAGAGAGAGAGAGAGAGAGAGAGAGGGGGGGGGGGGGGGGGGGGGAGTGTGTTCTGGGTCAGCTCACCTGGCCGTGCGGCCGACTCTGTGGATGTAGGTGTTGGCGTCTTCAGGACAGTCGTACTGAAGGACCCAGTTCACCGCAGGGAAGTCTGTCAACAAACAGCCACACAGTCAGAGCTGGTATCCTGTTCATCCTCACAGCCTCTCAACAAGCAGCAGGTCAGGGTCGTACCCAGGCCCCTGGCGGCGATGTCGGTGGCAAACAGGACGGCGTTCTTCTTCCTGATGAAGTCGTTGTAGACCTCCACCCTCTTCATCTGCTGCTGCTTGCCGTGTAGTGCCAGGATGGGCAGGCCGGGACGCAGCCTGCAGAATACACGGAACAAGTACTGGACCTGGGGGAGAGGGGGGAGAGAGAGGTTCAACATCAATGGGCTCCAGCTTTCGTCCCTGCTGGCTTGGTACATGGTGTGGTACATCATGACTCCGTCAGGAAGGGGGCTGTCTGGGAGGAGAAACCCGGCGCACCTCTTTACAGCAGGAGAAGAAGATGATGATCTTCTTGTGCAGGTGGCTCCTGATGAAGGAGAACAGCACGTTGACCTTGTGGTGCAGCTGACACACCACGTAGTTCTGCTCCAACGTGGCTGGAGTGCTAGGGGCACACAGGTCACACAGTCAGGACACTGACACCAGGTCACACAGTCAGGACACTGACACCAGGTCACACAGTCAGGACACTGACACCAGGTCACACAGTCAGGACACTGACACCAGGTCACACAGTCGGGACACTGACACCAGGTGACACAGTCGGGACACTGACACCAGGTCACACAGTCGGGACACAGACACCAGGTCACACAGTCGGGACACAGACACCAGGTCACACAGTCAGAACACAGACACCAGGTCACACAGTCAGGACACTGACACCAGGTCACACAGTCAGGACACTGACACCAGGTCACACAGTCGGGACACAGACACCAGGTCACACAGTCAGGACACTGACACCAGGTCACACAGTCAGGACACTGACACCAGGTCACACAGTCAGGACACTGACACCAGGTCGCAGGACGTTGCAGGTGCTACAGTTGTTATGGAACACCCATAGTAGGAAACAGCCTACACTATGTTACAATCCATCGCTAGAAATTCTGTCCAGTCAATAAACTGATTTTGTTCGGATGAAAAGAACTTAACCGCGTAGTACTTGTGTGTGTGATTCAGAAAAAACATTAACAAAGTCGATTAGGAAAGCAAAAACAAAAAAAAGGTTCTGAAATGCTGATATTATATTATCTAAGAGTACTTTGGGCAATTTGAGCCGCCCCTATTCTCTCTCCCCCTCTCTCCCCCCTGCCTCTCTCGCCTCCCTCTCTCCCCCTCTCTCTCTCTCCCTCCCCCCTCCTTCCCTCTCTCTCTCCCCTCCCTCTCTCTCTCCCCTCCCTCCCTCTCTCCCCTCCCTCTCTCTCTCCCCTCCCTCCCTCTCTCCCCTCCCTCCCTCTCTCCCCTCCCTCCCTCTCCCTCCCCTCCCTCTCTCTCTCCCCTCCCTCCCTCTCTCCCCTCCCTCCCCCTCTCCCCCTCTCTCCCCTCCCTCTCTCTCCCCTCCCTCTCTCTCCCCTCCCTCTCTCTCTCTCCCTCCCTCTCTCTCTCTCCCCTCCCTCTCTCTCTCTCCCCTCCCTCTCTCTCCCCTCCCTCCCCTCCCTCTCTCTCCCCTCCCTCCCTCTCTCTCCCCTCCCTCTCTCTCCCCTCCCTCTCTCTCCCCTCTTCTCCACTGCTGCAGTGTAGCCGTGCTCATGCAGTTGATAAATGAGCAGAGTTGGGAATCAGGGATGAAGGTCTGAAAGCAGCATCAACAAACAAACCACCTGGATCAGCAGATGTATTTCAAAGGGATGATTCATCTAAATACATGTGCCTTATCAACCTTTATTAAGTCGTTTGTGCACACACGTTTTACTGTGCTACCTCAGAAATGTGCTATGTTCATCTGTTCAAAAATGATGATTAATAATATTAAAGTGTGTTAGAGGTGAATAACTTGACGAGGAACACACAACTTCTCAGCTCGGTCAGTTGTCCTCTAGAGTAGAAGCTGATCGTCAGTAAACAGGACAAACCCACATGACTAATGAGCGTGGCAGACTGGGAGCTTACCTCTCTGGTGCACGGTCTCCAAAATGTTCATCAAAGGATGTGATGAAGTGAAATCAGCACATTGAATCAGCATCAGAATAAAGGTGGAATTACCCACAGCTAAAGCAAGTTAGCGAGTGGCGCAATCTGCCGTCTGGGAATATCCCAGAATGCACTGCATGGCTGAATACCAACTGGATATATCCCAGCTTGCACTGCTTTGTGTAACATTCCTTTGTGAAGCGTTCACTTACACTGACGTTTTTATCCAAAGCGACGGACAGAGGTGCAACCCGTTAATGGGAAGTGGAACGCTCTAACCACTAAGCTGTTATCATGATCCACACGCTCCTCCCTGGGGTCCCTTACCTGAACTTGGCCTTCTCGTGGACCCAGACGTACTGGGGGTCCCGGAGGCTGAGCCGGGCCAGCTCCCTGACGGACGTGGTCTGTGTGGCGGAGAACAGCAGAGTCTGTCTGCTCCTGGGGAGGTTCTCCACAATGGCGTTCATGGTGTCAGCAAAGCCCATGTCCAGGATACGATCTGCCTCGTCGAGGACTGGAGAAGGGAGGAGGACGATGGAGGAGGGAAGTGTGGAGGGAAGTGTGTTAGGTGTATGTGTGGAACCAAGTGAATTCTAACTATAAAGGCAGATCTAGAACCTTTGGCCCTGCCAGGAGGGAGGGTCAAAGGAGGAGAAGGTACCTAGCATGTGGAGGTCAGAGGAGTGGAAGGCGGCCGTCTCATCCATGTGCTGCAGCAGACGCCCAGGAGTACAGATGATGATGTTGGTGCGATGGATCCTCTCCGACTCCTGCTTCAGGTCCTGAAACCACCGCAGACAAGATACCCTCAGACTGATCACCTGTGTGTGTGTGTGTGTGTGGGGGGGGTTCTTCTTCTGTGAAAGTTTGTTTATTTATGTTCCAGTGAAAGGAAAGCCACCGGGCTACACCTGGGACGTTCAGGTGACACCTGTCTTTCAGAGCTCACGGCCACGGCACATTTCCACCAGAGTCTGTTGCGGCGCTCGTTACAGTACCTTTCCACCGATGACGAGCCCGGCGGAGAACTCGTGGTTCTTCCCCACCTTGCGGAGCACCTCAAACGTCTGGTAGGCCAGCTCTCTGGTGGGGGAGATGATCAGGGCTCCCAGCCCGTCCACGGCAGTCCACTGGTGACGGTACAAACACTCCAGCACCTGAACAGTCAACGTCAGCACACTTAGCGAGCGCTTGGATGTTTCTACTTATGATGATATGATGTGGAATTCACTGCACCGTACTATGAACTTTTAGTTGAAATGTAGTTGTTGCACTGTAGTTGAGATGTTTTTTTATTTATTGTGCGTGGCAGATTTGGACTGATCCTACACTAGGGACTCGGTATAACCTATTAAAATATGACCTAGGAGACTTATGAAACACTATGCCTAAAAGAACCCTACACAAAAGGTTCAACATGGCTATAATTCATCAGATGACTTCTAACTTCACACAGCTTTAGGGGTCGTTTTAATGCTTAAACGTGTTTCGCTCACTGGAATGATGAACGCCAATGTCTTCCCAGAACCCGTTTTTGCAGCACCCAGGACATCCTTTCCTTGCAGGGCAAAACCAATGGTCTGCCGCTGGATTTCTGTGGGCTGTCGGTACTGAGCTTCCATCAGACCTGGGGATAAAGAACTCTGAATGTTGATAACTGTCAGCCAAACAGTAGCCTACAATAAGGTCGCGATGACGATGCACATCAAATGACACGGACCATCAGGTATAGGTGAGACATGATAGGATGACAGGACTTTACCTCTGAGTGTGTTCTTGGAGATAGGGAAGTCTGAAAACTTTATCGCATCTTTGGCATTTATCTAGATGACCAAAACAAAGGTGTCACTAGTATTATTAACAGTTCAATGACGCTGGTGGGATATTGTCAAACAGGAGCAGTCAAAAGCAGTTCCGTCCAGGTCTGTTACATCAGCTAGCTATCAAGCTCTGCATAATAAACCATGACTGTTTACCTCGTTATATTTCTTCACTAGTCTCTGGATGTTGTCTCTTTCCACCTGCCATTCCGGCTTCCTTTTCTGTTTCTTCTCCTGTTTGACTCGTGTTTTCGTCTTGTTGTATTTTTTCTTCCAGAGCTCGAAGTTTTTTACAGGATCACTGGTGTCGTTTTTCTTTGACGGGTTTTTCTTCTTAGAAGCTGCACCGGGGCGTTTGCCTTTCTCCATAGTTAAAATAAACTATACTTTACGGATACAAATCACACAAATGCTTGATGCTACCACAAATGTTTGATATTTCAGGTGAACAGCGTGGACATCCGAGTGACTTCGACATGCATCTGGTCGCTCAAATCTGACGTCATAGAATACCGGAAACAGACCTTCGCGCTGGGGGATGTAGTTTGATGTCCATGTGAACGAACTCCCTTTGGAAAATATGGATAATTTACGAAACGACTAAATATGTATTTAAAAATATAGTGGTTATTTAAAAATAGTTTAATGGTTCAAAGATTAAAATGTAATTTAATATGTATTTACGATTTAATGTTGCATTATTTTCTACCACATTTTTCATAGGTGACATTTTTCTGAACGTAGAGGAATTATTGATTAATAAACAATCATTTACAAACTTATTTCATTCATAACTACATTTTATATGCAAAATAGTTACATCATATACAATAGCATATAAATACAACTGAAATGTACTTCACAACTTAAGTAAGCGTGAGCAAAAGCTTTCAATGAGCATGTTTTAATGTACAGACAGGGAAATGTTCGGCAGCATACACAAAGCTCTTGTTTTTCCCCAAACAGAAGCGAAAGAGTCTTAGAGTTCAAATCTATTTGATTTTGGCGAGAGCCAGCGCTCTCCTCTCCGTGTTCTGGAACAAAGCTCGGACCAAGCTCTTCATCTCCGAGCTGGAGAACTCCAAAGCCAGTGGCCCCTTTCCCTCCGCCCACCTGGACGTCACATCAAACATCCACCAGGGAGAGAAGAAGACAAAACTCAATCATTAAAGATCCAACAACTAACAGAAGTAGTAGTAGAGAGACCGCATGGAGAGGCACCCTCTGACCAGAGAGACCGCATGGAGAGGTACCCTCTGACCAGAGAGACTGCATGGAGAGGCACCCTCTGACCAGAGAGACTGCATGGAGAGGCACCCTCTGACCAGAGAGACCGCATGGAGAGGCACCCTCTGACCAGAGAGACCGCATGGAGAGGTACCCTCTGACCAGAGAGACCGCATGGAGAGGTACCCTCTGACCAGAGAGAACGCATGGAGAGGCACCCTCTGACCAGAGAGACCGCATGGAGAGGCACCCTCTGACCAGAGAGACCGCATGGAGAGGCACCCTCTGACCAGAGAGACCGCATGGAGAGGCACCCTCTGACCAGAGAGACCGCATGGAGAGGCACCCTCTGACCAGAGAGACTGCATGGAGAGGCACCCTCTGACCAGAGAGACCGCATGGAGAGGCACCCTCTGACCAGAGAGACCGCATGGAGAGGCACCCTCTGACCAGAGAGACCGCATGGAGAGGCACCCTCTGACCAGAGAGACCGCATGGAGAGGCACCCTCTGACCAGAGAGACCGCATGGAGAGGCACCCTCTGACCAGAGAGACCGCATGGAGAGGCACCCTCTGACCAGAGAGACCGCATGGAGAGGCACCCTCTGACCAGAGAGACTGCATGGAGAGGCACCCTCTGACCAGAGAGACCGCATGGAGAGGCACCCTCTGACCAGAGAGACTGCATGGAGAGGCACCCTCTGACCAGAGACACCGCATGGAGAGGCACCCTCTGACCAGAGAGACTGCATGGAGAGGCACCCTCTGACCAGAGAGACCGCATGGAGAGGCACCCTCTGACCAGAGAGACCGCATGGAGAGGCACCCTCTGACCAGAGAGACTGCATGGAGAGGCACCCTCTGACCAGAGAGACCGCATGGAGAGGCACCCTCTGACCAGAGAGACCGCATGGAGAGGCACCCTCTGACCAGAGAGACCGCATGGAGAGGCACCCTCTGACCAGAGAGACCGCATGGAGAGGCACCCTCTGACCAGAGAGACCGCATGGAGAGGTACCCTCTGACCAGAGAGACCGCATGGAGAGGCACCCTCTGACCAGAGAGACCGCATGGAGAGGCACCCTCTGACCAGAGAGACTGCATGGAGAGGCACCCTCTGACCAGAGAGACTGCATGGAGAGGCACCCTCTGACCAGAGAGACTGCATGGAGAGGCACCCTCTGACCAGAGAGACTGCATGGAGAGGCACCCTCTGACCAGAGAGACTGCATGGAGAGGCACCCTCTGACCAGAGTGACCGCATGGAGAGGCACCCTCTGACCAGAGAGACCGCATGGAGAGGCACCCTCTGACCACAGAGACCGCATGGAGAGGCACCCTCTGACCAGAGCCACATTCAAACACATGATTTCTTCTTGGTGGGCTGGTGGTCAGACAGGCAGTAGGAAGAGAGCTACGCAGGTACCTGTCCACGATGTCCTGTAGACTGGCTCTCAGAATCAGCACCAGCTCCCTGAAGGTCATCCACTTCTTCACGTACACAGGAAGCTGCTCCTGGTACTTCCTGTTCCTGTTGTCCTCAGCCAGTGGCGTGAACACCAGAGGTCCTTCCTCCATGATGGTCTGACAGAGCGTGTGCAGGTTCTCGCCGTCCTCAGTGGAGATGTCCTGAAACACCAGACCAAACACAAGAATAACAAATTGTCCTTTTCGTAGACCTTGGGATTTTGCGTCGGTGGAAACGGGAAGACTTGCTGAGTGGAGGCGGGAACTTTACCTCCAACATCATGATCTTGGCTATGACCTCAGATATGGCTGTGTTCAGGAGCGTTCCCATGGCTTTGCAGTAGATGTCTACAGGCAGAACGTCCTTCCAGACTGTCCCCAGCCTCTTCAGCTGGTGAATCACCTGCAGACAGGAGACAGAGAGGAATACATGTGTTACAGGTCGGGGGAAAAGGAGGTGTGTCTTTGCAGTCTTGTCGGTTGGCTGTTATCCATCAGGGATTCATTTGGACGTGGAGCCCTAAACATGTGAACAGACCCCCTGCTGGGACACCCACCTGTCGGACAGCCTTGTTGGCTACTGTGTAGTTGTCAGTGTCGTCCAGGTTGGCCAGGTTCCGGGCGGTGGACAGGCGCTCCAGCATCTCTGCTCGCTGGACGTTCATCTGGGCCAGGAAGCATTGGGCCCCTGGGTAGACACGGAGACTGTGATCCTCAGTGGAGAGTTAGCGAGGAGAAACACATTTTTTTAGTAGTTTTAGTTTTTTGAGAGTATCGAAGCTCTCTCCCTTTCACTCTCCTCTCTCTCCCCACCTTTCCCCCACCCCTACCCAGCTTCCTGAAGCCAGACACTCCTGCCCCTCCCCTCCCCTACCCAGCTTCCTGAAGCCAGACAGTCCTGCCCCTCCCCTCCCCTACCCAGCTTCCTGAAGCCGGGCACCAGATCCACGAAGGTGGCAGCTCCTCCGCTGAGCGGCTCGGGCAGGTGAGGTCTGAACTGGTGGCCCAGGGTGAGCAGGTGATGGGCGATGTACATGCAGTTGTTATGCTGGATGGCTGCCAGGTGGGGGAACTTCAACAGGTTCTCCCTGAGGGGGGGGGGAATGAAAAATGAGTTCCTGAGATGGCCTCAAGGAAACTTCAGAAGGAGGTCTTCATTAAAAAGGGCAAATAAGATGTTATAAAATGTACATAAATGATCAAGACAGGGATTTAGTCAAAGTACTCCTTTATTCTAGGGCTTCATCCTGACTTGAACTGTGATAAAGATAGTTAAACTATCTTAAAATATAGTGCTTAAAATTAAACTACGTTTCTTAACGATGTAAAATATTTTATAGCCTTGAAGCAAACGACTCACTTATGATATGTAGGTACAACATCGTAGAACAGCTGGAATATATTCCTCACGGTGAAGAACAGTTGCGTAGCACTGGAAAAGAGATGGGGGAGGAGAGAGTGGATGTTAACTTATGGGTCCACATATCTAGGCCATTATATCCATCTACATCCAAAAAGCAATCTATCTACATTCTATATCCACATTGTAATGCATTCTAACCACATTCTAACGCATTCTAACCACTCTACAAGCATTCTAACCACTCTACAAGCATTCTAACCACTCTACAAGCATTCTAACCACTCTACAAGCATTCTAACCACTCTACAAGCATTCCCAGTGTGCTTCTCTGGCCGTGCGTGGAGGAGACCCACCAGCGGCTGGAGCTGTCCACAGCCTCTGAGAGCGTGCGCAGGGCCAGCTCCATCAGCTGCTGCACCCACTCACTGATCCGACACGCGGGCAGGCGCAGGCTCCCCGCCCCCAGCTGCTGCACGTTCTCCAGCTGGGGGGGCTCGCGCTGGGAGCCCCTCCTGGAGCCCTCCTGGGGCCCCCGGCCCCCCGCCTGGTCAGGCAGCTTGGGGATGGACACCCTGGTGTCTGGGTTGATCTTGGTGGAGGACAAACACACTTCTGGTGAGGTTTGGAGTGATAACAAGCTTTGTTTTCCTGGGGTGGACGCTCATTGGAAGATGTTTTCAGTGTGAAAGTTCTAACAATAAAAGGTAGCCTAACTTCAAACAGCCCCGACCCTCCCCTACTTTGACAGTGTTGTGCATCTCTGAGGTCATCAGTGTGCGCGCCGCCACGATGACGTCTTTACACTTCTTCCTGGCGAAGTGAGAGTTGACGTCGCGGGCGTAGCGCAGCAGCTCTGTGGAGTCAGCGCTCAGGAACTGCATGTCTCTCAGGCTCCTCTCAAACTCCTCCGTCTCCTGGATCACCTGGACACACGGCAGAGCTGTTCCCAACCCAGGTCCCTGATGGATGGTTCTCATGCAACAGACCCAGGTCCCTGATGGATGGTACTCATGCAGCAGATATTTGCAGATCACTTTGTTGTTCACCTACCTCGCTGTATTTCTCCAGCTGCGTGCTTTTGTCAGGTATGGAGAACAACAGGCACTCGTGTATGATGCAGTGAGATATATCCGCCCAGATCAGGTCCCCCAGCAGGGCAGACACCTTCTTCCCCCCCACAGAAACATCTGGGAGCAGAGCAGGGAGACCAAGCTGTCAACACAGACTGGCCACAGCACAGCTTCACCCCAGGACGTGAGCCAGATACAAGCTGCACAGCTACTTCAAGCCATGAGATTCCCAGACTGACACATTTCACAACAGTGTGAGAGGCAGGTGTGTACCTAGGTGTGTGTGTGTGAGAGGGAGGTGTTTACCTAGGTGTGTGTGTGTGTGTGTGAGAAGCAGGTGTTTACCTCGGTTTGTGTGTGAGAGGCAGGTGTTTACCTCGGTGTGTGTGTGTGTGTGCGAGTGTGTGTGTGTGTGAGAGGCAGGTGTTTACCTCGGTGTGTGTGTGTGTGTGTGTGAGAGGCAGGTGTTTACTTAGGTGTGTGTGTGTGTGTGTGTGTGTGTGTGAGAGGCAGGTGTTTACTTAGGTGTGTGTGTGTGTGTGTGTGTGTGTGTGTGTGTGTGTGTGTGTGTGTGTGAGAGGCAGGTGTTTACCCAGCAGGTGTGTGTGCAGGATCCTGAGCACCAGCAGGGTCTTGCTGTAGACCTGGGAGGGGCTGGGGTGCGGCGCGGAGCTCTCTTGACTCTGCAGCACCACGCAGATGTTCCTCCCCAGCTGCTCCTGCACCTCCACACCCAGGCATGGGTACGAGATCAGAGGCTTCAGCAGGTACTTCAACAGCACCTGGCCTGGGGGAGGGAGAGAGGGAAAGAGAGGAGAGAGGGGATCAATATAGTGCCTACTCCTGCTACTATAAAAGTTTCTGCTGAATGTATAAAGGTGTTTGAGAGGTCTCACTGAAGAGCTTGACTTTGTGCTGCAGCTGTCCCTGGATGTCCAGAGCCTGCAGCACGCAGCACACCAGGGGGGAGGGGCCAGACACCAGAGGGGAGGGGCCTGGCTCCCCATCGTCACGCCCCCCAGGGCTCAGCTGCAGCTCTGTCTTCAGGAACGACGTCACATCCGTCAGCTCTGAGGACGAGGGGACACAACGCCTCGTCACTTTAGATCTTATTTTCTATTTCAACCCAACGTTACCATGTATGTTCAAGTAGCCTCAAACAGCTTGGACAAATATAAAATAAGAAAGTTTTCTTTCAGAAGACACTTTTATCCAAAGAGATGTACAAGGAGGGATGTGAACCTGCAACCTCTTGATTTGCAGTCCGACGCTCTAACCACTGAGCTGTACCCACTGGTTTCACTGTGGTTGAGGATGTCTATTGCTCCGTGGTTAGAGCTCTTAATCACAGATCAATCAAGGGGTTGCAGGTTCAAATTCCCCTGTACGTGGTTTAGGATCAAATCCCTGACAGTACCTTTGGAGGGGGGCAGCTTCCAGACCACCAGGCTCTTCCACTCCTCCCCCAGGTGGTAGATGAGATTCTCTCTCTGGATGGTGAGCTCAGCGCTCAGGGAGCGCAGCAGGGGCAGCTGGGAACCCTTCCAGGCTTTCAGCGCCTCGACACTGGCCCGATTCTGGGAGGCAACATGGACAGGGGGGGTTTGAACCTGCGAGCTCTTGAGCCAGTGCTCAAACGCTCTGCCACTGAGCTGAACATCTTACCTTTTCTAACTGTTGGGCTGCGAGGATGTACTTCTTCTCTTGCATAGCCTTGTGAAACTCCTCCATCGCGTTGTGAAACTGACAAGGAAAACATGAGTTACTGCCGTGTGCACATTTCACCGTGTCAGGTGGGTCTGAGGGAGGGACTGCGTTACCTCTTCAAGGTGTCTGAGCATGGCGATTACTTTCGCGTTTCTCTCTAGCTGCCGTTTCAACTTTGCATACTCTGTCACAGCCTCATGGAGGTTCTCCTGTACCTGCACAAACACACGTAAAGTGGAGATTTGGAACTTGCTCAACAACATGCTTCTCAGTTCATAACAGGTCTCTATATAAGCTCTACAGAGCTGATAGGCTGTCCTTAAGATCCACTCCTAGCCTAGGGCCTTACCTCAGTCTCAATGCAGTTCTGGAGCGTGCTGATCTCCCTGGAAACCTCCTCCACCTGCCCCACCAGAGCCTCCGCCCCCTGCATGCTGGGAAGGAACTCGTTGTATCTCTTGTTGATCATGTCGCATACCTCTTCCTGCATACAGACGACCACAAGGCACGTCAGGGAGCTAATCCTCACCAGGCTATGCAATCCAACGTTACCGTGTCACACATTGGTTCAAAACGTCAAATCGTCAATCACCAGACATAGCTTTAGCTTTAGTTACCGGCAAGACAGTAGGCCATATGTCTATAGGGGTAGCTCACTGTAGTAAAGCAAATATCTTGATATTCAAGCTTCATTAATTCGGTTTCTAGCTCAGCAACGTCAAGGCAATCTATGCTGTATAAGTATAAACAGCATTCATGCATAAACTAAAGTTTGACACGTCAATCAAAGTGTTGCATGTTACCGTCATTGGCTAGCAACTGATTTTGGCTTGCTAACGTTACATAATCAGGGCTGGGTTGACAGAAGTTGTGCTATTTGTCAAATCTAATTGACTGGCTAGCTATCTAGCTCAGGGTCGTGTTTACTAATCAAGACAACGCTCTACTACTAGTAGATTCGTGGCAAGTTCATAGCACATAGTCTGATCGCTAGCAAACAAAACCATAAGGTCAGAGATTGGCTGCTTATTTTAGTTATCAAGACACATCTTAACTACATGTCTAGAACTGTTGTACGTGGCTTTAGCTAACTAGTGCTTGAAAACTCCCGGCCAAATCCTAGCCTGTGAGTTAGGAGCTACAGTAACGTCGTTAGCCTAGCTCGGTCCACCGAGGGTTTACAACTTAGCTAGCACAAGCTACCCAAGGCTTACCTTGGTTTCCTCCACTTTCCGTGACAGCTTGCTTATTTTGTTGGTGAGGTCTTCTTTTTCTAGTTTTCCAGAGCTTGCTAGCACTTCTGTCACAAAAGACGCCATTCTTGCTATAGCAGCTAACGCTATCTGGATTGCAAGTTAACTTCAGACTGTGCAGACCAGATGTTGTCGCTGTCAGGCGGAACTTTTGCTGCCCGCTCTCTCTCGTAATCCTCACTGTGGTTTTGGTTAAGCAATACCAGACGACCCCGCGGTGAGCCGGTACGCCGTTTTAACCGTACTCTGGTAAAATAAGAGGTTCAGGAAGTATGGTTTTCAATTGCTACATGTATGGTAGAACCCTGTGATGTAAGATCATAGCAACCTTTATATATTTTTGTTCTATAGAGAGTCCGAAGTACGAAATAATGATCGTCTGGAAAACCTACTCCATGCATTTCGATTTCCACAAAGAGAACCGAAGATTCAAAACGAGTTGCGAAAATGACGATTTCCTGTCCAGCCACAAGCGTTCCGATTGCCCCCCAAAATTCAAAAGATCGTAATTTATTAATAGAAAAGATTCCGATTTTTTTGATGCACGTTTTCTTTAGTTATGAACATATATCATTCCTGTTACAGACAGGGGAAAAAAACCATCAAAAAAACCATCTAGGATGGGATACCACTATTTGTATTAAATAAAGTTAATATTTTTTTAACACACAACGTAAAAATGATATTAAATAATGTAAAATGGTGTTGGGATGAAAATGTAATCGTATAAAATTATTTTATTGAAGTAATTGGACACTAAACGTATTATGAAAATGCTAAATGATGGAATAGCCTTGAATTGAAATGCATTCCTACAGCATTCACGACATTTTTTGAAGTAACTCTTCTGGATGCAATGACCGCTTCACACTCAGTCTTTATAGCGCGATCTGTTTATTGGATGTCCAGTATTCAGACCTACAACACTACTTCTTCCTCGCTTCTCTGTCTCGCACTGAGGGAAGACATTTGTACTTCGAAGGTTTTGTCAAACGAACTGTAGTCCACGCGGAACGCCCCCTTCTCGAGAGACATGCAGGACTCAAAGCGGTGACCCCACAGTATCTCCTCCTCCGTGTAAGAAGTCCTAGCTTGGCACGTCATACCTGCAACCCAATAAAAGCAACATCACTTATTTAATGCATTGCAAAGAGAGATGAGGATTAAACGTATCTTAATATGGCTATCCTGGGAAAAGAAATCTGCATATTTGATTCAGTTTAAAAGGTTTTCAGAAGACTTTAAAAACAAACCTGACGCTTCTACAATCCCTTCGAGGATGATGATGATCTCGAACCTTTGTCTCTTCAGAGACTCTGCGCCTGTTTCCCAGAACGGACTGCTGTCGCTGATAATGTGGGTGATGGTTTGGGGCTCCACCAACAGCAGCCTGTCTCCCCCCGTGTCGTACCCGAGATTGATTTCCGACTGCTCCAGGGGGATGAACTCTCCCTCTTTCGTCTGCCTGGACTTAATGAGCTTTGCTCTGATTTTGGCGTCCACCATGTGGCTCGCCCTTAGGTCTCCGATGCGAAACAAGAGACACAACTTCTCGTCTCGCTCAGATATGACGCAGTGCTTGCTGAAGATCAGGGTCTGGGCTCTCTTCTGGGGCCGGGAGATCTTGACGAACATGCAGCCCACCATGAGAGCGTCGATGATGGATCCCAGGATGGACTGCGCCATGAGGAGAACCACTCCTTCTGTGCAGTTTGCCGTGACCATCCTGGACCCATAGCCGATGGTCCTCTGGCTCTCCACGGACAGGAGCAGGGCGGAGAGGAAGCTGTCCACGTTCTGGAAGCACGGCAGCCATTGCGGGTCGTTGACGTGGTTCACGTCGTCCCTCAGCCAGGCGTCCAGGAAGTAGATCTCGGCGAAGGCGACCCACGTGACGATGTAACACATGGTGAAGACGAAGAGGAACCAGCGGTACTTCAGGTCCACCAGGGTGGTGAACAGGTCGGACAGGAAGCGGCTCTTGTGCTCGATGGGGCCCAGGTTCACCCGACATTTCCCGTCCTTGGTGACGTAGCGCTGGCGCTGCTGCCGGCTGGCCGTGCCGTACGACGGGCGCTCGTCCCCGAGCAGTTTGCAGCGCTGCCGCAGAGCCTTGTCTCCGGGGACACTGGCCGTAACGTCCTGGGGGCCGTGGTTGCCGTGGTTGAGCCCGGCCACAGAGGGACTGCTGCAGCTCCACTTGGAGCTGAAGCGCTTGATGTGGCGGCCGCGGTTGGAGCGATGGGGTTTGGGAGTCTCTTCCGGCGCCTGTTCGAGCGGTTCGGTCTGGATGACGAGCTGGCAGGCGTCCGGCTCGGGGGGGAGGTCGTCCGGGTCCTGCAGGGGGGCGGGGGCGTCCTGGGAGGGGGGCGTGGGAGGGGACTGCTGGAGGGATAAAGCTGGAATGTTGTCATAGTTGCTGGTGTTTGGGGCTGTGGGACTGGGGGACACCCCCTGCTGACTGGGGGACACCCCCTGCTGAGACAGGAACATCGGGAAGTTGTAGTAGTTGTGGTTGCTTGTGTTTGGGATGATCGAGACTCTCCTGGAGTTGTGCATTACCAGGGCGTTTTTGGTCTGGACCTAAAGGAAGACACAGACGACATAAAAAGGATCTTTCACCTTTCTTCTTTGGAAACAAGGCATGGACCTCTACAGGTATATCTAATCTACTGTACCTTCTTTGGGTATGGGGTATAGCGAGCGGAGTCCGGGGGCGGTCTAGGGAGGTAGGCCAGGAGATGTTTTGCCGTCAACGTCTGTGCCGGGGGAATAGAGTTCCTCCGTGGATCGATCCTCTGTAGAGTCCTGTTGTCTCCGTCTTGTGCCTCCAGTAGAGTCTCTCTGCTGCTCATGGTGACAGACACCATCACACACCCCAACACTTCCTGTTTCAGCAAGACAATCACACTGAGTCAGAAGGACTAGGGTTTACTATTCCGCTGCAGATGGAACATGTTGGAATTAGATGAACAGAAGTAAGGGGTTGATCCAAAGACAAGCATGTCACGTTGGGATTAGAGTCGTATATCACACGAGGACATGTGGTTTGGTTGAGTGGTATGGAAGCAGATCAGTGACATCATGTTTTGAAAGAATTCAGATTGCCACATTCGGGATAGCAAGGTAATGCTGGCCTCAGACCTCTCTCCTCAGACCCCAGGCTGTGATTGGATGACTGATCTGCATGTATGCATGTATGACTGATCTGCATGTCTGCATGTGTAACTGCCTGCAGGTCCACCTGGATAAGAGGGGCCTGAGGAGAGAGGTCCGCACAAATCTAAAGTCTTGGTACTCTCTGGTTCTCTCATATGTCATGGTTGAGAGATGACCAGAACACCAGACTAGGCCGTGGTTGTGTGATGTAACAGTGTCACACTCACCAGATGGTCCTTCTGCACTAGCAACTATCATTCCTTACAAAGGCCCTCCCATCCCCTTCAGAGCCAGATCCTTGAAGTAATCTCAGTCTGACACTGGAGGGATATCATCGCCCTCCTGTCATGCGGAAACTAATTAAACTTTGGAGATTATTACTGATCCTCTAAATTAATCTGGGAAAACCCAAGGAACATGGAGATAGATTTGAGGAGATTACAGATTTACAAGGGCAAGGGTTTAGATAATAACTTTTCCCAGATGTGGTCAAACAAACTGCGCACAGCTCCATGTGTACCGTAGTACTAGTGGTGGTCTGTGACTGTATAACAACAGCAGTAGAAGCATACAGACAGTTGGACACACACCAATATTGGATGTGATGCCACAGAGAGGCAGATGCCTCAGGGGTCAAAAAGACAACCACACTAAAGTTTTCCACTCTCAACATATTTTTGTGTCGAGCAAATGAAAAACAGTTTGAACACAGAGCCCTGACTGGAAGCGGTGCAGGAGAAATACAACAAACGTGCCGTTAAAGTTCAACTTTTGCCTTTAGTGTTGAGATTTACTTAGAGAAGGGCAGCGATAGAGACATGTAGAGTATTGATTGATCCGAACCTCACTGAAGCTAGGGGTCATGCAGACAAATGTCAAATTAACCAATTTATGTAAACATATTCTGCAATACTGAATACAAATGGAAAGAGGTACTGGATTTTAAAAGTGTTTCTTAGTATAAAACCCTCAGGAAAACAGGATCTCGCTACACATTTTTGATTACATACATTTAATTTTAAATGGCTTTGATTCCACTTAATTGTTCACGTAAATCTTATGCAAGAAAAATGTTTCATCAATTGCTAAGTACAATTCTTAGATAATTTTAAGAAAAATACAATTTCCAAAACATTTGGTCTATGAACCATAAACCACCAAACTTAAGATGGCAGATATCAAAAAACATTTTCACTGTAACTCAGATTTTCCTTCTACGTACAATACTGAATTGAATAAATACCAGGAGAGGAACGATAATAAATTTCCAGAGACACAACACACACAAAAGAAAGAAACCCCGTCCAGTGAAGGGAACCCTTTCTGCAGGGTCTGAAGGGCTGTTGGATTGATGACAAGAGAGATCACACACTGACACCAGTATAAGAGGGGTGAAGCAGCAACTTAACCCTACCTTCAGAGATGTCAGGTGTGTTCAGCAGCTGAGCGTCATCCACGCGAGAGTTACCAGCTGCTGAAGGGAAGAAAACAGAGGTGGTTTATTCGAGTCGGGTGTTTCATCGCCTCTGCGGTGATGACAAGGAAAACTGGCAGGGTGCCAAGTATCCAGCTGAGGACTGAAGGGCAGCCTGTTGGTCTCCCTCCCTCCCTCTCTCCCTGCCTCCCTCCCTCCACCACTGGTCTGATCACATCAACATGGTAGACTAGTAATCTGCCAGCAGGGTCAGGAGAGGAGGGCAGCTATGAGGAGCTGTGGTATCCACAGGGGTCCCGAGGAAACAAACACCACCAACACCAACACCACCAACACCACCACCACCACCACCAACACCACCACCACCACCAACACCACCACCACCACCACCACCAACACCACCACCACCACCAACACCACCACCAACACCACCACCAACACCACCACCAACACCATCACCACCACCAACACCACCACCAACACCACCACCAACACCATCACCACCACCAACACCACCACCACCACCAACACCATCACCACCACCAACACCACCACCAACACCAACACCACCACCAACACCACCACCAACACCACCACCAACACCACCACCACCACCAACACCACCACCAACACCACCACCAACACCAACACCACCACCAACACCACCACCAACACCACCACCAACACCACCACCACCACCAACACCACCACCAACACCACCACCACCACCAACACCACCACCAACACCACCACCAACACCACCACCAACACCAGTGTACCGTGTGATATTGGGGTCATATTTAGTTACGGTTTGAGGTTGTGTGTGCGTGGCAGGATGAAGTTATCAGATACTTTGGTTTTACATCCGCTACAAAGCTTTGCAGACACTCTTAATACTTTTCTGACTACTAACTTTATTAAAATGTTAGAATTTTATAGCTGGAAATAAGAAAGCTGAAAAATGCAAATGACAGCAAAGCAAGAAATGAAGAAAGGCAGAGAAGAACATTTAAAAGTTTATTGAGCTTCAACACAGATTGCAAGAAGTGGAAACACAGTAGGAGTGAAACGTACAAATCATTGAAAGAAACACGAACAGGGAGGTTTAGCGAAGCTTTGTTTCCAAGCCTCCAAGACCCTGTCTTCCACTGCAATCCTAAAAGACTATAAAAATACTATTTATTTCACTTGTGCAGCTTGAAGAATAACCTGTCTGAGTTTTTACACGCTGCCTTTAAAAACCTTTACGCACATTCATGAAACACCGCTTGCCTTTCAGCTTTGCCTCAAGACACTCATATTCAGTATAGCAACGATTTTGTCTTAAAAAAAAAAGAATATATAGCGAAAGCACGTTTTAAAAGTTATATATATATAAAAAACTAACTTCACTATGAGTTGAAGTGTGTGGCACATATCCGGTGTCAGGCCTGGGTGTGGTGTTTCAGCTCCTGCTTGACCTTTGACCGTGCTGACCTCACGGGGCAGAGGGAAGCCTTACTTGACGCTCACAGCGGTGCCGTTGTGGATGGACTCCATGACTGCGGCCAGCCGGCTGCAGAGGTCATGAGGGGCGCTGGACCGGACTGTGGGAGGGTCCTTCAACACCACCGTCTCTGCCGAAGAGTCCAGAACTCTGGGGAGAAACTCTCCCAGTTTCTCCTGCAGGGAGTCTGGGTGGGGGGGGGGGGGGGGGATTTAGACTTTCTGTCTAGAACACACACACACACAACCAGGTGACCCTCACACACACACACACACAGCCAGGTGACCCTCACACACACACACACAGCCAGGTGACCCTCACACACACACACACAGCCAGGTGACCCTCACACACACACACAGCCAGGTGACCCTCACCGTCAAGGTCCTGGCCCAGGTAGGAGCACCACTGGTTGCGTATGGTCTCCATGGTGACCAGGTCGTCCTGCTCCAGCGCATCTCGGCTCATCAGGTGCATGCAGGGAATCACTGCCTCGTTTATGATGGCCACGCCCTCCTCCACACCCTCTGCCTCCGCGGCCTTGAACATCACCGCTGCAGTATCATTCACCTCCTGGGGGGGGGAGAGAGGAGAGTCACAATGTCAGTCTTGAGGAAGATGGAGCAGACCAACTGGTTTGTCATCGGTGACAAGAGAACAGCTGACTTTGAGGCACTTCCTCCGGTAGAGAGCGATGAGGGTCTGGTCCACGCCCCTCCTCTCTCCTCTCCCCAGCAGGGCGCCGTTGCTCTGGTGGGCGTGGCACAGGTAGCTCAGCGCCTCCCGCGGCCTGGGGAACCATGACGACCAGGTGAGAGCAGATCATCACACACACACACACACACATGCTTATGGACAGAGGTACACACTCACTCACACAGACCCTTGCTTGATTTATTATGCGAGAAGGTCACCCTCCCCCCCACACACACACACATTCAGACGCCACATTGTTCACGCACCTACGCACACACACACATTCCCATTCAGTGTAAACACACACGAACGAGCAAGGCTGGTCACGTAGGGCACAGACGAGTTGTCATGACAACACCTACTTCCCATGCTGGTAGTGTTCCAGGCCGGTCAGCAGGTAGGCACACACAGTCCTGAAGAGGCTGTAGTCATCATGCCACTGCTGAGAGAGAGAGAGAGACAGGCACACAGTGAGACAGACACACAGTGAGACAGGCAGACAGTGAGACAGACACACAGGAACACCGGCAGACAGACACAAAGACAGACAGACACAGACAGGCAGGTCTAACATTATTATAACCGTTATTACAAGTGTTAACATCAGGTGTTCAGGGCCTGTCTGTGTACTGTACTATGTGCTAATGACACATTCAGATTGGTACACTAATGTGGTAAATACAGATTACGTGGCGCAAAAGGACACTTTAACGTAACTTTAATGATGAGGGGAAATATGAGGGCCTGGAGACATTCTGGGGTTGGTAGGGTGGGGTTTGGAGGGAAGGAAGGGTGGAGGTGGGCAGAGCGGAGGGTGGAAGGGTGGAGGGTTGGAGGTGGGCAGAGAGGAGGGTGGAGGTGGGCAGAGAGGAGGGTGGAGGTGGGCAGAGAGGAGGGTGGAGGTGGGCAGAGCGGAGGGTGGAAGGGTGGAGAGTTGGAGGTTGGCAGAGAGGAGGGTGGAGGAGGGTGGAGGCAGAACGTACCATGTACTCGTCCATGTCCATGTCCTCAGGCTTGATAAGGCGCAGCTTGGAGCGGGCCTCCCTCATGATGCTGATCGCCCTGGAGACAGGAGAGGAGACAGGAGACAGGAGAGGAGACAGGAGACAGGAGACAGGAGACAGGAGACAGGAGAGGAGACAGGAGACAGGAGAGAGGAGACAGGAGACAGGAGACAGGAGAGGAGACAGGAGACAGGAGAGGAGACAGGAGACAGGAGACAGGAGAGGAGACAGGAGACAGGAGACAGGAGAGGAGACAGGAGACAGGAGACAGGAGAGGAGACAGGAGACAGGAGACAGGAGACAGGAGAGGAGACAGGAGAGGAGACAGGAGACAGGAGACAGGAGAGAATAATCATAAAGAATGAAGGTTATCGTATGTGTGTTTTTGAGGAAATACCAAGTCAGAGACAGGACAGATGAATGTGGGGGACACGTGTCCCCCACAATTTTTTAGTTTTGTGCCGACCTGTCGTCGAAGCTGAGGTTGCGGTCGGTGAACTGCTCCAGCAGGGTGCGCTCCACCACGCGGTTGGGGGCCTGGTTCTGGAACAGGTAGACCAGGATGTGCTGCAGGCGTGGGTCCTCCTGGGGTGAGGCCTCTGTCTGGGACAGCTCCAGCAGGCGGGAGTACTCCTCGTGGAAGGCCTGGAGGGGGGAGGGGAGGTCAGGGAGACACCTGGACACGTCTCTCTGAAGGTGGGGTGTGATGCTCTGAGCCCCACCTTGATGAGGCCGGCCTCGGGGCCGTCATGGTCGAAGGCCTGGCGGGCCTTAGCGATGGCCATGATGACTCCCTGCATGGCTGGGGTCAGCATCATCTGCACACATCACAACACACAACAATCAACAGCAGCCAATCAACAGCAGCCAATCAACAGCAGCCAATCAACAGCAGCCAATCAACAGCAGCCACTCCCCCCCTCCCCCTCTCCCCCTTTCTCCCCCTCCTCACCTCCTCGTTGTATCCGTCTGCGTCTGCCCTCACCAGGATCCGGCCCACGTTGGGGATCTCCACCTCTGACACGGAGCTCTCTGACGTCTGCCTCTGCCTGCCCGGGACTGCCTCACCTGCCTCGCCCGCCTCGCCTGCCTCGCCTGCCTCACCCCCAGAGTCAGGCCCCGGGGCGCCCGCCTCAACCTCGCTGGCCTGGGGCTCTGTCTGGGGGGTGGGGGACGAGGGGGAGGAGGAGGAGGGGGGGGAAAGGGGGCGAGTG
This sequence comes from Hypomesus nipponensis, assembly GCF_054491055.1. Lineage (NCBI taxonomy): Eukaryota > Metazoa > Chordata > Actinopteri > Osmeriformes > Osmeridae > Hypomesus > Hypomesus nipponensis. The sequence goes on along the minus strand of NC_140380.1, from coordinate 11,598,026 downwards.
TCTGCTGTGGAAGTCATCTCTGGAGGGGGAGGCTGGGGGAGGGAGGGAAGGGGGGATTTAGAATCATTTTAAAATGATATTGATGATAACGTTTGGGTTAGGGTTTAGGTTACGCCTTCTCTGCAGTGTCAGTGATCAAGTCAGTGGTGGTAGATTCAGGACCACTACCATACTTGGCCACTAGAGGGCACAGGATCCCCAGTAATGAGGAAGCAGCTTTCTCAGGTCCATCAGAGACACCACTCACAGGCGCATGCCCTCTGCCACGAAAACAGGACAAAGTACTCAAATACAACGCTTATATAAGCTTATGTCATCAACGTAACATTGTACGACCCACTTTCAACAACCACACTACAGTCCGAATCCTCCAGTTAATCGCCATGTTACAGTTAGGTGTCATGCACACACACACACACACACACACACACAGGGTCAGACAGCACATTAACGTTTTTCAATCCTTCCCAGAAACAGCCTGAGAACCTTCCCAGACCAGAGCAGACCCTTCCTGGTCAGAGCAGACCCTTCCTGGTCAGAGCAGACCCTTCCTGGTCAGAGCAGAGACTCCAGCCTTGCGCAGGTCTCTCTCTGTCTCCCTAGGGGGGAGGGGAGGAACAGGGTAGTTCAACACTCCTTGAACTCTCTGACCAGACACTGGGTCTGTTAGTGACCCTTAGACCCCCCCTCCCCCCACTCTGACAGCTAAAGTATCCTCCTGCCCCCACTCCCACCCCTAGGGAGCTAAACTACCCCACCCCCATATCTGCCACCTGAGCACCGGGAATGTAAAGATGGCAGGCAGAACTCAGTGCCCTTCAGACGGGAGGGAGGGAGGGAGGGAGGGAGGGAGGGAGGGAGGGAGGAGGGAGGGAGGGAGGAGGGAGGGAGGGAGGGAGGGAGGGAGGGAGGGAGGGAGGGAGGGAGGGAGGGAGGGAGGGAGGGAGGGAGGGAGGGAGGGAGGGAGGGAGGGAGGGAGGGAGGGAGGGAGGGAGGGAGGGAGGAGGGTGGAGGGAGGGAGGGAGGGAGGGAGGGTGGAAGGAGGGTGGAGGGAGGGAGGGTGGAAGGAGGGAGGGAGGTTGGAAGGAGGGAGGGAGGAGGGAACTCGACTACATTCACATACATAACAAGCGCACAATAACAAATGAGGTGAAAACACGAACATAACCTCCCAACACGTGGATACAGGAGGACTGAGTTCCAACCCAGGTCAGGGACACACAAGGACAAACACACACAAGGACAAACACACACACCCAGCCACACATCATGGGGGTTTGTTCGTCTATTAGGCCACACCTACTAATACCAGTGAGTCAGGCTGTCATTATGCTGAAAACACATCTGCAGCATCTTGACAGCAGCACCCTGCAGTAGGACTAACAAGCTACACTTGTGTATATAGAACACACGGCCTAGATTGTCTGTGACCTATATACCTAACAGCCCCTCTCCACTCTGAACAAAAATGCACCCACACACACCCACACACACAGACAGGCAGACACACATACACAAACACACAGGCAGACACACACACCCACACACACACACACACAGGCAGACACACGTACACACAGACACACACACGCACACATGCACCCACACAGACCCCCCTCTTCACACACACCTGGCTGTGTGCCTCCTCCTCCTCGGAGGCCCCAGGGGGCCCAGCAGCAGACAGGTCGCTCCCAGGGCTGGGGGTCTGGCCGGGGGGCCCTGCAGCAGACAGGTCGCTCCCAGGGCTGGGGGTCTGGTCGGGGGGCCCAGCAGCAGGCAGGGGGGGGTCTTGTGGACGAGTGCCGGCAGAAACAGCTCATCAACACCACAATTTCATCATTTAACAGATGCTTTTATCTTCAGTAATGCACACATACAAAATTGTAAATATAGAAGGCCAACTGTTAGGGCGTACAGGGAGGATACATAAACAAGTTTGTTTTCGGTCTGTGGAGGGGTTGATTGATGTTATAAGTTGGTACAAAAATCCCAGAGTGATACATTTCCTTTTAAAGATTTAGCTGTGTTAGTGTAACTCCACATGAACTTTGACCCTCACCAACCAGATCTGTGATGTCTAAAATCCAGGCTAAAGCCTTACCATAGCGGCCTGGGTTCAAATCCGGCCTGGGGCATTGCTGCATGTCCTCGCCTCCCCCCTCCCTCCCTCCCTCCCTCCCTCCCTCCCTCCCTCCCTCCCTCCCTCCCTCCCTCCCTCCCTCCCTGCCTCCCTCCCTCCCTCCCTCCCTCCCTCCCTCCCTCCCTCCCTCCCTCCCTCCCTCCCTCCCTCCCTCCCTCCCTCCCTCCCTCCTTCCCTCCCTCCCTGCCTCCCTCCCTCCCTCCCTCCCTGCCTCCCTCCCTCCCTCCCTGCCTCCCTGCCTCCCTCCCTCCCTCCCTCAAATACATCCTCAAAGTTCATGACAAACCTTCATGTTCCTCCACTGGCTCCACCGCCCTTTCCTCCTCTGTCACCGGGCTCTGTTCTGGCTCCGCCCCCAGAGGCCCTGTTGTCGCAGGGGCGGGGCTTGTGGGTCTGGAGGATGTGGGCGGGGTGACCACGCCCCCCTCCTCCCGCGTGATAGGCTGCTGGCAGCACTGCTCCTCCCAGTCCTGGAGCTCCCGCTGGAAGCAGCGGTTGTCCTCGTGGACGTAGCGCCGCAGCGCGGGCGTCAGGGAGTCCAGCCCCTGCAGGGCCTGACCCGTCTCATCATCCGTGTCCTCTGAGGGAGAGGAAGTGACAGGATAAACACTCACAACGATTTGGATCAAACTGACGTCGAGTAACATCACCTAAACAGCTCTCAGGAGGATGTCACTGAGGGCATCTGAGAATCCAGCCACTGGTCTGTATGTTGTACGTTACTATGATGACCGGTCGTTATATATAAATGTCAAGGAATAGTTAGCAAATGTACGAACGTTCCCGACAGTCCATACATTTTCTGATATCCCCTTCCTTGGACCAAGCTACACACCCTACAGTGCATCTCTACCCACGTGAAACCTCCCGTAAACGAGTCCCTCCGTGCACCAAGACGGAGGGATGCGTACGCAGGGCGCGGCTACCTGAGATGAGGCTGGGCATCCTGCCGTCGATGTACATGAGGCAGTAGGCGCTGGCGTTGGTCATTCCTCCATAGGAGTCCCTCACCAGCTCCTCCCAGGACGCCTCGCTCACCAGGACGTCGTTGTACTTCATCCAGCGCTGGCCGGCGTGGTCGTAGATGTACGCCCAGTAGTGTCCGGCCGACGCCTGGCCCTCGTGCACCAGCACGGCGTGGAGCCGGTATGGCACCTGCAAGCGGCACAACCACCCATGATAACCACATGATAACCACATGTACACGATAACTACACAATAACTACACAATAACTACACAATAACTACATGATAACAAATACGGATGATAAGAGGGGGGTTGGAGGAGTGTGTGTGGGGGGGAGGTGTGTGTGAGGGAGGGGAAGTGTGTGTGTGTGTGTGTGTGGGGGGGGATCAGTGTGATGGACAGGATTAGACGAGAGGCGAGGATCCTACCTGACAGAGGCTGTTATCACAGTACATGCCCTCCAGCGCTTGACTGACCCTGTCGATGCTGGCCTTTAGTTCTGAGAACACACACACACAGAGTGAGACACACACACACACACACGCAGACATGCATGTTGAGACACACACAGATCTATTCAGTGCACCTGCGGCAAGTACACACAAACACACACACACACACTCAGACTTTCTAGACATAACATGGTAACTGCTAGTGTCATGCAGCCAAGCTTCACTGGAAGAAGATGATGATAGAGATGAATGATGTGGTCGGTTCAGAGGGCTTCAGATCACCGTTCATGCTGTTCTCCACCTCGCTCCTCCAGCGAAGGAGGCAGGCCTTGACGGAGCGCAGCTCCTCCTCCGACACGCTGTGGGGGGCGGGGTGAGGGGGCACGTCCATGGGGGGCCTGCACTGGGTGAAGGGCTTGTAGATGGGGGTCCTCTGCTGGCACGACGAGGGGTCCGACCACCCGGGCGCCCCGGGGTCAGGGCGGCTGGAGAGATGCCGGCAGGATCAAAATGTATCGATCAGTCATCAATCTCTTCCATCATTTCAATGAGAGTACTGTAATTACATAATACAATAATGCTAACAAGGCACTGCGACGCTTTCACAACCTTTTGTGAGCTTTTCTAAAAACTTCTATTCACTCTGGCCACTCCTGACGGCGAGGACTGACGTCAGGAGGCCAGAGCTGTGCTGAAGCTGCTTCACAGGGTGAATCTCTCCCTTCTCAGGAGCGTGTTCATGGGTCACACACACAGCAGGAATACAGCGCAGCATGTTTACTCTGAAGGGTCTGACCCGGAGGTTGAGTAAGCACTCCAAACACAAGAAAAGCACTTGATTGAGCAAGCAGCAGAAACCGGAAGCTTCTCAATTCAGCGTCTGGACCACTGAGATGCAGGAAGGCAGGACGTGTTCAACAGGACGGCTTCACACACACACGAGTGAAACAGCCCTGACGACGACAACTCGAGAATAAACCGAAAAGCTTGAATTAAAAGCGCCAAGGGTGGGGGTGCTTACGTGCTGTCGTCAGGATGGGGGTCCGGGTGTGGGGGGCCCGGGGGCGTGGGGGAGGAGGAGGAGGCCTGCCTCACATCCTCAGCTGGGGACAAGCTGGTGGGCTTGGTGGTGGCAAACTCCAGCATGTACTGGAGCATGTCGGCTAGGGGGTACTTGGCAGGACCAGAGCCATAGTTCTTATAGCTGGAGAAAGGTTACACACGGTGAGGCCACACTGGAACTGGATATTACCAAAACAATATGTCACACAACTAAAAGTAGAGACTGAGGGAGAGAGAGAGAGAGAGCAACAGAGAGAGAGAGAGAGAGAGAGAGAGAGAGAGAGAGAGAGAGAGAGAGAGAGAGAGAGAGAGAGAGATAGAGAGAGAGAGAGAGAGAGAGAGAGAGAGAGAGAGAGAGAGAGAGAGAGAGAGAGGAACAGGTAGAAAGAGAGAGATAGAGAGAGAGAGAGAGAGAGAGAGAGAGAGAGAGGAACAGGGAGAAAGAGAGATAGAGAGAGAGAGAGAGAGAGCAACAGAGAGAGAGAGAGAGAGAGCAACAGAGAGAGAGAGAGAGACAGAGAGAGAGAGAGAGAGAGAGAGAGAGAGAGAGAGAGAGAGAGAGAGAGAGAGAGAGAGAGAGAGAGAGAGAGAGAGAGAGAGAGAGAGAGAGAGAGAGAGAGAGAAGAACAGTGAGACAGAAAGAGAGAGAGAGTAAACTCACCACTCCAGTTTCTGCTGCAGGACGGTGAGTTGCTCCTTCAGTCTCCTCACTTCTCCTCGTCTGTCGTGGGTCTGTTGGACGTTCTTGTGAAGATATCTGCTCAACACACATCCAGCAGAGGGAAAAACACCTGGTCAAATCGACCACATCGGCAGTCAACAGAGCTGAGGTGATGTGGACCCATGTTCTGCACCTGTCCATGTAAATGATCTGAGGGAACTCCAGCTTCTTGTGGATCTTCTCAGGGCGACCGAGCTGGGTGTTGAACTCAAACCTGGATAGTTCAAAGGTCAGGACAGGTGGTAGCTTTGAGAACCATCTCTGCAACAGAGAAACATCACATCTGTTTATTTTTTAACACTCTGAAACGTAGATTTTTATTTATTTATTGTAATTCTTTTTACCTGGAAGTTGCTCACCTCCCTGCCAGATGTAATGGTTTGATCCGAGTGCAGAGCTTCGATCTCCCCCTCCACCATGGCACCTTCCAGACACTCATCCAGGTTGTTGAAACCATTCACTTGCAGGGGGTACTGACCAAACTGCTCAATATTGGACAAGGTTTTACCTAAATATTCAAATGCACATAGGACAACTGAGCGCAGTGTAGGTTGCTTCGTCCCGTGTGTAATAAACCCTGGATTATTTCCAGACGCACAAAAATCATATTTCTCTCATGTGAAATCCATATATTAGGGACTAATACGTTGACTGGTTTCTTTATTAAAATTGTTACTCAATTTGATCTTTGAAATAGGTGCATATTGCATTAATAACTCTGTTACCAAATTGTTGTTCAGAAGAGGAAGAGTTGTGATCTAATTTGTGATTAAATTCGAAATCTTACATCAATGAAAAATACCATGTTATTGCTGCTCACCATCGAGGGTTCTCTCTGCTACAAACGTCCCGTAGAACAGCTGAACCATGGGGTTCTCCTCCTTATCCTCAGGGTTCCTGCACACAAGATATCATGTCAGAACAGAACATCAACATAACAAACACGACATGAGCCGCTTTCTGAAGCCATGTGGAAGCTGGACTTACTTCCCGTTGGCAGCCAGCTGAAAGGCATCCTCCAGCCAGTCCAGCAACTTGTGTGTGAACTCACTCACATCCTGGAACGTCCAGGAGACAAGTTACAGGAGACAGAGTGTGTGTGTGTGAGTGTGTGTGTGTGTGAGAGAGTGTGTGTGTGTGTGTACCTGCTGGGCCTCGCTGGATCTGAAGGCCTCTCTGAGCAGGTCGACGGCGGCGGAGGGATCTATGAACCTGCGTGACGAGCCCAGCAGGAGGGCGAAAAGGCAGCGCAGCTCCTGCATGAAGGCTACGTTCCTCTTGTCCTGTCACACACACACCCATCAGGTGACAGCACACACACACACACACACACACACACACACACACACACCCATCAGGTGACAGCACACACACACACACACACCCATCAGGTGACAGCACACGCACACACACACACACACCCATCAGGTGACAGCACACACACACACACACACACACTCATACCCACGTCTCCTGTGTTCCACTTACAGAGTTGCTCTTGCATTTCTCCAGCAGGCGTTCTGTCAGACAGTAGTTCAGAACCAGCCGGCGGAACACTGGGAGGTGGAACAGGGACTGAAACACAAACACACTTGTGTTACGCTGGCCTGGGTAACTGTGTACAGATAAAGACTTCTATGCCTTATGTACAGACAAAGTCATTTACAAACCATATAGACATATTCACCTACTAATTCCAAGGACGATATCATATTTCATGTTCTCCAGGAAATGAAACAATACCTTATCTCACATTTAACTGTAGAGTGATCTAAGATACACCGCAGAAACATGAGCTGCCTTCCAAACATGGCCACTTAGTCTCAATCAGATACCAAAACATCATCAGTGTTTCACAAAGCAGAAAGTTCAACCTCACGACCTTTAGCATTCCAGACTTCTCCCACTCACGTAATTAGTCCTATCTTCTAATGATATTTCCTTGGGGTTTTTTGAGCTCCTAATCGATATCGGGGCATATCTGAACCAAATCAAGACGAACGAGGCCTCCTAAACGAGGGTCTAATCTAGCGACATAAACTCATTCCAGCCTGGCTGCAGACTTCATCGCTCTCTCTATCATCACAACACTGTGCTATTTAATTACCCCCTCGCAGTCTATCAATATCAATGAAGGCTTGAGTTTCAGTGGAGCTACCTGATAGGTTGGGCTAAATTCAGTCTGGAATGGACTCTTAATAGAATTAGGAGAAAGCGAGAAGCTTTTTGCGTTGGGAAAGAAAAGCCCACGCCTCATCTTCCCCAGGCTTCCTGACGGTCCAGATAACTTCGTTTGCACACTAAAGGTTGGTTAGCGACAACAAGTTGAAACGTGATCCTCAGAAATGTTTGCTCTGGTTGAGAAGCCAAGCGGAGAACACAGGCAGGGTTTTGGAAGTCTAAGATTCCTGCAGTTGGACACAAACCGACAAGTGTATTGTTGTAATTTATTCTTGAGGTAATGTGTGCTTTCTCGTGCCACCAGATTTCTAAAAAAGGTTTTTGAAGGGTGTCTGAGAGTATAATGTGGTCGTCACATGCTCAAGCTAATTAGTCAGTGTATAAAAAGCAGAGGTCATATTTCCTCGACAAGATGTGTCCGATATCATTTGCAGGCCGAAGCAAAAACAATATACCTCTCAACTTTTCAATCAGGGAACTTCCTCTGGGGGTTTACAAGACACTTGTCCAGCTTAGAGTCTCTCCATCTTCTGAGTATGGTCCTCAAGTCCTTTCCTAACTCGGTTTCAGTAAACTATTTGTATTTGTTGAGTTACAACGTTCTCAGAGTTGAAGAGAAAGCTACAACACACAAACTGGTGGCTTTCCCGTCTCTCTAACTGTCCCAATCCCCAAACACAGAAGCAGAAAAGGCCTGAGCCAGCCAGGTGTTCCAGGCGCAGGCCAGCTCACCTGGATGACAGCGCTGAACCAGCAGGTGTTGCCTATGTTGCGGAGCCCCACGGGCCAGCCCTCCACACGGACCCAGTCTGCTGGACTGCAGCTCTCTCCCTGGGCCTCGCACCTCTTCCTCTTCACCCGGGCAGCGCTGTCCTCCGCACTCGCCTCCAGAGCCCTGGGACACAGCACGACTCAGTGACACGGGAACTCACCTTCACGCTCACCAGGGTCTGACCAGAGCGTACCTGGTGAGGCCTGACTGGTACGTACCTGGTGAGCTCCCTCTCCTCCTCCTGTTCCTCCTGGGACTGCTGCAGGCTCAGTTCTATGGCGGTCTGGAGGTCATCTTTAGGGGGAGCTGCAGACAAGGATGGACCATCAACACCCACGCCTCCCTCCCTCCCCTCCTCCACCCTCCTCCCCCAGAGGAATCCTACCTTTCCTGTCGTCCCAGGCCTCCTGGTGGGCGTCAGCGGCAGTGAGCTCCCTGGCTTCCTGGTCCTCCCCTGCAGACTGAGCAGTTAGAAGTCCCACGGCACGGCTGATGTCCCCCTGGCTGGCCTGGAGAGGACACACACACAGGGAGGGTTACCTCCTGCAGGGGCAGGGGGTCTGGGAGGGTTACCTCCTGCAGGGGCAGGGGGTCTGGGAGGGTTACCTCCTGCAGGGGCAGGGGGTCTGGGAGGGTTACCTCCTGCAGGGGCAGGGGGTCTGGGGGTGAAGAGAGTGCTACTCACGCTCAGGGCTGTGTGGAGGACCTGGGCATCCTGTATCCCAGTGATCTCTCTGAGCTGGTTGATCAGCATCTGGCTCTTGGGGGAAGAACCAGGAGAGACGGGCTGTTAGAACACAGACACAAAGTCAACTCAATGTTTTAGACCAGACATTCCCGACCTTTCCCACTTTGCGGCCCACTTGCATTGCTTAAATATTTCTGCGGCCGCCCAACACATCCGTTTTACTTATCACACGTTTAACAACACCACAGGAGCCAAACAGTTTGCTTTCATGGCTAAATGTATTTGAGCAATCAAAGAGGACAAAGTGTCCATCAGTGCCACAGTAAGCACACATTGTAAAGAGAGGTAACCTGAGTAACTACCACGGCCAGGTCAGGTCTAGAACTTCCGGTGAAGTTAGAAACTTGATTTTTTATAACCAGAACAGGTTGTTACCCCTTAGTTATTGCTCTCTTATTAACCCTACACTTAGATTGCTTGCCTTTTCGCCTATTTTAATCGACCAATAACAGGAAGCCCTCACAGAGATCTTTACCGTTTACAGATGTTTGTTACAAACTGAGAAAGGCATGTTACACTACATTATCCATAGGGAACAAATATGACAGACCATTTGTTTATGTGAGTTAACATTAACAATGAGCAAACAAGCTGACCAATAATTAAGTACATTATAATGCAGATACAATTTTTGCCTCAAATTTGTTTGCCTCAACCTCAGGCTGTGATTGTATGACTGATCTGCATGTGTGCATGTATGACCAAGACAACCCTGCCACCTTAGTCTTCAGTGACTCGTCTAAAGGTAAACCATGTTCAGTCAGCCTAAATCCAGCGTGTCATGCAGCCAGCCAGACATGCTAGCCCAGCCCTACACAGCTAGATGAATATAGACCAGCTGGGGGGGCTATATCAAGTTTCCTCTACGCACTAGCAGCTGTAAATGTCAGAGTAACTGTGTGAAGACTACCAGACGACCCCCCCTCTCCCTGCGCACACACACACACACACACACACAGCGAGCTGGGAGGAGGCAGACTTATATGGAGAGCTGGGTTGTGTATGATCTCTCTCTCTCTCAGTCAGTCTCTATTTTGGGCCCTTGACATGGATAGCAGCGCTTCTGTTATCGTTCCACTCACCTGCCTCTGGGGCTTGACTGACACGAGCAGTGGGTGTTTCTAACAGGACCAGAAAACAGACACACACACACACACACACACACCAAACATCTCTTGGTTGTGAACAAAAACTCAGGTGGCAGGTGGAGGTCATTCCTTGTTGGAGAAGTCTGGGGATTGCTGGGAGTGTGGATGAAGAACAGACATCTACTGCAATGTTTACAACTTCGTTTATATTCTTGATGTAAAGTCAGGCTGTTTGGCAAGCTCCACTCGCTGTAAAGTCTTTTGTATCCCTTTTTCATTCATTAAAGCAAAGGTAACACGGCCATAGCCTATAATTTGGGGACTTAAACATGACATAATTACTGTATTGATGGTTGGTCCAGTATGACCTGGTTAGTGGAACAAAACACAGATACAGGCGACATGACGGCTGTGTAAAATGGGCCTTCGGGTATTTAAGTAGGCTATTATTAGTCGTTACCAACTGTGAATGAACGTCGAACACCGCCTACATCAAACTACATTTTGTATTTTCTCCTTATCACTAAAATAGTTGTAAGAAGTAAGAGTGTTTTTGGTTAGTTGCTGTTGACTTTCACGTGCAAGGTTAGATCATACATTAACTTGTTGCACTCTAGTTCTGAGCTCACCGAATTCGTTGAGTTCTCTCCATGTTCAATCTGCTGTTCGATTCTCATGGCAGCAGAGGCCGAAAATCTTGATGTTTTTCCTTAGTTCCTCTAGTCCCGAGTCAGACTTAGTCCATCTGTCAAACACCCACACACGAACCAGGAGAGCCTGCGCTTCTTCGCATGTCAAAGAAAAACCGGGAGCGCGCAATTGACGTGCGCGGTCCAGTAACGCAGACCACTCGGACTCAGGGACGGAACAGAAATGTAGCAGCAGATATCCTAGGGTCAAATACATTATTCAAGTCCCCAAAGTTCGATATTAGAAACACCTGAGAATACTAACTAGTGATGAATGCTGCGAATGTGGCTCAAGTGTTTTTGTCTCAGCCTATTCAGATTCAGTTAGCCTATATTTAGATTACCAGCCAATCTTTCTAAGCGCTAAAATATGTATTAGGATAATGACAGTATTTTAGTAATGTATGTGAGGTGTTTCTTATGCCTTCCAATGAACTATGTTTTCAAGTTTGAAAAAAAAGTCTCCCTAGAGATGGATGTTCTCTAACCCTTTTCAAATATCACCTTACCAGAGCGGGCTAATGGAAAATCAATGCAGAGAGCAACCAAACTTTGCACAGTAGTCCATTTCTGGTGGCAACCGGGATAAACAAAGTTGTACATCTGGCCCCCGCCGGAAAACACAACCTATTATCTACACGAACAGATATTCTTAGATTCGGATATAATAGCTTTTCAAAGAAGAGAATTGGGTCCAATTTAAAAGATATTCTGGGATATTTGCCTGTTTACCAGAACACCAGAGATGACTCTGCTGTGGTTACTGCTGTTCACCTCAGGTAACATCCGTTATTATTATTACGATCAAATGCAAATGTCAGGGAAAAACTGTTTTGTTTTATTGAGATGAAATATGAATGCAAATGAGATTGCCTACAACGTGTTCATTAACACTGCCTTACATTGTAAATCCGTCAAGTCGTAGTCTATATATTTGCAGGAAAGATTCGACAAATCTTAAGGCGCTAATAAAAGTGCTAAACATGCTTGTTTTTTTTTTACTAGCTTAGGCTAATTATCCCTACATTGTGTGGGTAAAAATTACATTGTTCATTTGAAACTGTCTGTTGCCTTTAACTAATTCCAACTAACGTTAATTTAGACATAATTAAAATAAACCATCTTATCATAACTTTTCTTGTAAATTCCTATAGGCCTACTTCAATGTTATATTTATATTAGGCTAAATAATGCATTTTCATTTATTTCATTGATGTTTCATCATTTATTTTATAATGTGGTCATAAGCCATCTATAATGGCTCTGTACACATCTGAGGTGCAGGCGAATGTAAAACATTTCTTCCATTTTGATTTTCAATGCTTCTGATGCACCTGTCTCTGCAGCTTCCTCGGTTGTCATGGTTCCTGAGAAGCCCAAGAGATCAGCCCTGAACCAGCTCACCAGAACCTTGTTACGCAACTATGACAGAGGCGTGCGGCCTGTGCAGAACTGGACCAGTCCCACTCTCATCTACATAGACTTCCTCCTGCAGTCCCTTCTGGATGTGGTAAAACACAACTGAATGAAGAAGATAGGAGTAGTTCATGATATGAATATGATTGTAGTGATTATCAAACCTTTTGACTACATTATCAGCACAGGCATTGTAAACTCCATTATCAATGTATCAGTAGTGTAATTTACTGATACCATGTCTAATCACACTGATAACAAAGGATATAAAAGCTATTACTTAAAGATCCTGGAACAAACTGTGCCTTTCTAACAGGACGGACACACACAGAGGGTCACCACAAGCATCTGGTATCGTCAGGTTGGCATCTTCTTCACACTGAATCTATGTTTCCATAAGCTTCCTCCACAAGATGGGCATCCTCTTCATCGCCATGACAACCCCAAGGAATAACAACGCTTACAATCATTACGGGTGGAAAAAGGCATTGTAGGATGTAGAAAAGCTCAATGGAAATGTAATCAGGAGCCTGATTATGATTGAGACGGTCGTGGTGTCCGGATATGAGTCTGTTTGGTAACCACCTCTGAATAGAAACTGTCCATTTTGCTGTTTGTCCTTTTTACAGAAAGATTCAGTCAGGTTGGATGTGGATACAGTACATGTCTAGACTTTTACTGTGCGCAGTCCAGTACAATAGTACGGAACTATAGTATGCTACAATAGTACTTCTCATGTTTGTGTTTTTTGTAAACAGGAACATGTTTTTTTCCTGTGTCTGTCAGATCTGGACGGACGAATTTCTCGTCTGGGATCCAGAAGAGTTTGATGGCATCACCGAGATCTCCCTCTCCTCTGATGCCATCTGGGTCCCCGACATCATCATCAGCGAATTGTAACCCAGATGCTGTTCACACACCCCATTTAAATATCCAATATCACACAGATGAGAAACATTCTTCCTCGCGTTTCGTCACATAACCTCTTGTCAGATTCGTCAAAACCACCCCCCTAAGTTAAATAGGAAACATTTAACATCTGTCTCTTTGCCTGAGAGAGGGGATGGTGTGTGTTCTGTCTCTTTGCCTGAGAGAGGGGAGGGTGCGTGTGATGCATGAGGTCAGATCGTGTCGTTCCCTGCCTCCTGTCTTTCTCCAGTGTGGATGCAGGGAAGTCTCCGGCCATCCCTTATGTCTACGTGAACTCCTCTGGGACGGTGAAGAACTACATGCCCATCCAGGTGGTGTCGGCGTGCGCGCTGGAGCTGTACGCGTTCCCCTTCGACAAGCAGAACTGCAGCCTCACCTTCAGGAGCTGGCTTCACTCAGGTCAGACTCGACTGGGACAACAACAATCACAACAATCACAACAATCACAACAATCACAACAATCACAACAATCACAACAATCACAACAATCACAACAAAAATCACGTCATCCGCAGTATCAACGACACAATCACATTATCACCTCATAACAAAAGTGACAACACCAATGACAATCGTATTAGTATTGCCCCTGGCCTTATTGAGTGACAGCCCTGTAAACTCTGCCCCCCCCCCCCTCTCTCCCCCCGTGTTCCCAGTGAGCGAGGTGGACCTGGCGCTGTGGAGGAGTGCAGAGACAGTAGCCAAGGACAAGAGAGGCTTCATGAACGATGGAGAGTGGGACCTCCTCTCCCTGCCCTCGCGCTACTGGCAGCTACGCCTGGACGGCCGGGACTACGCTCACATACAGTTTAACGTGCGTGCGAACCTCCGCCAGCTGTTCACTTTTACTCTTCCAATTTTTTTGTGTCCAAACCGACGTACAAATAGCGCATGCAGAAGGTCGAGTTGAAGATCTGCGTAGTTCAAACTGTGTTTCGGTAGTCAGAGTCAAGGGAAGGCCTGTATTTACTTCACACATCTCAGCTACCACAAAACAGAATACTACAGTGCAACAATAACCACTCGATTGGCTAGCTTGCTACTGAATGTATGGTTAACCAAAAATAACACTGAAATGCTATAGTAATATCTCCTCTATGTCCACAATGTTATCAGTTTATAGAGAGTTCAGTACAGCGTCAGGATCCTGGCGGAAAGTAGGTCACAATGCTATAACTGGGACAAAGTTGAAGTTACTGCCGTAACTAACCCCTAAATTAGCTACCATGTGAAGTGGATAATGCCTCATCATTTATATGGATCACATGGGGACTAAAGCTACGTCAACAGTAGGCTATGAAGACTGATTACATCTGCTCAATGTCTTTTACATTCTTGGTTGAGGGTAGTTGACCTCGTCCAGGTGAAACCGTCTCAGACAGTACACTGCATCTTCACTGTGAGAAATAGAATTTAAACCCATGGATTTACCAGCTAACCCCGAAAACAGACAACACCCAGATGGCCTTTCTCCCCACGGCGAGACTGTAACTGCACTATGACAACCGGCTTCGATTGAATATCGACGAGGCGATTTAGCCGTCCTCTTCCCTGGCTCGCTTCTCGCCATGCTGTGAGGGAATTGAAGTGATTGGCCCCAGCCTCATGGATCGGGGTTAGCGAGCTAATGCTAATAGATGAAGCATAGTCGTTGTCTAGCATGCTGAGGGAGGGAGAGAGAGGGTTGGAGGGATAAAGAGAGAGACACAGCCTAATGAGACTGTCTAGCATGCTGAGGAGGGGAGGAGGGAGAGAGAGAGAGGGATGGCGGGATAAAGAGAGAGGCACCGGGTAATGAGACTGACCTGATCAATGGCTGTCTTGTTGCTGCCTGGTGAAAATGGGCCTTTAGCCCATTGCAGGTGGGGGAGAGAAAGAGGTCTGCGAGATAGAAGAGATAGGGCTCTCAGCCGTATATTCAGCTCAGAGATAGGTGTTCTGTGACGAGCCAGGCATGGCTCATTAGGTCACCTTTATGCTATACGGGTTGGCACAGAGAGTGTTTACGACAGAGGGTTGTTTGTTGGAAGAGGGTTTTAGAGTTTTAGAGGCTCTACTGAAAACATTGCAATCGATATGCATCGGTTCAGCCGAGATCTGGTTTGAGAAAATTATATTGTTTGCATGTCTCTCAGGCAGGAAGATCAAAGTTCGCAACTGAAAGAGAAAAACGCTACAATGAAAACTAAATGAATCAATCAGAGATCGATGTTATCTCAAGGTAGCAGTAAAGAAATTACCTCAAAACAATATAGTCCCCAGTGTATATTTGGCCTCTAAGTAGGAGCTGTTTATGACCCTCGCTGCATACCCCCTCCCTCCTTGTCCTGTCACACCTCACAACAGAGCATGAAAAACGCAAAAAAAGGTATATGGGAGTCAGATGGCTGAGCGGTGAGGGAACCGGGCTAGTAATCGGAAGGTTGCTAGATCGATTCCCGGCTATGCCAAATGACGTTGTGTCCTTAGGCAAGGCACTTCACCCTACTTGCCTCGGGGGGAATGTCCCTGTACCTACTGTAAGTCGCTCTGGATAAGAGCGTCTGCTAAATGACTAAATGTAAATGTAAATGTATATCAAAAAACCTTAAGGTATTAGGACCCCTCCTTCCTGTCTCCCACGCAGGTGTTAGTCCGCCGGCGCCCCCTACTGTACGTGGTGGGTCTTCTCATCCCTAGCATCTTCCTAATGGTGGTGGATGTCATCAGCTTCTACCTGCCTCCTGACAGCGGCACGCGCATCACCTTCAAGACCAGCATCCTCCTAGGATACACCGTGTTCAGGGTGAACCTCATGGATGAGCTGCCAGCCACCACCCTCAAAACACCCCTCATAAGTACGTACAGGGGGAAATTCGAACCTGTGACCCAGGGGCGTGTGACGAGGCGTGTGACGTGCACCTTCTGTCGTCCCCAGGTGTGTTCTTTGCCGTGTGCATGGCCTTGCTGGTCCTCAGTCTGGCCAAGTCCATCCTGGTGGTGAAGCTGCTCCACCACAGCCAGAAGGAGGTGAAGGAGATGTCTGTGTCCGCCTGCCTGCTGGACAAGTACGGCTCGTCCAGCCAGAGCTTCCTGGAGAGCACCTTCACCTCCCTCAAAACCCTGGACGACGAAGACCAGAGTGAGGGTACGCTTTGGATTTGGGGGATAGACAAACAGACTCTCCTCAGGATCACTACAGCAGATGTCGGTGTCGGAATATATCTGTTAATCCATGAGCCTCAAGGAGTTCTTCCATTGTTCCCCTCTATCTCTCCTTTTCTCTCTCTCTCTCCCCTGCCTTTCTGTCTACCTTCAATTGTCTCTATCGAATAACGCATTTAAAAATACACCCAAAAACAACATGTTTTCTGACCCAGGGTTTGAGTTTGACCTGGTCCCAGAGGAAGACCTGTTCTCCCTCAGCGAAGCCCCTGAAACTCCTCCCCGCCTGGAGAGACTCCTCCAGGAGGTCACCTCCCTGCGGCTGCACCTCCTCCAGGGAGACACCGACGACTCTGCCCAGGCTGACTGGCTGGCCCTCTGCTCCAAGGTGGACCTGATCCTGTTCCGTGTGTACCTGCTGGTCCTGACGCTCTACACGGTGACCCTGCTGCTGCTCTGGGCCAGCTGGAGCTCTGTCTGAGGGGTTAGGGTCATTAGTAGAATTATCATAAATATTTATTAACAAATATGTGGTCGTTTAGAATCTGAATCTGGTTTATTGGCCAAATACGCACAAGGAATTTGACTCTGGTTTCTACATTGCTGTCAGTGTGTTAACATGTATGTATTTAGCAGGCTTTTATGTCCAAGGCAATGTGCACAGGGAGATTTGAACCTGTGTCCTCTTGATCAGCAGTCAAATGCTCTCCCAGCGAGCGATACACATCCCTGTCCAGAGAACAGACTAGGGTCACTGCGATGAGGTGGATGATGCTGACAAGGGTTTGGAGAGTGTGAGGGAATTGGAAGGCACTTGACTGTATTTGTACATCTTCTAAGATGGAAAATAAACTTGTAAACTCCCAACCCTCATGGCAATACACTTGTGAATTCTTACATTTGAGGAATTCAATGCCAGACTGACATTTGGTGACATTTGTATTCCGTTTGATACATTTCTTGAGCTGAGAAGTCGTATCGAACATAGAGCTAGTTCCCTGGGCATATTTTCCCTCACATCAGTGTGATGGTATAATTAGCCGTTTACGTCAATCCTTTTGCTCCCTGAAAAACTTACAAAAATCAATAAAGAGCATTCAAAGAGCATTGCATTTAGCTCTATTCCCTATTGGTTGACTATGAATAAAATCTATTTGAACTAGTGTGACACTCCTAGGGAACTAGGCTATATAAGAGTTTATAAGATATTGACAATACAGACTCACATTAACTTTACCAAGACCCTAATGTAACTCACCATGAAAGAAATAACGTTATATAAGATATTTATTCACATATTACATGTATTTTAAACAATTCATACCAGTGGAACACATTTTGATAAAACTGCCTGGCAACTGCTATTCCTTCCTATTAACTGTATAGCTGTTTACTTGCATTTACGAATTAATAGACACTTGAAGGGTGCAGTAGGCTGTGTGTAAGGCTGCTGCTACATTACATGTAGCTTAATTAAACAGCATATGCCCAGCTCACAGGTGGGTTCACGTGACTCAGCAAGGGTGGTGCCGCTGCCGCTATAATATTATGCCAACGTGGAGAGATGTGATAAAGATCTCAATGATAATATGTTATATGGGCCTGTTATCCATCCACATAACTACATTTTTTTTTTAAATCAAATATCCATCGTCTACAACAAGCCTGTACCTCTGTGCAGTTAATCAGCTAGAGGGTTGTTTTTTTTCTTCAGATAAATTCGATTTTGTTGCAGATTTCATAACATATTTTCCAAACTGTGAGGCATTAAGATTGACATGATACAGAATTGAGGCCCCAAAACACCTTCTGCTCGGTTTCAAATGTCTGTAATTCAGTTAGTCAGAGTGCAGATCGACATGAGCTTGACCTCTCTGCTAGAAAACAAGCAAAGTGCGGACGGCGGACGCACCCTTCCCTTGTGATATCATTAAGAGGCATGATACTGTATCCAGCAAGCACCACTTAAACTAACTGATGTTACAGTCAACGGTTGTCACAGTGGAAAGACAAGAAAATTGGTTTCGGGCGGCGCCAGTGTACGGCTGTATCCCAAAGAACCAAGTTTCAACGCCAGATTTGAATTTAGGAGCAGAATGAGATGTTCAGCACTATGGGCAACTCTCGGTTTACTAGTGATACTAGGAGGCGCGCGAGCGGGGACAGGTATGCCACTGAACATTTGTTGCGAGTTCTGATGTCAGGAATAATTTTGTGGTATTTATTGTTTGTCAAATAAGTTCACAGCGGTTGGAATCTAGATGTATACGGAGTATCCAACCGGTAAATGACACATTTGATGCAATTTACTTAAACTTTTATAGTAAAGAAACTGGGAAATAACACCGGACGGTTTGCCAATGCCACCTTGGTGCGTCTCTCCGAGTTCCTGAGCGCGGGGTACAAGAAGGGCGTGCGACCGGTGCGTGATTGGCGTCAGTCCACCATGGTGGCCATAGACCTCATGGTGTATTCCATCCTTAATGTGGTAAGCAATAGTTTACTGTCAAATAGTTTTGCAAAATTAATGGCATCGCTTCCCATCTTACTGTATTGCTTTCTACTTAATGATAAACTGGTGGTGACTTTCTGAACAGCATTTACAGCCACCAACGAAAGTGACCGTAACTTCATCAAATATTAAGTTGTATAAACCTCTAACCATTTAAATGTAAGCGACAAATCATCAGAATATTTCTTGTCTAATATGACAACAATCGTGTATAGGAGCCTGCTATCACTGTCTGTAGCCTTATTATTCTACCTCTTATTATTCCAAACAGAAATCCAGTCAAACTCACATTTCCCTAGAAATAGGATCCATCTAGAGAAGGTTCCTCTGAGTCTCTGAGAGGTGTATGTTGTTGTATAAATGCTCATAATTTACTGCTAATTTACACCATGTGTTCACAGTTTGATAAATAATACAAATTATTCCAGAAACAGTTAGATAAACAGTTGTTGTACGGTGTTACATCTTAATGTGTTAGTCATGTCCCCGACACAGTTACTGTAGGGATTGTGAAAGATGCTGTCGAACCCTGACCATAATCTCCTTTTATACCAGGATGAGAAGAACCAGGTTCTAACAACATATATATGGTACAGACAGGTAAGACTATAACAAGACCACTTGTATATGACAGGTAGGTAAATAACAGCCAAGATACAATCTACGGATAAAAAAAAAAAAATCACACTTTGATTTGTTATCTACAATATAAAGTATGACAATCTAATCATCCTGATATCGCCTATGAACCAGGTGTTATTTGTTACCCAACTGTGTCAGGAATGGATTGATGAATTCCTGGTGTGGAACCCGGAAGACTTTGACGAGGTGAAGCAGGTGTCCATCCCCACCGCCAACCTCTGGGTGCCTGACATCCTCATCAACGAGTTGTGAGGATTACTGGGATTGACCTGTTTATTACAGTACCTGTGTTGTCTCTTGATCCCAAGCCCCAGGGTTCTGATGAACCCTCAGGACACTGGAGCGCTCCTCAGACAGATGTCCACGTTACAACGTGGGCAGTGAGCTTCACTGTCAGTTATACATTTCAACCGACTAATCCTTCAATCCACAAACTCCCAAATGACCATTATTTATCTATTTCCTGTCATTTGATGATTTACCGTGATTACGATTTTAGCTTTTGTTAGTGATGATTCAAATCGTTTTTCAATCCTTTTTTTTTTTGTTTGACATTAGTTGCGATTTGTTGTTATTTCCTGACAGTAGCTAGCGTAGTGACGGTGTTTGATGGTGTGTCCTGCAGTGTGGATGTGGGCAAGTCTCCAGACATTCCCTACGTGTATGTGGGGCACAACGGCCTGGTGAGGAACTACAAGCCCATCCAGGTGGTGACCGCCTGTACGCTGAACATCTACAACTTCCCCTTCGACCTCCAGAACTGCAGTCTGACCTTCCAGAGCTGGCTCCACACGAGTAAGAACACCACGTTTTATTTGTGGTGGTAAAAAAAAAAAAACACAAGAAAACTAACCCTGACCTTAACCCTAACCACAGCTTGAATGCCAGCTGAAAACCTCTGTTTGTGAGCAGATGTGTTGACTGGCATCTGTTGTCTTCCATCTCCTCTCCTGTAGTCAACGACATCAACATCACCCTGATGAGGAGCCCGGAGAACTTGAAGGAGGACAAGAGTCTCTTCATGAACCAGGGAGAGTGGGAGCTTCTCCACGTTCTGTCCAAGTACAAGTCCTTCAGCCTGGACAACTCCGACTACTACGCAGAGATGAAGTTCAATGTGAGTGCGTGTCCAAAGCTGCTCATACTGTTGTGGGCTTTTCAAAACAAAGGCCTAATTTTTGTACTTTTCAGTCGTTTAGCACACGCTTTTATTCAAAGCGACGTACAAACAAGATGTACAAATACGACATGCTTTTTCACTGTCTTTGGATATTTAGCAAAGACAGGCCGTTGCAAATTATTAATTTACATAGCTGACAAAGACATCAGTAGCCTGACTGAACCACTATGCCCCAAGAATATTAATGACCACTACAAATACTTAGTCTCTGTATTAAAAAGCTTTGAGAGTCAAGTCTTTTAGCTAATATTTACATGCCATTCAAATGAGCCTTCTGGTTTCAGAGTTGCCAGATATCGACACAAATTTCTTGGAGCGCAGTGTTGTTTTGAAAACACTTCCAATGAGAGTGTAGGATGATGGGGGGTGGAGGATAAAAAGGTGTTCTCCTTGACCCCCCCGCTCCCTCTCTCGAGGCCTCGTTATTTCCGACAGGGTGGAGCAGGTGGATAACAGTATCTTGGACACCTGCATGAAACAGAATACCTCCAAGACCTCAAAGGTCAGAGAAATTTCTACTTTTCTCCGAAAGACGCATTGAATAATCCAACAAAGACGAGGCGGACATCATCTCTTTTTCATTGTCCGTGTTTCCTGTCACATGACTTAATCATGGCGCTCATGCCCCGGTGGCTCACCAGACTAACTCGCGCATCACGTAGGCCGAGGCCTCGGTCACAAATCCAGCCCAGGGCCTTTACTGCATGTCATGTCCTCTCTCTCCCTCCCCACATTTCCGGTATTCTCAACAAAAACACACTATCTCTATCATAGATGATGAGTCATGCTCATCACTTGGCTTGCCTGTCGGTGAGACCTGCTTGACGCTGGTGTCCATCCTGCAGGTGGTGATCCGGCGCAGGCCCCTGTTCTACACGGTGAACCTGCTCCTGCCCAGCATCTTCCTCATGGTCATGGACATCGTGGGGTTCTACCTTCCTCCTGACAGCGGAGAGAGGGTCTCCTTCAAGATCACGCTGCTGCTGGGCTACTCCGTATTCCTCATCATCGTGTCTGACACGCTCCCCGCCACGGCCATCGGGACGCCCCTCATAGGTGGGTTGGCTAGCGCCCTGGTTTGGGCCAGGGGAGAGGGATGATTGTGTGGCAGTGTCTGATGAAGTAGTGGGGATCTCCTGGTGAGCTATGCTTGGAACCCCGTGCGGTAGATCACATTTACATATAGTCATTTAGCAGACGCTCTTATCCAGAACGACTTACACTAAGTACAGGGACATTCTCCAACCTTCAGGGACTTCTGATTAATAACCCAACTCTCTAACCGCTTATCCATCTGACCCCCCAATGGTCTGTAATGGTCTTTAGAGGTCTTTGTGTTGACGTTAGTGTGAACTTGTGTTCCTGTCTGTGTTTCTCCACCTGTCTGTTTGTCTGTCTGTCTGTCTGTCTGTCTGTCTGTCTGTCTGTCTGTCTGTGTGTCTGTGTGTCTGTCTGTCTGTCTGTCTGTCTGTCTGTCTGTCTGTTTGTCTGTCTGTCTGTGTGTCTGTCTGTCTGTGTTTCTCCACCTGTCTGTCTGTCTGTCTGTCTGTCTGTCTGTCTGTCTGTCTGTCTGTCTGTGTTTCTCCACCTGTCTGTCTGTCTGTGTGTCTGTCTGTCTGTGTTTCTCCACCTGTCTGTCTGTCTGTCTGTGTTTCTCCACCTGTCTGTCTGTCTGTGTGTGTGTGTGTGTCTCTCTCCTCCCCCTCCAGGTGTGTACTTTGTGGTGTGCATGGCCCTGCTGGTGATCAGCCTGACAGAGACAGTTGTGATTGTGCGTCTGGTGCACAAGCAGGACCTGCAGCGCCACGTGCCTCCCTGGCTACGCCGTCTGCTGCTGGAGAGAGCCGCCTCGCTCTTCTGCGTCCGCAGCAAACACACGCTGTGTCCCATCCTGGCCCATGAGCCCCAAGTGGACACCTACAAGGAGAACAGCACTGGTGCAGGTACAGGGAGGGAGGGAGCTCATAGAGGAGGAGGTGGATAGATGGAGGTAAGGATAGAGGACAAGTGGGAGGTTAGATAAGAGCAGGGCAAGTGTGGGGGGGCTGAGGGTGGGGGGCTGGCTGAGGAGAGGGTGTGAAGGTGGGGGTGTGTGTGGTGGTCACTCCTTCAGAGAGAACCATTTTAGGAACGTTCACCCTTCCCTCCCTGTTACCTACAGCCCGCTGCAGCCACCACCAGCACCCCCAGGGGGGGCGAGGCGAGCGAGGCCTGGGCCTGGCCCTGGGCCTGCCCCCTGCCAGGGACCCCACCCCACCGGTCATGGAGAACATCCTGCAGGAGATCTGCTCCATACGCCTCTTCCTGGAGAGGAGAGATGAGTGCCGCGACATTGCCAAGGAGTGGCTCCAGGTGGGGTACGTCCTGGACGTTCTGCTGTTCAGGGTGTACCTGCTGGCGGTGCTGGCCTACAGCATCACCCTGGGCACCCTGTGGTCAGTCTGGCAGTACGCCTGACAACCTGCAGGGGGCGCTGTGCATCAGGAAGGATTTAATATTGATGACTAACGATGGTCTGAGGGAGTGGAGGTTAGGGGGTTTGTTTTCAGACGGGGGTGGGGGGCAGAGTTTTGGGCGTTAAATGACATTTTCTTCATAAAAAGATTGTGTGTGGGGGAGGGGGGGGGGCAGATTCGCCGTTTTCAAAAAGTCCCAACCAAGTCCCACCCGTGTATGATGAAAGCCACGCCCCTGGATTGAGCAGAGGTTAGGGTGTTGCAGGAGGGATGCGCTGGGGTGCGTATTAAAGGTACAGAGATGAAGCGTCTGAGTTTAAAGAGGAGCTTGTGGACGGTGGATTTGGCTGTCGATGTAAAATGTTAACTTAGAGCCTGAACTGTGTCTGACTGGTGCTGTTTGGTTAGAGAGGGAGAGGGAGAGAGAGAGAGAGAGAGATATGGGTTAGAGAGGGAGAGGGAGAGAGATATGGGTTAGAGAGGGAGAGAGAGGGAGAGAGAGGGAGATATGGGTTAGGGTTAGAGAGGGAGAGAGAGGGAGAGAGAGGGAGAGAGAGGGAGATATGGGTTAGGGTTAGAGAGGGAGAGGGAGAGAGATATGGGTTAGAGAGGGAGAGAGAGGGAGATATGGGTTAGGGTTAGAGAGGGAGAGGGATATGGGTTAGGGTTAGAGAGGGAGAGGGATATGGGTTAGGGTTACGGTTAGAGAGAGAGAGAGAGAGAGATGTATTCTACACTGACTGGAGAATCAGGAGACTTCAGATTCAAATGTTACATGTTTGGACATAGCACATATACTCTGACATGTATTTAAAGTATTTTGAGAGTTTTGTGTTTTGTAGTAGAACTTTACTGGCTTGTTTCGTGTGTGTCGACTGTATTGCTGTTGTCGTTGCCATCTTAACTCTTGAACAGGTCACTGTATTACATTTGGCATAATTGTATTTTAGATTATTCTTACACATACAAAATGTTGGACTCAATCTATCAATAAAGGACATCACAGTCACCTATTAAAATATGTTTACCGAAAACAGGTCATAGTTAATGATAACATAAAACGATATTGATGTAATATCCCTGCCGTACACAACCCCACCACTAGGTGGCGTGGTGCCATGCCACATCATTAATCCCCCCCCCCCCCCCCCATCCTCCAAATGAATGGTGAGTATTCATTCTTCCCAGTGATGCCTCGAGCCTGCAAACTGACACTAATGTACTAATCGTAAAGATTTTTACCTTGCTGGCAATGCACTCAGCGAGTTTGCTCCCTGATTGGATAAATGCCATTGACACCCTACATAATTAAAGCGAGAATCCGTCCCACAGTAAATGGGCACATTGACTCCAATAGAATCGATGTGGAGCCAGAGCCCCGGGGTGTTTGTGGTTCAGCGGGCCGCTGCTGAATGATCCCGACTCAGAGAAAGACTACAGGAGCGTGTCACTCGATGGACAGCTGAGGATGTACTTATTGGATTTGAGTTACGGCGTGGTCTCACTATTCTGGTGTTCTTCATGAAACGCCAGCCTGCCGTTTGACGCTCTGAGGAAAAGCAGCTCACATCAAGCAAGGCGGATTCGTGTTTGAGGTTCAGTTCATCGCGGACGGGTTTGGTCGACATTTTTGACCTGGTGGATCAGTGAGAAATGTTCATTTACAAATGGGATGTGGACCTTTTGTGAAGGCCGACAGTTTTCTTCAGACTAAATGACCTTCTCAGAGCCCAGAGAAGACCTGTAGTGCGACGAGGCTCCACTTGAGGGAGCTGTTACTTGATCGCAGAACTCAAATCTACATACGACTGAATTAACTCAGTCGGAACACGTCGTCTTTCTATTCACATGTTAAACTGTAACTAAACAAAATCACTTCAGTTGTTTTTTGTACAAGTCCAGTTCACCTGTCCCCTTGGAGCCCCCGCTGTTGGTCTGCTATGATAAGTATCTATATCTAACGATACAGCTCATAAAAAGACTTGTTCGGGCATTTGCATCTTCACCATGGGAGGCCTCACCAAGCTCCGGAAATCATACCAGATCGCAGGAATAACGTGCCTCATTAGTCTGCTGTTCTGAACGCAAGGTCAGCCGCACACTCCGCCTGCACTCCTCAGACTGGGATGGATGAAGGCTGGCCCCTAACCACAGGGAGTTGAAGAGAGTAGTTCTCCTGTCTCCTGTTAGTGTCTAGCAGACGGACAGCCCTCCCAGCTTTATTCGCTTGGTACGGTCAGATCTGAGAGAGACTCAGACATGGTCGAAGTTGAAAAAACAAAAAAACAAGAAAAAAGACACGTTAAAAATGTTTTTCTTCTCTGGCAAGGGAATGCTACATTTCCTGTATTACAAGTTAAGAGTTTTGCACTCTACTAGTACGTATCCAAGTCATTTTGAAATGGTTCAATGTGAAAACTTGAGAAGCTGGAAGCTCGCACTTCCAGCTAACACGTCTGTCGTATTCGGGAGGTTTTTGCAGTCAGTCCAGATGAGTAGATCACCTGTCTGACCCTGTCTGGGAGTGCAGCGTTCTGCTAGTCAGCCTGTCCTGCTGGGGGGGAGGGAGCAGAGGCAGAGTGGATGGGTTCGTGTGTAGCCAGTGTGGCGACAGAAATCATGTGTCTGTATGTGTGGTGTGGTGGGAAGGAGAGACAGAGGCAGAGAGACAGAGAGAAAGAGAGACCCATTAAAATGTACTGTATCAAAGTGGATCTGACTAACAAAGCTTATCTGATAAACCCAGCCCACGTTGAATCACCATGCTCGTGCCGTCGTCGGAGTATGAAAAGTGGAACCAGTCACGTCTCACCCCGTTAACCAGCTAACGACAATGTGAGGTTGTAGAGATGATGGTGCTCGTTCCAGACGGTCTAATGAGGGCATTTAGAAGCCCAGTAATGAGAGGGGATCAGGGGGCTTGAGCTGGAGAGAAGTGAGAGCAGCCTGGATGCTAAGTCGCTAAACATTCACACCGTGGCGGGGTGTGATGTGGTGGGGGTGGGACTGTGTGGATGGGAGGCTGAACTGAGCCGACTGGAACACTGTAATGACTGACAGGATTCAAATCCATCTTCGAGACACGCACACAACAGATTGTGTTTTTGTTAGCCTCGGCCATTCCGACACACCCAACAAATTCGATCGACTCTGAATATCAGTTAAGTCTCGGCGAATCCTCATCTATTGGACATTTGTTGAACACATTCCTCCCCCTTCCCCATCTCAAGTATCCAACTGGGGTTTACCCCCCTCAGCAATCCAGCAGGGGGCGCTGCAGGCACCACACAACACCTTCAGGGGAAGTTCTGTTTCCCTGTTTACCCCAGCTCTCTTCAGCGTGCCCTTACACAGCCTCTCCCACCCCTAAGGCCCTCAACCTCCCCAAGCCTCCCCCAGCCTCCCCTAACCTCCCCTAACCTCCCCCAGCCTCCCCTAACCTCCCCCAGCCTCCCCTAACCTCCCCTAGCCTCCCCTAACCTCCCCCAGCCTCCTCTAACCTCCCCCAGCCTCCCCTAACCTCCCCTAGCCACCCCTAACCTCCCCCAGCCTCCTCTAGCCTCCTCTAACCTCCCCCAGTCTCCCCTAACCTCCCCCAGCCTCCCCCAGGAGGGACCAGGAGAACCAGGGCTGAAGTCAAAGTAGCAGCAGCACTTCTCAGTTCATTGGACTTGATTTAATACCTTGCGCTCTGTGAGGCTTTTCTGGAATTAGACGACTTAAGTGATTGAAGGCGTTTAGTAGGGAGCCTGGGAGAGAGCTCAATGTCTGTTAGGCCATCAGTGGAGTTATGAGAGGTAGCGCTCCGAAGCCAGGATGACTTATTCAAATCACCATCATTCTCCCCCCTCCTTCCCTCCCCCCATCTGAAACTTTCCTGGTTTGAAAGGAACAAATAGGGATGTTGAGGATCTGGAACCTGAGGTGTATAGATTTAAACTCAATGTGTTTATCCAGTGTGAGAACAAAGTACTGTGAAATGTGAACATGTTTCAAAAGTAAAAAAACAAAAATGCTTTAAGAAATAATGCAATGAAAAGACCCAAAGACTGTCGCACAAATACAGGAGACAAAAAAATAAGTATGTAAGACAATATTCATGTAAAAACTATTGGGGGCCTAAGACTTCTGCACAGTAGAGTATAAATGTATATACACACACAGACACACATTTGTCTGTGTCCTTCACCAGAAAAGTGTGGAGAATGTTTGAGGAAACAAACCAGGAGGAACTCCAGGACAGTGTGAGGCAGCCGGCCTCTGAGTCTGAGGCAGCCGGCCTCCTTTCTGAGGCAGCGTGGCTGATAGCCCACAAGGCTAGCTGGCCTTATAGCTCTGTAATGAAAAATACAGTCATACAGATAGGAAAGGTATGTTTAGGCCCTGATGAAACAAGTCTGTCCACGCACACACACACACACACACACAGGTTCCTTTGTATGCACACTAGACATATACACAAACTGTACAGCTACAGTCCAGATTTTTTTCTGTACAGAAATGTTTTCTTTGAATCTCCACGGCCCAGTAAAAGTAAGATTTGATATTATTCTTGAAAATCTCAAAGGGCTGATAGCACAGCCTTAAAAAACAGCCACAACAAAATGAAGTCCATTTTTTATTTTTTTTTTCTAACTGCAGATTGAAGGTATACAACTGAACATTGTTATTTTTCTTATGAGACTCATAAATAAAAATACAAAAAATGTTCACTACAAAACAATCTACCGTTAGTAGGATGTAAAAAATATTATTCTTTCACTATTGAAGGCACAAAATTTACTTATTGACAACATGGAGAAGAAAACCTGCAGCATTTAATCTCTTTTATTTTCTTTTATTTTTTTCACACTCCATCAGAGAACACAAATGTTACAAAGAGACGTTGGATCCTACGCAGAAAAGAGAGAAAACCGCTAAATCAACGAACAGTCACTGGGATCGATGGCTCGACTCATTTAGCGCTGCCAAGGAAACCAGCTTGTCGCTGGGAAAGACAAAGGACCTTTGCAAAGCTCTAATGCAAATTTGTATTTTCTTTATACAAATGACAACAAAATAAAAAGAAACAAAAATTATAATAATTGGGCACCTTCTAAGATTAGGCTAAGATTAGGTGCTGAGGTAGACGAAAACTATAACAATTCAAATCATAATAAAAACACTTTTCATAATACAGAGAAACTTGACTGGCACTTGTGCTGTCACAACAATGAATGGAAACAAAACAACTCACAGACAAGCCAGAAAAAGAGAGAAAAGCTTTGTTACATAACAAGCCTTGTACGCTTGGTCCGTGAGGGTTGCTGGTCCTCAGTGCTAAGATGTCCTGGTGCTTTGTTACCCAAACAGTTTTAGTCTAGACCTCAATGGCACATGCATTGCAACACTGCATGAAATGGCTACTCGTTCTATAACACCACACCGAACACAGAGAGCCCACTCTAGGGATGCCATGATTCCAGTCGCATTTTTCATTTAAACTTAAACGTTTATCAAGATTTTTTTTTTCTACTTCTTTTTTTTCTTCTTTTTTTTTTTTTTACAAAATGATCAGAGGGTGACCCTCTTTTTGCCAACCGGTCAAAAATAACCTTTTTCTTTACTGAAAAAAACTGACATTATTTCCAAATGCAGAGGCATTTTAAGCGCAGATTTGAGGAAGAAAAATGCATAATTTTTTTTCCCATAGACAGGAATGTTTATAATCTTAAAGTCTTACAACCGTTTGGCTCAACAGTGTATTATTTGATACGTATTTTGTTGGGTGTAAGTAAATTACAGCTTTTGGGACGAATACTAGAGAAGGAGGTTGGAAGAGGGGCTAACATTTATGCAGATTTAATTTTTTCCCCCCGTTACCAATTTGATAAGGTTTGAGGGCACTTCAGTCCTTGAACATAAAACTCAGTATTCAGAATCCGAAACCAGGTCATTTGAAATCTTCAAGACATCCCTAGAGTGCTGGAGACACCATTTATTTTCTTCTGAAAATACAGAAACTAAGCAGATATAGATGGACATTTTGTTGAACAATTTCCATTTTTAGGCACAAAGATATTACAGAAACATCAGAGTAACATTGAGGGAAGAACTATATCAATGCCAATTTGTATTTTTTCCAACATATAGAGAGAAAAAGTGGCAGAGCATCATTTTTTATTTTGTATTTGATCTGATTAGTGCATTTTTCACTAATTCACACACACACACACACACACACACACACACACACACACACACACACACACACACACACACACACACACACACACACACAGAGTGGACACACTCATCTATGCACACTTACACACACACACACACACACACACACACACGCATAAGTAGAAAACATTCAGAGTACAATGATAAGAGTATGTGACTGGATTCTAGTCTAGTTGGGATCTAGTTAATGGACTGGGTGGAATCGTTTCAGACACTGGCCTCAGGTGACAGACTAGAGTGGATGGGTAGGGGGCAAGGGAACGAGGGGGCAAGGGAACGAGGGAGCAAGGGAACGAGGGAGCAAGGGAACAAGGGGGTGAGAGGTCTCCCTCTACTCACAGTGTTTGAGAATACGGCAGCTGGACACCAGGCCACTTGGCCTCGCCTGCCTCTTTTCTTTTAGTCACTTCAAGTACAAAAACAAAAAGGTTGGCAATAACGTTGATAAAAAAAAAAAAATGACAAGTACTAACTGATTGGTGGCAGCTTCGCCTGCCTTCCATTTTGAATACTTTTTGTAGTTTTTTTGTTTCTTTTTTTTGTAGTTTTTTATTTTTACTCGTTTTGTGGCAGATAGATTTAGTCCTTCACCTACAATGCATTTACATCCAGAAAGCAACACTTACAACAACATGTTCACACACGTCCAACATCACCAAAGAGGAGCAAGGCAAACAATCCAAAAACAGAAAGAAAGACTTATAGGTAAAAAAAGACAAAGAAAAATACAAATATCTGCCCTGCTGAAACCCTCGACAATGGAAAAAGGACTGACACTGAATACAAAAATATCACAATTTTATATATCAAATAGCCTCTGTTGGCTCTTGTTCAGGAATACACTCATTTTTTTTCCAGAGAACTTGATCAACCAATAGGATCCTCTTATTCTAACCTTCTGTTTTTCTTTAATTACCACTTGCAGTCCCAATTGTCCCACGCACACGCTATCGCTGCATACATGACCTGTTCTTGCCTGTTCACAGTTTGTGAACCATCTTTTTTCACATTACAAAACTACAATTCTATTCACATATTTTCAAGTTTAATGCTTGTTTTTTTTTTTTTTACTCTCTTAAAAGTACTATTACGTCTAAATCCAAACATCCCTCTCATCCCTCTCCTCCCAAACTTAAGGCTTCAGAATCTCCGCTCTCTAAGTTACGGCCAGGGGGACAACACGAAAAGAATAAACACTTGTTTGAATCAACATTTTTTTTCTCCTATCCATCTCCAGCATCTCTTACCCTTTATATGATGTCAAGGTTGGTGACAAGCTTGGAGAGACAATCATAACCAATGCTTGAACGCATGAGATGAAGTTGCAATGATATAATAATGCAAAACACATACACACACTGACAAAATAATAATGTGCTTTTGCAAAAATGAAAACAACTTAGAGGTAGCTTTTAGAATGGTGACCAGAGCCTGCAAGCTCTCCAACAAGCAGGGTTCATCAAAATAACAAACACAAACGAAGCAAACAAATACCAAGTTTGGTAACAATAATGCACAACGAAAGGACAAGAACAATGTCAATAAAAATCTATTTTCACTGTGGCACTTAATGTGTCTGCGTACACATCGCTTTGTTACAGCTCCCTCACGCCATGCAGCTTGCACGCTCGCAAACAAAATCAGACGAAAACAAATTAAAATAAAGATCAAATAAGGGCAAAACCAAAAATCAAGCACACAAGGTCACAGGTGGAGGTAATTCAAGTACAACGTGCTGAGAACAGCAGGGACATAAACCAGGAGAGAAGGGCGGGAGGCCAAGCCAAGGAACACACGGTGAAGAAAGAGTCGAGTTTGAACACCACCTCCAGTCACATCAGCCTCTTCCGGAGAGACCCCTCTAGATAAGTCAACGCCTAGGTGATCACCTAGGTAACCCAGAGCAGAGATGGCCACGCCCGGTCCGAGGCAGTACCTGGCAACGGTTGTCAGGACGCGTTGTGACATCACCCCAAAAGCTGCCACCGAACCAACGCTGTGAGGCGACACTGTGGAACGTCGTGGTCCTGTCAGGGCCTCCTGAGAGCTTCTGGAGAACAGACCTCCCCCCCCCCTCCCAACACACACACACACACCCCTAACCTCCAACCCCCCCTCCCTCAAAAGCAGCCTTTATCATTTTGGTCTCCATCACAACGGTTACCCAGACTACGGGCCGAGCGAGTGTCCGTCTCTGTGAGTCCTCGAGACGTGAGTGTGACGATGGATCAGGATGTGACGCTACAAACACACACGTACACACACCAGCACGGAGGACAAGCAGCAGAGAGAAGCGCTGCAGCTGCGGTCAACACTGTTAGAACAGAGACGAAGGCTTGAAGACGCGAGGAAGCAGCAGGTTTGCATTGAGCCCTCCCTCCCCCCTCACCCTCCCTCCCTCCCTCCCCATCCTAAATACACAATAACATGATGCATGAGCGTCAAACAGAGACTGTCGTCGTGGTAACATGTCATACCTGTGCAACGAAGCTGTGATTAACTGTGAAGCGGAACCAGAGATCACGTGATGGAGAGTGACCGTGCTCTACGGTCCCCAAGATGGCCGCCGGCCCCCTGTCTGACGGCGTGCGCCGGTCTGAACACCTCCCTCCTGTCCATCTCCATGACGATCTCCCGTCCATCTACTAACCCTAACCGCTCTTCCGGAAAAGAAACTGTGTGTGCCACCACCGTAGAGCATGTCACTTTACAACCCGCTTCGACCCTGATCTGAAACCGACAAGGAAAAAACCCAAGCGAACAAGGACAAACTAAATGGTGCATGTCCTGGTGAACAACACAGGTGGATTATAAAAGGGGTAAGATTCTCTCCTTGCAGTCTTCGATCCTTAATCTTCCTCTGCTGGAAGCCCAGCACCCCCGGCAGAGTCCCCACCCTGACCTCTCCTCCCCTCTCCTCCTGACTCCCCGCCCCCCGCCCCGCCCCGCCCCGCCCCCCAGCCCCTCCTCCTCCTCACACGTAGCAGAGGTACAGGTATGTCTTCTCGATCCTCCAGTCAGGCGGCACGTCCTCTGGCTTGTGGCTCTTCATGTGCTTCTGCATGGCCGACAGGCTGGGGCAGTACTCCAGGCAGATGGTGCACTGGTAGGGGGACGCTCCGTTGTGGGTGCGCAGGTGCTTGATCATGGCAGAGTAGTCCCTGGACCTCTGGTGACAGAGCTTACACTCAAACGGCTTCTCACCTGGGAGGGGAGGAGAGAGGGGAGGGGAGGAGGGGGGAGAGGGAGGAGAGAGGAGGGAGGGGAGAGGGGGGGAGGGGAGGGAGGAGAGGTGGAGGGGAGAGGAGGGGAGAGGGAGAGGGAGGGGTGGAGGAGAGAGGAGGGCAGGGGGAGGGGAGAGGGAGGGGAGAAGAGAGGGGAGGGGGGAGGGGAGAGAGGGAGGGAAGAGAGGGAGGGGAGAGGAGAGTAGGGGAGAGAGGGGGGAGAGAGGGAGGGGAGAGGAGAGGAGAGGAGGGGAGAGAGGGGGAGAGAGGGAGGGGGAGGGTGCAGGCAACAACAACATCAGTCAGGCCCTCAGGTGGAGTTAGTACAGCGTGGCAGTATGCACACACACTTTACGATGGGTTAGCATTATTCTTGACACATTTGAAGACGATTTGGGATTCCCACGGAAACGACACCAAGGACAGCTGTCAGACGGCGTGTCTGGATGTTGTTATTATAAACAGCGTTAGTTACAGTCGCTCGTCAGCTGCCGTCTCCTTAACGACGCCTCTCAGAGAGGTCCTGTACTCTGGAGGAACAGGCAGGAGGAGGGATGTTTGTGTAATTAGTGACCTTGTTCAATTGATATCATGTCTGCTGGAATTCCCATAGCCACATCCAAATGCTAACGCTAATTGATAATTAATTGTGCTTCCCCGTGTACTGAAGGATGCTGTGAAGCTCGGCATTTTGGGACAGATCTAGCCCCCCCCCCCCCCCTGACATAGTTAGAGTGGTTCTGGTTGATTCTGATCAATCAGCAGTTGGACCAGGTGGCGTCGCACGTCTTCTGAAAGGTGTTGTGGCCCCAGGTTCGGGCAGAGCGAGGCACAGCGAGAGCGAGGCAGAGCGAGAGCGAGGCAGAGCGAGAGCGAGGCAGAGCGAGAGCGAGGCAGAGCATGAGCGAGGAATAACGCTGGATTCTCCATCTTGAAAAGCATGTCTGTGAGGCAAGATGGACCCCGGCCCTCGCTCCGCCTCGCTCCGCCTCGCTCCGCCTCGCTCCGCCTCGCTCCGCCTCGCTCCGCCTCGCTCCGCCTCACTCCGCCTCACTCCGCCTCACTCCGCCTCACTCCGCCTCACTCTGCCCTCCTCCTCTCTCCTGAACACTGATGAGAGTGATGGCAAGGGATGATCCCCCGCGCTCCAGCCGACAGCCGTAAATTAGACATGTAAATGGTGACCTTTACCGCTGGCATTTGGAACGAACTGTCGGGATGTGATCTGGCCGTGGACGTTGGCTCGCTCGCTCGCTCGCTCGCCCCCCCCCCCCCTCCTACCATCCAACCCAGCTGACTGGATTCTGATGGACCCCGTTTCTAAACCAGGCATCTGCATTGACACCTTTATCTCTCCTCTCCCTCCCTGCCTATTTAACGGCCATACCTCTGGTTAACCTTGACCTGGAGCAGGGATTGGTCCACGACAACCACCCGCCCCATCCCCAAGCAAACAGACTGCTGCACCGCTCATTATGGGATGTCTGTGTGTGTGTGTGTGTGTCGCCCTGCCAGGCTCTCATACAACAGCTGCACTGTAAACAGGGCTGCCTCAGATAACCAGGCAATAATGAATTGCAAATGTGGTCCTGTATTGATCCACCATCGACAGGTGGGGCGTGGGAGGGGGGAGGGGGGGTCGATGATGGATCAGCCTGTGTCTTTTGTGCTTGGTGGCCTTTGACTGTGAGCTTGTCACCTGCTCGTTATCAGACCAGCACGCTTCAGCTAGCCCACACCCAACCCTCCCGCATCCTCCCCAACCCTCCCCCATCCTCCCTAACCCTCCCCCATCCTCCCCAACCCTCCCCAACCCTCCCCAAATCACATGACGCAAAAGCCATGGTGTGTGTGTGTGGGGGGGGGGGCTGTGTGAGAAAAAGCCAATAAGGCTGCCTTGATAGAGAAGCTTAACAGCTGAACAATTTCAGGATGTAGACCTGTGTGTGTGTGTGTGTGTGTGTGTGTGTAGCCTCACCTGTGTGTACTCGGTAGTGCGTCTCCAGCTGGTGTTTGAGGCTGAACTTCTTCCCACAGCCGTTACACTCGTACGGCTTCTCGCCCGTGTGGATCCTCTTGTGCCCCTTCAGGGTGCTCTCGTCCCGGAAGCAGCTCCCGCAGAACTCACACTCATACGGGTGATCCCCTGCTGCAGTCAGGGAGGAGGGGGAGGAGGAGGGGGGGGGAGGGGGGGGGAGGAGGGGGAGGAGGAGGGGGGGGAGGGGGGGGGGAGGAGGGGGAGGAGGAGGGGGGGGAGGAGGAGGGAGGGGGGAGGAGGAGGAGGAGGGAGGGAGGAGGGGGAGGAGGGGGAGGAGGAGGGAGGGAGGAGGGGGAGGTGGAGGGGGGGGAGGGGGAGGAGGGGGAGGGGGGGGAGGAGGAGGAGGAGGGAGGGAGGAGGGGGAGGAGGAGGGGGGGGAGGGGGGGGGAGGAGGAGGAGGAGGGAGGGAGGAGGGGGAGGAGGGGGAGGAGGAGGGAGGGAGGAGGGGGAGGTGGAGGGGGGGGAGGGGGAGGAGGAGGGAGGGAGGAGGGGGAGGAGGGGGAGGAGGAGGGAGGGGGAGGAGGGGGAGGGGGAGGGAGGAGGGGGGAGGAGGGGGGGGGGAGGAGGGAGGGGAGGAGGGAGGGGGAGGAGGGGGAGGAGGGGGAGGAGGGGGAGGAGGAGGGGGGGGGGAGGAGGGGGAGGGGGAGGTGGAGGGGGGGAGGGGGAGGAGGGGGAGGAGGAGGGAGGGGGAGGAGGGGGGGGAGGGGGAGGAGGAGGGGGGGAGGGGGAGGAGGGGGAGGAGGAGGGAGGGGGAGGAGGGGGAGGAGGGGGGAGGAGGGGGGGGGAGGAGGGGGGGAGGAGGGAGGGGGAGGAGGGGGAGGAGGGGGAGGAGGGGGAGGAGGGGGAGGAGGAGGGGGGGGGGAGGAGGGGGAGGGGGAGGTGGAGGGGGGGGAGGGGGAGGAGGGGGAGGAGGAGGGAGGGGGAGGAGGGGGGGGAGGGGGAGGAGGAGGGGGGAGGAGGGGGAGGAGGGGGGAGATAGGGTCAGACTAGACGTCACACAATCCCACGCAACAAACACAATCGACAATTACAACATCTCCAAACAAGATGGCTGTCTATCCAACTGATGTATGTTAAGTAGTAGCAATATTACTAGAGGCCGATTTATACTTCTCCGACTCAGTTTACGGACGGACAGACAGACGGAGTCCGGCGGATTGGTTCAATTTATACTACTGCGACGGCTCTGCGTGCTGAAAAAAATTCACTGCCAGAAGAGTAGGTGGCGCTGCACTGCGATGCTAGCTAGGTTATCGAAAAGTCGGAGCAAATAGCAATTTCATCAATAAAATGAGCACATTTTCAGTGACTACACTGCCCATTTATCCTCACATTTTAATTCAGATGCTGATTTACATGTACTGTTTA
Source organism: Hypomesus nipponensis (assembly GCF_054491055.1). NCBI lineage: Eukaryota > Metazoa > Chordata > Actinopteri > Osmeriformes > Osmeridae > Hypomesus > Hypomesus nipponensis. The sequence continues at coordinate 11,562,071 of NC_140380.1, read as the reverse complement.
GCTGAAATATGAATTGTAAAAACGTACAACAATGGCGGTCAAAGGATTCTGTTCTCTTGTTGGTCACGGCAACCCCGCCCCTGACACAAGCAGTTCTTAATACGGACCAATCACAGCCAAGGGGTATCCGTAAACTGACGGACTGACGGACGGATAGTCAGGAAAATCAGGAGGTGCACGCCGTCGGAGAGGGCGTTCCCTGTGTCCGTCTCCGTAAAACGGAGCAGTATAAATTGGCCGTCAGGTAAAGTTAAAAGTTTGGATTTCGAGTTTATCAGTACGGGTCAGCAGACAGTGTGGATGAGAGCAGGAGAAGGAGGAGAGCTTACAGACAACATGCACCTCATCACTTTGACCAGGACTCTCACAGTCAGACCAATACCCTCAGAGGGCCCCTCAGGATAACATGCCCCTGGTGGCAGCCCTGCAGCCCTGCAGCCCCCCTCATCTCTCTCCAGGATCGGCTGTTTTGACGGTCAAGTTAGAGACCACAGCACCAACACACACCCTGCTGGAGGGAGGTGGAGGAGGGAGGTGGAGGAGGGAGGTGGAGGAGGGAGGTGGAGGAGGCAGGTGGAGGAGGGAGGTACTGGAGGGAGGTGGAGGAGGGAGGTGGAGGAGGGAGGTGGAGGAGGGAGGTGCTGGAGGGAGGTGGAGGAAGGAGGTGCTGGAGGGAGGTGGAGGAGGGAGGTGGAGGAGGGAGGGGGGCACTTCAGCTTAATGGATATTCAGATGTCAATAATCAAGGATATTATGATATGCAGGAGGGGGTCTCTGGTGTCTGGCGACTAATTGCTTTTTTCCTCTTTTTTTTCTCTCCTCTGGGCCGAGCGTTCGGCCCCATACATCATCTGTTCCCTCCAGCTCTCCTCGACTCAGACACGCCAGCCTGCCAGCCGTGTAATGCCCTCCATGTTTAATGTGTTTCAGCCCCTGTGCTGAAGGCTTCAGTCATCGCAGCTGACCTGAGCCTTTCATTATCTGTGCTGGCTGAGGCACACCGTGGCCGCCAATAAATACTGTTTCTCGTTATGTACTGTCATGCTCCGCCAGCCGTCGCCACCATTAAGAGACAATGTCAATTTCCTCCAGCACGTTTTGTAAAGGTGGGGTGTGTGTGTGAACAGGGGAGGGGGGGAGGGGGGAGGGGGGAGGGGGGACGATGAGCAATGAGACACCTCCTTTTAAATTATTTTGTGCATTTTGGTTTTTGTGTGCACTTGATTGTGTGTGTGTGGGCATGGGTACGGCTGTGTGTGTGTGTGTGTGTGTGAGACGTGTTTAGAAGCGAGGACCTGCGATGCCTGTTGATGTTCCCCGCTCTCGGTTGAGGGGACATGGATGAGAGAGGAGGAGAAATAAAGAGAGAGAGGGAGAGAAATGGAGAGAGGAGAGAGCACATCTACTGAGGAGGAGGGGGAGGGGGGATGAGGGAGGGGGAGGGGGGATGAGGGAGGGAGGGAGGGGAGAAGGGGGAGGGAGGAGGGCAAAAAAATCTATAAAAGTGACAGTCTTTATTTGTCTGTATGAAGTTATCAGGGTGTCCTGATGTAAGACACTGTGCTCGTTCTTGCGTTTCAGCCGCGGCAGAGATCACAATCCATCACCGCGCCGGCTCCCTCACAGCCCCCGCCACGCCGCAGGAATAGTAATGGAGCTCAGATTCACCTGCCTTTAATTAGAGCGCTTCCTCTCTAAACTCAGACAGATCTGGAGAGAGGCATGCTAATGCTACGCATGCTAATGCTAGGCGCCAGTCCGCAGAAGGTTATTTAAATGCTAAATCCGTATTAGTTAACCTACATGAATGCTACCCCCCCCCCCCCCCAAAAAAAACAAACAGAAAAAAACAAGGAACTGAGGCTTTCGGTGTAATAAATGTGGAGGGCGCGTGCTTGAAAACTAGCGTACGACAATTCCATGACAACATTGTGTAGAGAAATGTGCGGAGGCAGACAGGAGATCATTTTGTCAGGAATACATTAGGTTGCCTGGACACTAGATGCGGCATCGTAAATCAAGAAGGATGTCACGAGCTCTCTCCTTCTGTCTCTCTCCTTCTGTCTCTCTCTTCCCCTCTGGTCTTCATATCTCTTCATCCTTTCCTTTAGTTTCTCCGTCTCCTGGAATCCCTCCATCACACCCCGTGTCTAGATCCCTCCCTCCCTCCCTCCCTCCCTCCCTCCCTCCCTCCCTCCCTCCCTCCCTCCCTCCCTCCCTCCCTCCCTCCCTCCCTCCCCTCCCTCCCTCCCTCCCTCCCTCCCTCCCTCCCTCCCTCCCTCCCTCCCTCCCTCCCTCCCTCCCTCCCTCCCTCCCTCCCTCCCTCCCTCCCTCCCTGTTTCTATACTCGCTCTTTCTGTCAGACCAACTCCACTGTATGTGTGTGTGTAATGTGTGTGGTGTGTGTGGACAGATGAGGAGGTATGGTGAGTAGACCCCTGGGTAGCCCTCTCCTCCCCCCTCCCCTCCTCTCTCTCCTCCCCCTCCCCTCCTCTCTCTCCTCCCCTCTCCTCCTCCCCCCTACCCCTACCCCTCCCCACTCCTCCCCCCCCCTCTCCTCCCCCCTCCCCTTCCTCACCCCCTCTCTCTCTCCACCTCCCACCCTTTACAGACACCCCTGCCTCCATCCTCCCCAGGACCTGGCGTGTGTGTGTGTGCCCGCGGGCAAACCGTGGCCGCTTCATTATGCGATAAGCGACGGTAAATCAGGAGACTCACTATCATTGCCAGAACCCTTTCTCTCTCTCCCTCCCTCCCTCCCTCCCTCCCTCCCTCCCTCCCTCCCTCCCTCCCTCCCTCCCTCCCTCCCTCCCTCCCTCCCTCCCTCCCTCCCTCCCTCCCTCCCTCCCTCCCTCCCTCCCTCCCTCCCTCCCTCCCTCCCTCCCTCCCTCCCCCCTAGTGGTATCAAACAGCTGCGAACACAAAACACAGTCACAGACGGAAAATGGGCTCAGAGTTAAAAACACGCTGTGCGCCGACGCACAACAACAGAATACTAACGAGGGCCAGAACCAGAAGGGGGGAAGGAGGAGTGCAGGGGGAGTCATGACTCCCATCATTACAAACCCTCTTTGTACAGCATCCGTGCGTGTGTGTGTGGGGGGGGCAGCCTCTCAAAGACAGAGAGGAATGGAGGGAGAAAGATAGAGATCACACAGGAGTGAAACAAGAAAGGGAGACAGAGAGAGGGAGAGCAAGAGAGAGAGAGAGACAGAGAGAGGGAGAGAGACAGAGAGAGGGAGAGAGACAGAGAGAGGGATGGTATATATTCAGACAGGAAGCGGTGTAGGGCGCAGGTTCATTACTGTGTGGCTGATGATACTGTGTAATAAGCAGCCTCACATCCTCTCCCTGTCCTGACCGTTCCTCAGCACACAGGAGACGGATAGAGGCAGCAGACTGTTAGAGGCAGCAGACTGTTAGAGGCAGCAGACTGTTAGAGGCAGCAGACTGTTAGAGGCAGGAGACGGTTAGAGGCAGGAGACGGTTAGAGGCAGCAGACTGTTAGAGGCAGCAGACTGTTAGAGGCAGCAGACTGTTAGAGGCAGGAGATGGTTAGAGGCAGCAGACTGTTAGAGGCAGGAGATGGTTAGAGGCAGGAGATGAGGCAGCTCTGGCTTCACAGCAATAAACAGCACGGCAGGTTACGGCTCAGCTGCTACTGGGGCTGTAGCCCTCCCTCCCTCCCTCCCTCCCTCCCTCCCTCCCTCCCTCCCTCCCTCCCTCCCTCCCTCCCTCCCTCCCTCCCTCCCTCCCTCCCTCCCTCCCTCCCTCCCTCCCTCCCTCCCTCCCTCCCTCCCTCCCTCCCTCCCTCCCTCCCTCCCTCCCTCCCTCCCTCCCTCCCTCCCTCCCTCCCTCCCTCCCTCCCTCCCTCCCTCCCTCCCTCCCTCATGATAGGGTGGTGAGATGACAGAGGCCAGCACACAGATGTCTCTTTAAAAAGGGAAAAAACGAAAGCGATGACGACAGGACAGGCTTGCCAGACTGTTGCTTTATCCCCCCCAGGTGGATCTGTGCCTACATCAGTGTCGCTTTAACATCAAGAGATTCTTTTATAACCCTCTCTACACGACAAAATATGAATGAGATTACCAACATCAAAGAGGAAGAGGAATGTGAGGAATGCCTTATTCGTGTCATGCTCTTTTTTCCCTCTTGGTCAAATATTAGGGACTTATTTTGGGCTGCCATGACTCGGCGACTTGCGACTCTTTAATCCCACCGCCAGCGCCCCCCCCCTCCCCTGGCAACAAGCTTTCAGCACGCGTCATATTAGCCCGCTGGTGACGGCATTCGTTGTAATTTCATCCACGACCTGACTGTCTAGCTAGGCTGCTCCGTGTCTGTCTGGTACAGGAGGGAGGGAGGGAAATGAACAGAGAGAAAAGTTCTGGAGGACGAGGGGGGAGGAGGAGAGGAGGGGGAGGGGGGGAGTAGAGGAGGAGGGGGGGGGGAGGGAGGGGGAGGGGGGGAGGAGTCGGGGGGGGGGGAGGAGGAGGAGGGGGGGAGGAGGAGGAGGAGGAGGAGGAGGGAGGAGGAGCGGAGGGGAAGAGGAGAGGAGGAGGGAGGGGGAGGGAGGGAGGAGGAGGGGGGAGGAGGAGGAGAGGAGGGGGAGGGGGAGAGAGGAGGAGAAAGGAGAGGAGGGGGGGAGGATGGGTGAAGGGGAGGCAGGGGAGAAGGGGAGGCAGGGGGGATGGGGAGGCAGGGGGGATGGGGAGGCAGGGGGAAGGGGAGGCAGGGGGAAGGGGAGGCAGGGGGAAGGGGTACTGGCTAGTCTCGACACGTGCGCCCCAGAACGATGCGCTTGTGCATGTAAATAGGCTGATCTGTACTCATCTCACCGCCTTTCGTTTCAAATATTTATCCGCCAGTCAGTGAGCCAAATCGGTTGTGACTGGGAGACTGTTATTTAAGGTCGCAGGCAGACGGCAGGGAGGGGAAGGAAAATCTAAATGAAAAGAGAGAGAGAGAGCAGGAGAACAAGAGTGAGAGGGGGGCTAGAGTGAGGAGGGGTGGTGAGGAGGATTCATGTCCATGTTCCCATATTTGGTGACAGTTTACAGGGGGTGAGAAACTGCTCTGATTTTCCACCCTCACCTCCCAGCTGTTCCTCCACCCTCACCTCCCAGCTGTTCCTCCACCCTCACCTCCCAGCTGTTCCTCCACCCTCACCTCCCAGCTGTTCCTCCACCCTCACCTCCCAGCTGTTCCTCCACCCTCACCTCCCAGCTGTTCCTCCACCCTCACCTCCCAGCTGTTCCTCCACCCTCACCTCCCAGCTGTTCCTCCACCCTCACCTCCCAGCTGTTCCTCCACCCTCACCTCCCAGCTGTTCCTCCACCCTCACCTCCCAGCTGTTCCTCCACCCTCACCTCCCAGCTGTTCCTCCACCCTCACCTCCCAGCTGTTCCTCCACCCTCACCTCCCAGCTGTTCCTCCACCCTCACCTCCCAGCTGTTCCTCCACCCTCACCTCCCAGCTGTTCCTCCAGAAAATGACCCCTCTGTCCGTTGTGCGTTTAGCCAGCCGAGCTAAATTGCTTGCCGGCCAATTTAGTGAGAGACAGCGGCCAGGAGGAGGAGGACGGAAGATGATCAACACGTACACAAAGAGAAGAAGGAGGAGGAGGAGAAGGAGGAGGAGAAGAAAAAGGGGGAGGAGGAGGAGAAGGAGAAGGGGGAGGAGGTCTGTCTGTCTAGCCACGCTAGCGTCCCGGCCCTCCACTGACCTGTGTGTGAGCGCAGGTGTCGTTTGAGCGCAGTGTGGCTGGGGAAGGTGCGGTTGCACTCGCTGCAGATGTAGCTGCGCACTCCCGCGTGGACCTCCATGTGCTGCTGCAAGGCTGGCTGGGTCTGGAAACGCTTCCCACACAGCAGGCAGAAGATCGCCATGTCTGAGCCTGGACAGGAAGAGGAGAGGGGGAGAGGGTTAGAGCATGTTGACCCTGGAGGATGGGGGAGAGGGGGAGAGGGGGAGAGCATGTTGACCCTGGAGGAGAGGAGGGGGAGAGGGAGAGCATGTTGACCCTGGAGGAGGGGGGAGAGGGGGAGAGGGGGAGAGGGGGAGAGGGGGAGAGGGTTAGAGCATGTTGACCCTGGAGGAGGGGGAGAGGGGGAGAGCATGTTGACCCTGGAGGAGGGGGGAGAGGGGGAGAGGGGGAGAGCATGTTGACCCTGGAGGAGGGGGAGAGGGGGAGAGCATGTTGACCCTGGAGGAGGGGGGAGAGGGGGAGAGGGGGAGAGCATGTTGACCCTGGAGGAGAGGAGAGAGGGGGAGAGGGTTAGAGCATGTTGACCCTGGAGGAGGGGGGAGAGGGGGAGAGGGTTAGAGCATGTTGACCCTGGAGGAGGGGGGAGAGGGGGAGAGGGTTAGAGCATGTTGACCCTGGAGGAGGGGGGAGAGGGGGAGAGGGTTAGAGCATGTTGACCCTGGAGGAGGGGGGAGAGGGGGAGAGGGTTAGAGCATGTTGACCCTGGAGGAGGGGGGAGAGGGGGAGAGGGTTAGAGCATGTTGACCCTGGAGGAGGGGGGAGAGGGGGAGAGGGTTAGAGCATGTTGACCCTGGAGGAGGGGGGAGAGGGGGAGAGGGGGAGAGCATGTTGACCCTGGAGGAGGGGGGAGAGGGGGAGAGGGTTAGAGCATGTTGACCCTGGAGGAGGGGGGAGAGGGGGAGAGGGGGAGAGCATGTTGACCCTGGAGGAGGGGGGAGAGGGGGAGAGGGGGAGAGCATGTTGACCCTGGAGGAGGGGGGAGAGGGGGAGAGGGGGAGAGGGGGAGAGGGGGAGAGGGGGAGAGCATGTTGACCCTGGAGGAGGGGGAGAGGGGGAGAGGGGGAGAGGGGGAGAGGGTTAGAGCATGTTGACCCTGGAGGAGGGGGGAGAGGGGGAGAGGGGGAGAGGGGGAGAGGGGGAGAGGGGGAGAGGGGGAGAGGGGGAGAGCATGTTGACCCTGGAGGAGGGGGGAGAGGGGGAGAGCATGTTGACCCTGGAGAAGGGGGGAGAGGGTTAGAGCATGTTGACCCTGGAGGAGGGGGAGAGGGGGAGAGGGGGAGAGGGGGAGAGCATGTTGACCCTGGAGGAGGGGGGAGAGGGGGAGAGCATGTTGACCCTGGAGAAGGGGGGAGAGGGGGAGAGCATGTTGACCCTGGAGGAGGGGGGAGAGGGGGAGAGGGTTAGAGCATGTTGACCCTGGAGGAGGGGGGAGAGGGGGAGAGGGTTAGAGCATGTTGACCCTGGAGGAGGGGGGAGAGGGGGAGAGGGTTAGAGCATGTTGACCCTGGAGGAGGGGGGAGAGGGTTAGAGCATGTTGACCCTGGAGGAGGGGGGAGAGGGGGAGAGGGGGAGAGGGGGAGAGGGGGAGAGGGGGAGAGGGGGAGAGGGGGAGAGCATGTTGACCCTGGAGAAGGGGGGAGAGGGGGAGAGGGGGAGAGCATGTTGACCCTGGAGAAGGGGGGAGAGGGTTAGAGCATGTTGACCCTGGAGGAGGGGGGAGAGGGGGAGAGGGTTAGAGCATGTTGACCCTGGAGGAGGGGGGAGAGGGGGAGAGGGTTAGAGCATGTTGACCCTGGAGGAGGGGGGAGAGGGGGAGAGGGTTAGAGCATGTTGACCCTGGAGGAGGGGGGAGAGGGGGAGAGGGTTAGAGCATGTTGACCCTGGAGGAGGGGGGAGAGGGGGAGAGGGTTAGAGCATGTTGACCCTGGAGGAGGGGGGAGAGGGTTAGAGCATGTTGACCCTGGAGAAGGGGGAGAGGGTTAGAGCATGTTGACCCTGGAGGAGGGGGGAGAGGGTTAGAGCATGTTGACCCTGGAGAAGGGGGGAGAGGGTTAGAGCATGTTGACCCTGGAGGAGAGGAGGGGGAGAGGGTTAGAGCATGTTGACCCTGGAGGAGAGGAGGGGGAGAGGGTTAGAGCATGTTGACCCTGGAGGAGAGGAGGGGGAGAGGGTTAGAGCATGGTCTTGGTGAAGAGTGAAGAAAGGAGGGAGGAGGCATTTCTTTATTTCGTAAGAAGATGAATTTAGGTTTTTCACTTTGATTACAATAGTCTCACGTCAACTGGGACAGTCACCACGAGCAGGGCTCCTGCAAGCTGCAGTGTCACTGCAGTGCCACAAGAGGTCAGCACCAAGAAAGCAGCACTGACAAGCCAACAGGAGGACAGTGACTCGAAGTAGAACAGACAGAATCCATACGAAACTGATGTGATGATGCCTGACAAACACAACAATATGATATACGTATATACACACACACACACACACACACACACACACACACGCCTGTGCGTCTGCAGTGCAGGCAGAGATGCTTGGAGACTGACTCTCTCCTTCTCTGGCACAGAAACACATCAGCAATCAACACTGCACACAAGTAAAGCGCTACACACGCGCACACACACACACACACACTTTTTCAATTACTAAACTGGGGGGAAAACTCTGGGGAAGGAGTGAGTGTTTAGAGCTTCTATTTCATCAGTCAATAACACATCTTTGGGGCAAAGCTGCCACTAATGTACAAATCTATGAGGAGAGACGGCCTCATGTTCATAACTGAGAGAAAGGGGGGGAGAGAGGGAGAGAGAGAGGGGGAGAGAGATAGAGGGAGAGACAGGGAGAGAGGTAGAAGGGGAGGAGAGACAGAGAGAGATAGAGAGAGAGGGGTAGAGAGAGAGAGAGAGAGAGAGAGAGAGAGAGAGAGAGAGAGAGAGAGAGAGAGAGAGAGAGAGAGAGAGAGAGAGAGAGAGAGCGAGAGGGGTAGAGAGAGAGAGAGAGAGAGAGAGAGAGAGACAGAGAGAGAGAGAGAGAGAGGGGTAGAGAGAGAGAGAGAGAGAGAGAGAGAGAGAGAGAGAGAGAGAGAGAGAGAAGGGGGGGGGAGAGGCCCCCAATGGATCAATCACTGTCTCTGTTTCACACCCTGGAGAGGAGGGAGAGAGAGAGAATGAGAGAGCGACAGAGAGTGAGAGATGGAGGGAGAGAGAGAGAGCAACAGAGCAAGAGAGAAAACAGAGAAAGATTGAATGAGAGAATGTGAGGGGGCCAACATCTAAGAGACAGAGCAAGATAGAGAGGGAGCAGTGAAAAAGAGAGAAATCGAGCAAGCATGAGAGAGGGGAAGAGAAGCGAAGGGGGAGGGAGGGAGAAGAAAACAACAAGATGAGAGACATAAAACCAGGATTGTCTTTAGATCTCAGACAGTGAGGCACTAACAGCGCTTCTGTGCAAATAAATACTGACAAGCTCCTTTTCTGGCTTCCTCTCTCTCACCCTCTCTCTCCTCTCCCTCTCTCCCACCCTCACTCTCTCCCCTCCTTCGTCCCTATTTCTCCATCCACCTTCTCCCTCTCTTTTACCAATGACATGGGGGTCATTGATTGGGGACGATTCTCACAGGAATCCCTCGAGGACTGGAGATACGGAAGTGTCTGTGATTGACACCACAACGCCTGTCCTTCTCTCCTCCATTTCTCTCTGCTTTTCTCTTTTGTGTAAAGTTGTTGAGGAGAGAGAGAGAGAGAGTAAATACAGGAGATGCCAAACCTGAATCAAATACGAGCTGGCTCTACCCCTACTGGATCCCAAACAAACTGTGAACAGAACAGCCTTAACATGTTGAAATCTTCTGTACTTGGGAGGGATGATTGAGTGTGTGTGAGTGTGTGTGGGATGGGGACCTTTCACCTGATATACCTTTACCCCCCCCTGCCCCCCCCCCCACACACACACACAAATACCACAACAACCTGCATTCACAATCACAACAGATTAGCTTCCAATGCTACTACCACCCACAACCTCCATAGTATAGCCTGTGTCTATCTCTCTCTCCAGACTGAGGGAGAGGTAGACCTACATACACATTAAACATGTTAAACAGGTCAAACTGCACAGTCCACCAGAGAGCCAACACAGAGGGACATCTGCTGGATTTGACAACGTAACCATGACAAAATCCAAATCACATTATCTACAGTACTCCTTTCCCTGGAAACGCCTTACTCCGGAGAGGACAGAGAGAGACAGAGGGAGAGAGAGAGAGAGAGAGACAGAGAGAGAGAGAGAGAGGAGGGAGAGAGAGGGGAGGGAGAGAGAGGAGGGAGAGAGAGAGACAGAGAATGAGCTGCCGTTCTCTCTGGTCAGTCCCAGGGAGTTAAGCGGTACTATAGAGGTGCTGATTAGGACTAGCTCAAATGAAGTGCCACAAAGTGAGTCCATTCACACAGCGGAGGGAGGGAGGGATGAGGGAGGGAGGGAGGGAGGGAGAGGGGGAAGGAGGGAGAAGCTCTCCAGCGGGTGGCCAGGTGAGGGGGCTGACAGGATGAGGGGGGAGCAGAGATAAAGGATGGGGAGAGACAGAGAGAAAAGTACCTGACCTGGAGGTCTATTACAGTGTAGAATTGAGTCGGCCCAAAGTGACACCTGGAATAGGTGGTGGCGGAGGAGGGGGAGGAAGAGGAGGAGGGGGAGGAAGAGGAGGAGGGGGAGGAGGAGGGGGGAGGAAGAGGAGGAGGGGGGAGGGAGGAGGAGGAGGAAGAGGAGGAGGGGGAGGAGGAGGGGGGAGGAAGAGGAGGAGGGGGGAGGGAGGAGGAGGAGGGGGAGGAGGGGGAGGAAGAGGAGGAGGGGGAGGAGGGGGAGGAGGGGGAGGAAGAGGAGGAAGAGGAGGAAGAGGAGGAAGAGGAGGAGGGGGAGGAGGAGGGGGGAGGAAGAGGAGGAGGGGGGAGGGAGGAGGAGGAGTGGGCCCTGGTCAGGATCAGAGAGGAGGAGAGAGGGTTGACCTCCTCCTGCTTGGTGAGAGGTGCACCAGACTAAACCCTCCAAAAGAACGGCATAACCCTTAACTATGAATCTACAAAACAATCCCTCCAGATCTCTGAGCTTCATTTGGATATTTGTCCTTGAATGCTGAAGTCTGTGTTTTGATCCAGTTTGCGGCTGGGTGTGAAGTACTGATGGAAATGTTTTACCCTCCTTGAGAAAGGAAAGATGAACACTTAAGTACTGTATTACCACAGGGTAACAGGCTAAAACATGACACTGCATGACTCACAAGTGTGTAATGTGTGATAAAAAAAAAAAAAAGAGCTTGTGTGTGGAAAGTGTGTGTGTGGACTGTGTGTGTGTGTGTGTGTGTGAGTGTGTGGAGAGCGAGGGGAGGAGGATGTTGAGTGACCAAGTTCTCTTCGTCTCATTTCACCCTGACTAAAGGCCCAGATATGTGAGGCTCATTCCCCTGTTCGGTTTTACGACCAAAATTTCACGCTGCCATGAACCTTCCACAACGTAAACCCAGACCTGTAGTTATCCAGTCAGTAGACAGCGCAGCGCAGCAACCATTATTCCTGGAGGGGGACGACCGTGCTAACATAGCAACACCGTCACATCACCACGACAACCTCTTCACGGCCGCCACGCAACCTTTCAGCCCTCCCTTGGACTCTGCTTGAAGCGGTGTGTGTGAGTGTGTGTGTGTGTGTGAGTGTGTGTGTGTGTGTGTGTGTGAGTGTCAGTGTGAGTGTGTGAGTGTGTGTGTGAGTGTGTGTGTGTGTGAGAGAGAGCGTGTGGGAGGCTGAGTGTGAGAGGGTGTAATCACCCGCATGTGCACACAGAGGTACGCAAGTATGGGAAGATAGGCACACGCTAAAGACAAACGCTAAAGACACACGCTAAAGACACACGCTAAAGACACACGCTAAAGACACACGCTAAAGACACACGCTAAAGACACACGCTAAAGACACACGCTAAAGACACCTACTTGAATCAATACAGAAACTGAGCTGAAGCAGAACAGACCCTCTCATCAAGTAGGAACCCTCCTACAACAGCTGCCTACACACACACACACACACACACACACACACACACACACACACACACACACACACACACACACACACACACACACACACACACACACACACACACACACACACACACACACTGCCTGATGACCAGGCCGGCCCCTGGACAAGGGCCAGCATGCAGGGCCGTATTTATACTCTGCTGTAAGGGCGACCTTCTGGACAGGCTAAATATTCTCACAAACATCTGTGTTTGTGGAGGAGGGGCCGTTTAAAGGTGTCACTGCTACATGTAGCAGCCAGTATTTCAGTAGTTACTGTGTGATTTGTTTTATTGAGGGGTGTAGGGGGGTTTGGGGCAGGGGTGGGATTTGGATGTTGTGACCACCATGACCATTCTCCTCCCCTGTGGTGCTGAACCCAAACCCTTCCTGGTGTCTGGCATCTCCAGGTGAGGACCAGACTCATTTAATCATGTAAACTGTAAACTGCATAATGCCTAATCCACGCAGCTGGGTATCCCAGATAAAAGAAGAAAATCTACAATAAATAAAAATGGTTTCACATGGATCATGCTTCTTGATGAATTAGTCATTAATAAGCAAACAAGTGGAGGGTGAAGTAAGACACCAGGCTGCAGAGGGCTGGTGTGTGTGTGTGCGTGTGTGCGTATGTGCGTGTGTGCGTGTGTGCGTGGGAGAGATTGGGTTTCCCAGCGGGAGGGGGAGGTCAATAGGGGCAGATCAGAAGAGTAGGGGGAGGGGCAGGTTTGAAGGGTTAAAGGTGTGTGTGTGGGGTGTGTGTGGAGGGGGGGGTTTGTTGGTCCTGGCACCCCCTACTGCGTCCAGTACACAATGGGCACCAGCAGGGGTGCTAGCTGAGGGGGCTAGCTGAGGGGGCTAGCTGAGGGGGCTAGCTGAGGGGGCTAGCTGAGGGGGCTGGCTGAGGGGGCTAGCTGAGGGGGCTAGCTGAGGGGGCTGGCTGAGGGGGCTAGCTGAGGGGGCTAGCTGAGGGGGCTAGCTGAGGGGGCTGGCTGAGGGGGCTGGCTGAGGGGGCTAGCTGAGGGGGCTGGCTGAGGGGGCTGGCTGAGGGGGCTGGCTGAGGGGGCTAGCTGAGGGGGCTAGCTGAGGGGGCTGGCTGAGGGGGCTGGCTGAGGGGGCTAGCTGAGGGGGCTAGCTGAGGGGGACAATACTGCCACAGAGCTGCCAAAACTAGGACCACAACACCGGCTGAAAAGGAGGCGATGAGCCAAAATATTTTCCCTCCATTTTCACACGTTCAAGACGGGAACAGAGCAGCTTCCATTCTGAACATCCGACCCTGCTCTCTCCTGGTGTGGAGGGCGTGGAGGGGCACGCTGTCCCAGCAGAGCGTTGGGAGGAGGGAAGCCCGGCTGACCTGACCTGGGGAGGGGGATGTCTGTTTCACAGGAAGGGCTGACCGGGCTGTGTGCGTGTGTGTGTGTGTGCGTGCGTGCGTGTGTGTGTGTGTGGTGATGAGTGAATGGTGGAGGCTGGATATAGGAGCTGGTCTGGGGGCCTTGCATGCTGGACCAATCAAATGTTGACTTTGATTAGAGGGTGTGTCACTCTCTGTATGCCAAAGCAGTCAGTGTATGAATGATGGTGGTGGTGGGGGGGTGTGTGTGTGGGGGGGAGGTGTGTGTGTGGGGGGGAGGTGTGTGTGTGGGGGGGAGGTGTGTGTGGTAAATAAGCCACCAGTGAGCTGATGTATTTACACTACTCACATATCAATGTGCTGCTAGCAAGAACATGTATGTACACACACATGCTTAGAGACGGACCCAGATCCAGACACACACACACACACACACTGTCTGGGCTGTGCGTCGGCCTGGTGGAGGAGCAGGGCAGGGGCATATCAGTGTGGCACGGGGCCGAATCTCTCCATGACAGAGCTGGACTGGAATACAGAGTGGGTCAGAGAAGAGACGGAGGATGGAGGGGGGGATGAGGGGAGGAGGAAGAGTCCCCGAGAACGAGAGAGGTGGGAAGAAAGAGACAGAAGGGACAGAGAGAGAGAGAGAGAGAGAGAGAGAGAGAGAGAGAGAGAGAGAGAGAGAGAGAGAGAGAGAGAGAGAGAGAGAGAGAGAGAGAGAGAGAGAGACATTGCTAATTCATTCTAAAAATCCTGGTTGGCTTTGACAAGAAACGCAAAGAAAAGCGTCTGAATAGTTTATTGATCTGAGCAGAGTGGGACTGAGGGAAACACAGAGCAGGCGAGGAAAGATGAAGGGGGGGGGAGAGAGAATTAGATCTATAAACGACAAATAAATAATAAATACAGGTTTTTTTGTGACGGCGAGGCCGTCCTGAAAGGTGCAGAGGAACAACAGCAGCTCAGCTTCCAGCCTGCTTCGCGCAAATAAACAATTAAAAGAATAGTCTGTCTCTTAAAAAACAAAACCAATTACACTCACGCCCGGAAAAAGAGAGATGGAATGGAACCTGTTAGACAAAGGGAATGAAATAAATAAAATAACAGACTTGAATTACACAGGACTAAACTGAATAGGACTGAGTAATCTTCGGGAGCAAAAAAGCAGTTTCTCCGTGGCGTCGCTGGGTGCAAGCGAGGGAGGGCAGTAACTCAGCCCCCGCCCGGCGTCTGGGGCGCGGGCATGGTGACATGAAGCGCTCCCCGGCTAGATTAATGCCACCAGATGCCAGGCTGCGTGCCATATTAATTACCCAGAGCTAATGTCAGCACAGCCATATGGTGGCTCAACTGTCCCTTTAGCTGACAGGGACACGTCTTCTTCACCTCCAAGGAAATAAACACACTGAGGACGGCAACTGGAGACAGGTTTTTGTAGATACTAAAATTTGAATGTTCATTTTTCAAGTTCTTCATATATATATATATATATATACATATATATATATATTTTTTTTTTAAAGTGCGATTTCAAGTTTAAAGGTGTACCTGATGTTTGAGTACCTGCTTTGTGTCAATGGTGTAACTGTGTCCCCCGTGAGGGTGTGGAGTGGTACGTTCCGACACGACGCACTCCGTACGCGGGTCGTACCACCCGGCCACCCACGGGGGTGGGGCGGTGCGCGGCTCATTCACTCCCCTCCCAGATTCATGGGTGCCGCGGAGACGAATGCCGCTCTTAAAGATCATAAACGCCTCAGGACAGAGGATTTATGAGGAAGAGAGGAGGCTGTGCATCAGGAGGAGGGAGAACAGGAGAGGAGGCGTGACGGACGACACGCACGCGCTAACAGAACGCACACAAAGAGGGACACGGCAGGCCCTTTAAAGAGGGGGGGGGGGGGGGGCACATAATTTACAGTTGCCCGGCCGGCTTTAACTGAGGCCTTCGCGGATTGTTTACAAAGCAGAGCACCCTGCACCCCCCCCATCCTTCTCCCCTATCCCACAAATCCGATTTAATCAGACAACCAGCGCTAGTGTGGCTCAGAGTAAGAAAAAGGATAATTAGTAAACAGAGGAGTATCTGGGAGCAGGGCTGCATCGGCATTCGCGCCGGGTTACTGTGTCGCATTTAAAATGCTGCCTGATGAAGCCTACAGAATCAAACCATTTGTTACTCCTATTGAGAAGGCTTCGGGGCCACTGGCAATTAAATTGGAATTAGCGCTAGGGAATGAGATACGGTAGATTCATACCAAGGAGGGAGAGAATGAGGGGTGAGAGAGACAGAGAGTAAAAGAGAGAGACAGGCAGGCAGGAGAGAGAGAGAGGCAAGAGAGAGAGAGACAGAAAGAGAGAAGCCAGTGGATTGTCTGGTGCTTATTCACATTTAAATTTAATTTAATTTGTATTTATTTTTATTGCAGTTGGCGTTTGGTCATGAGGTCTGTAGCGGACAGCCCTGGTGTGGACACCTGTGTCCAGCCTGGCCTTACATTCTGACAGAGAGACAGAGGAGGAGTGAGGAGGAGGAGTGAGGAGCAGAAAAGAGAGAAGAGATGTGATCTCCACAGCTGATTTGGCACAGTGGAGAAGGACTACACTGGAGAGAGGGAGGGAGGGAGGGAGGGAGGGAGGGAGGGAGGGAGGGAGGGAGGGAGGGAGGGGAGGAAAGAGGGATGGATTGAGGGTGGGAGAGAGGGAGGGAGGAGATAAATGATGCTCAGATAAGCAGGAACGGCTCTTGCTCTACAGCTGGCCTCGCCAGTACCCACGGTTGCCAGGGGCGTCGGAGCTCAGGGCCCATCAGTGGCCAGGTCTGATGGGGGGGCTGTGATGCCGTCAGGCTGCCACCAGGAGGCGCTGTGGGGGCCCGCTGTACTGCGGGGACATCTGGGACTCCCCAGAGGAAGAACACTGGTGAAGCGGGAGGGGAAACAGGCTGTTTGTCAAGCCCAACAACATTAAGAACGTACTTGAGTTCTTGAAAATAACGTTTTTGCCAAGCTTCCTGCGAGAACGGTCTTTCAAAACCTCGGAACGATTTGAGATACGTGTGCTCTTGCAATGAATTCTGGGAAATCAGATTCATTCTCGCTGGCCAAGTCACTATCCGATGCATCCTCGATAAAAGGGTCGGATCCAAAACATTTCCGGGTATTTTTGACGTTCTTTGTGACTTGTGTTCTTTGGATTGGAACCGTACTTGGGCAATGAAAGATTACTTCAAACAAGTTTGCAAGAACACAAGAATGAAGAAAAACATTGAATTCATAAACAGCCACAGTCTTAGCTACGGTGTATATTTGCGCTCTGTTAATTTCGAGCACGTTATTTAACAGGATTTCACATTTATACTCCAATGGAACAGGAAGTGTGTTCGACTGTGCGTGTAGTTCTTTTATAGAAATTTACCACTCAGGATGAAATCATACAGCCATAACAGGAACTAATATTAATTCAAACAGAACACAGTATGTGAAAGATGGGCGTGTCCAACAGTGATGTAACAAGACTGATTATGGACACTTTAAAGAGTGGGCCAGTTGAACATCCTTCCTCCCCTACTTGAAAAAGCTCCAGTTTTTGTTTACAGACAAAGTTCCCAGAAGGACAGCAGTCCTCATCCATTTCTTTCTCCTCACAGGAAACTGCTGATCCACGACACTGTCAGACTGTGCAGTGAGGGTTAGGGTTATTCTACAGGCATGTTCTGCTGTTGGCTTCCAGATCTTTACCCACACCGGGCTTCGAACCCAGGTCCTCTGGCCAGCGTGCCACTAGCCAGGTAGGGCACGGGTCAGTGAGCTCTGGAAGGCTCTGGGGGGACAGTGGGGGGAGGACTGTTCACCCTGAGGAGCAGAGCGAGCCCGTTCACACAGTCATGTTTTGATTTGGTTTTACGTACAGGAAGTGTCTAGGTCCCCCCTCCAGTCCTGCACCAGGACTCCCCCTCATCAGCCAGCTGTCTAAGGGGGCCTGAGAGGGCGAGAGGTGGACGGCTTGGGCAGGGTCTGAATGACCGGCCACATTAGTCACAGCACCTCATAATCTTCACTCTGTTAGTCCTGCTGTAGCCATGGGCAGATGACCAAAGACCCCCCCCCCCCTCCACCAACCCCCCACCCCCCCTCAACCCCTTCCACCCCCCTCCACAGCTCCTAGTCCAAACCTTCATCTCTCCCCCTCCCTCCCTCTCTCTTCTCATTGCACGTTCAGGCTTTCCCACAGGACAAAGGCCTTTCCCCCCCTTCCTCTCTACTGTCACTAACCCCCCGCCCTCCTCCTACCCCCCCCCCCCTCCACCACGAAGAGGCGTTTGTTTTGTTTTCTTAGACGGTCTGGGGGGGGTGGGTCTCTGTGGACGGATTGGTGAAGAAAGAAGAGAATCTACCGACACAGAATACTATTAGAGGGGTGAGGGGTGGGGGGGGAATGATACGGTTGATAAAAAAAAAAGGTTCCAAACGGTGGAGGAAATAAAAGAGTTAAAGCTAATCATATCTGAATGCCTTGGAGAGCCATGGCCAAATCACTTATGAACGATAAAGGTATTAAGTATAATGAGGACAGCATGCTCCTCTAGGGCTTAATGTAGGGCCTTTGTGAGCCAACCAGAGGAATGTCTGTGTATGTGTGTGTGTGAGAGAGAGAGCGTGTGTGTGTGTGAGGGTACTACAAGTTTCCTTTGTTGAAGTGGTTTTTAGGTGAAATGCAAACATTTTCCAACAAACTTGCAGTGTTGCAGAACGAGCCACTAGGCTGGCTACACTGTTCTGTTGTCATATGAACGGTAATCAACAGGAATGAATGTGCTCTATAAGCTCCTCCACAAACTGTTCCTGTTCTCCTCCTGCCATTTTCTCTCCACCTCCATTCCTCTCTCCCTCTCCCTCCCCCTCTCCTCCCTTCCTACTCCTCCTTCCCCTCCTCTCCTTCGTTCGTTGTACAAATTACATGATTAAGTGTAAATGGCGTTAGTCTGTTTTCTAGACGTGCTCCTGTCACTGGATATGGCAACAGTCCCTTTTGTTGCAACCAGAGAATCGTCAGAGTATGTGAAACATGCCAACACACCTCTTAGTGGTAGCTGCACAAATGAATTATCCCACAAGATGAGTTTAAGTTGATGAATAGATAACACACACAGGCTAAAAAATGTAGAATATGTATGGAGTCACTCAGCCGCTAAATGAAACTTTTATTGTTTTGACATGTTGACGGGCAACAGGCTGAGCTGATGCCTTCAAACATGGAGGGCGGGTGAATGGCAAAATGAGAGAGAGAGAGAGAGAGAGAGAGAGAGAGAGAGAGAGAGAGAGAGAGAGAGAGAGAGAGAGAGACAGAGACAGAGACAGAGACAGAGACAGAGACAGAGACAGAGACAGAGACAGAGACAGAGACAGAGAGAGAGAGAGAGAGAGAGAGAGAGAGAGAGAGAGAGAGAGAGAGAGAGAGAGACAGAGACAGAGAGAGAGACAGAGACAGAGACAGAGACAGAGACAGAGACAGAGACAGAGAGAGAGAGAGAGAGAGAGAGAGAGAGAGAGAGACAGAGAGACAGAGAGACAGAGAGACAGAGAGACAGAGAGACAGAGAGACAGAGAGAGAGAGAGAGAGAGAGAGAGAGAGAGAGACAGAGACAGAGAGAGAGAGAGAGAGAGAGAGAGAGAGAGAGAGAGAGAGAGAGACAGACAGACAGACAGACAGACAGACAGACCTCCCTGTTCCTCATCTTTCGCTCTTGCTTGATTGACTGAGTCGCCCGTCTCAATTTGAACCAGGGCCTTCGCTCTCCTCCCTGTTCTCCCTCTCCTCCCTGTTCTCCCTCTCCTCCCTGTTCTCCCTCTCCTCCCTGTTCTCCCTCTCCTCCCTGTTCTCCCTCTCCTCCCTGTTCTCCCTCTCCTCCCTGTTCTCCCTCTCCTCCCTGTTCTCCCTCTCCTCCCTGTTCTCCCTCACCACTCTCTCTGTTTGTTTAGAGAGGCCCAGGGCCTGACCTTGACGCCTAAAACGTCTTTGTGAAGGAAAGAAAAAGCCTATATTTATAGATCAGCTGTGTCAGGATCAAGCAGACAGCTGAGGTCCTGAGAGATGTGGAGGAGAGGAGGAGGAGAGGAGAGGAGAGGAGGAGGGGAGGGGAGGGGGAGGGGGAGGAGGAGGGGGGCTTTTGAAGAACTAATACAGAGGTCTGTCTCGATCTCTGGAAACCTGCTTTTAATTCCATTAGAAAGGAAATTGATTTGAGTTGGTTTGGTGGGCCACCGAGGACCACTTACTCACACACACTCACACTCACACACACACACACTCACACACACACACTCACACACACACACACACTGTTGCCCACAAGCTGGTTGAAATGGCCAGAGAAATCATTAAAGTGGGGCAGTTGAGGAGTGAAGATGTGTTGATCAGTCAGAGCCAGCTCTTAGAAACAGTGAAGTTGGGTCTACAAGGACGAGCCATGCAGAAGTCATGATAAGGCCTGAAAAGCACATTACCTACAAATCAATAACGTCTTGAGGAGTGGTGGTTGGGGGGAAGGACACACACACACACGATTTGCTTCTTTAAGTCGGAAGGAAAATCTAATGAATGTAGTCTTTCATATGGGAGGAGAGACCAGTATGCTCTCTTCCTGGTGGGTGAACACCTGTCACAGCTGCCTGTTCCCCCATCTCCTCCTGTTCCCCCATCTCCTCCTGTTCCACATCTCCTCCTGTTCCCCCATCTCCTCCTGTTCCACATCTCCTCCTGTTCCCCCATCTCCTCCTGTTCCCCCATCTCCTCCTGTTCCACATCTCCTCCTGTTCCCCCATCTCCTCCTGTTCCCCATCTCCTCCCTGTTTCACATCTCCTCCTGTTCCCCCATCTCCTCCTGTTCCCCCATCTCCTCCTGTTCCCACATCTCCTCCTGTTCCCCCATCTCCTCCCTGTTCCACATCTCCTCCTGTTCCCCATCTCCTCCTGTTCCCCCATCTCCTCCTGTTCCCCCATCTCCTCCTGTTCCCCATCTCCTCCTGTTCCCCCATCTCCTCCCTGTTCCCCCATCTCCTCCTGTTCACATCTCCTCCTGTTCCCCCATCTCCTCCTGTTCCCCATCTCCTCCTGTTCCCCCATCTCCTCCCTGTTCCCCCATCTCCTCCTGTTCCCCATCTCCTCCCTGTTCCCCCATCTCCTCCTGTTCCCCCATCTCCTCCTGTTCCCCCATCTCCTCCCTGTTCCCCCATCTCCTCCCTGTTCCCCCATCTCCTCCCTGTTCCCCCATCTCCTCCTGTTCCCCCATCTCCTCCTGTTCCACATCTCCTCCTGTTCCACATCTCCTCCCTGTTCCCACATCTCCTCCCTGTTCCCCCATCTCCTCCCTGTTGCCCCATCTCCTCCTGTTCCCCCATCTCCTCCCTGTTCCCCCATCTCCTCCTGTTCCCACATCTCCTCCTGTTCCACATCTCCTCCTGTTCCCCCATCTCCTCCTGTTCCCCCATCTCCTCCCTGTTCCCCCATCTCCTCCTGTTCCACATCTCCTCCTGTTCCCACATCTCCTGCCCCTCAAGTGTGGGGATGACATGATGCTATGGACAGCTAAAGTTGACAGAAAGATGTCAAAATGGTTCCTCGATAGCTGTAACACACACACACACACACACACACACACAGTTGTCTGGTCTGAGCTGTCGTCACAGAGCTGACCTGGGATTCAAACTTAAAAACACATTTGTAGCTCCAGGCTTTGAAGAGTCGAACAAATGTAGTTGAGTTATTTCTGTTGATGATGAGAATGAAGAACTTCACAAGGATCAGGGGGTCTGTCTGGAGAGTACTTAGGGCTTGTTGAGCGAGGAAGCTTCTCAACAGAACGTGAGACGATTAAAAAATCATCACAGGAGAGGATGAGGTTGTTATGTTCCAAGAGCTCTGATGTATAATTCATTGGAGAGGAACCTTTGCACCTTGAATGAAACCTAATGGTAATTGCAGAGAGAAAAGGCAACAACTGTCGAAAGCAGTTTTTATCAGTGTGTGTGTGTGAGTGTGTGTGTGTGTGTGTTTGATCAGGATTGAGAAAGACGGAATGAAAGATCAAGTGAACGAGGGAGAAAGTGTGTGTGTGTGGTCATCTCAGTGTCATAAGGTGAAACGTTGACTCTGTCCTGACTTGCCATACGACACACCTCAGAAGCATTGTCCCTCTGTGCACACAGCGGCTGAACCTCCAGTCTGTTCACAATCTACTTCATAGATCGGGAAATTGTCATTCATCGCGCAAACTAGCAAACAGGCTTGTCAGAGAGGCGCTTTAAATCAATATTGCCAGGTAGATTCTATCAGAAATGGTCTTATGGATGATTACGATCTTCCTTTCACTGTGGATCCACAAGGCTGCTGGCTTTAGACTCAAAAGGAGGTTCAATTAGTCATGTGCACTGCCTCGTCTCCGCTGCCTCGTCTCCGCCAGCCAAACAAGACACGTTTCAAAGGGGAATCAAAGTGAGACACTTCCTGTCAGACCATCCTCATAGTTTAGTATCGGGGTGTGTGTGTGTGTGCGTGCATGTGTTAAACGGCAGACTGCTCAACTCGCTAAGGAAACATCATCTAAAGGATGTGATTGGAATTGGGGGTTTTGTGAAAAGCGTCTGTCCTTGAGCACACTGTGCTCTTGAACATGTTCACAGAGACGAGGATGAGAGCGTTAGTGCCTTACGGCCCCCGCTAGTCTCCACGGGAAGACTGGGGCGCTGGAAGGCTTGGGAACAGTTTGGACAGTACAGCTGGTAACAGTAGCCTCATGCAGCACGTGATGGACACACACAGAGGAGAAGAGCAGAAACTCGGTTCGCTGTAGATCAGAATGATTCTGCTCTTAATCTCCACATCGAGGAAATAGAACCAGGGGCCCAGATTGCCTAAAAGCAGATAAGAGACAATCCAATAAATTAGTCCAGCGAGATTCATTGAGAGAGAGAGAGATGGAGGAAAAGAGAGAGAGATGGAGAGAGAGAGAGAGATCAGCATGATATAATAATGGGATGGTGTTGATATTGCTAGACTAAATTGCAACCCAATGGCCTATAATGTCACTTGTTGAATGCTGTAGGAGAGGAGGGGGGAGGAGAAGGAGAGAGAAGGGAGGAGCAGGAGAGAGGAGGAGAAGGAGAGAGGAGCAGGTCACACCAGAAGAGGGAGAGAGAGCCTGCAGGTCACCTAACAGCCTCTGACCAGAAGGGGGCGCTGTCTGGTCTAGGCCACCCCTCTCCTCGTTCCTCCTCCCTGAGTCTGGAGCAGAGTGAGCGAGGATAGAGACCTCAGATGACCTGGCCCCGCGCAGGGAAGAGCTCCACAGAGCCAGCTGATGTAAACAGCAGACTTTAAACAGTGTCTCCATGTATACATTTAAGATACTGATCAGTCCTGTTGATTAGAAAGTAGTTCAGGCTGTGAGAGCAGCCTGTTGCAGGACTAATGTCAGACAAGCACGCACACAACAGCTCAGTAGACATGAAAGAGAATTGTTCTCCACACACAAAAAAAGAAAATAAATCGAAGAAGTAACTAAAACTAATCTAAGATATCAAACTCCATTACAGGGGACACAATCCCTAAACAAGAATCAGTGCTCTTCTTTTGTTTTTAAAGTTGTTAACAGGAATGCCGTCTCCATAGAAACAAAACACTCCTTCCTGCCCTGGCTGCTTCGACGCCTCTCAGTGATGTGTCTTTTCCTGTCCTGTCAGCGCTCAGAGAGCTGGGCCTGTATCACACCCAGACACGCTTCACCTCCAGACCCCGCCCTGCCGGTGGCCCCGCCTCCACCTGCAGGAGGGGTGGAGGGAGGGTGGAGGGAGGGGAGGAGGGAGGGGTGGAGGGAGGGCAGCTATTGCCCTGGTTGGAGCTATAAATTGCCATACTTCTCCCAGAGATTGTGCCCTACACCCCCCCCCCCCCACACACACACACACACACACACTTCCTCCTCCGTGTTGTACAGGCTGGAGGATGGAGAGCCCACGGCCTGGATGTACAGTACACACAGACCAGACATAGTGTCTGCGTCTCCAGACCCACATGTACCCAGACAGACTGACACAGGTGGGCTTGCGTAACAGGAGTGGCTCCTGGTGGAAGCGCACATGCAGTCTGAACACACTGCTGATCCGGATGTTACAGCCCCACAACCCTGTCTCAGGAACATGGAGCAAACCCACCGTGAGACATCGCAAACCCCCCTGACCACCTCCGAGGAGTGCAGCCCTCTCTCCTCGCAAAGAGCCCTGTGAGACGTACATTCTGATGGATTATTTTCTTTGTACCTCCCTCCCTCCCTCCCTCCCTCCCTCCCTCCCTCCCTCCCTCCCTCCCTCCCTCCCTCCCTCCCTCCCTCCCTCCCTCCCTCCCTCCCTCCCTCCCTCCCTCCCTCCCTCCCTCCCTCCCTCCCTCCCTCCCTCCCTCCCTCCCTCCCTCCCTCCCTCCCTCCCTCCCTCCCTCCCTCCCTCCCTCCCTCCCTCCCTCCCTCCCTCCCTCCCTCCCTCCTTGCCCTTTCACCTGCCCTCTGTGCCTGAGCTCGGGGGTTAAAGCTGAATCCAGATCCTGTGACCACAAAAGCTGGCCCCGGGGGGCCACATGTGAGGACTGTCGGGTCCGGGCAGACGGCCCCCGCACTGACTGACGCTTCTAAAGGACTGCAGGGCCTTCTCTTTACCCCTCTCCTCATCAGGCTCTATACACACTCACCATTTCATCGAAAGACACACACATTTAAAACACGCATATTACAGTTTAAATTGTAGGAGGGAACCATGAGAGAATAGTTTGGAAGTTTGTTTAGAGTTTGCTCCAGAACCGTTTGTGATGTCTACAAGCAACTATGTCGACAATGAAGAGATTAGTCTGTAACTCTTTCGATGAGCTTTCAGTTATAATCACTCCCAGCCTTTCCTAACAGTCTGTGGGTCTATAATCATTGGTTTTATCCTGAAGAAACGTTAACAAATCCATTTAACGGCCTCGTAATACGCCTTAAATTCCTACATTTTGTTTTATAGATTTTCTGTCAATACGCTTTGAGAGCAAAATACCCTCATCTGAATTCTACACAATCATGGTGTTTCTTTTAAAGAGAGAGAGAGAGAGGGGGGGGGGAGGGAGGGAGGGACAGAGAGAGAGATAGAGAGAAAGAGAAAGAGAGAGAGAGAAAGAGGGAGGGACAGAGAGAGATAGAGAGAGAGAGAGAGAGAGAGAAAGAGAGAGAGACAAAGAGAGAAAGAGAGACAGAGACAGAGAGAGAAAGAAAGAAAGAAAGAGAGAGATAGAGATAGAGAGATAGATAGAGAGAGAGAGAGAGACATTGCTAATTCAGGGGAGAGGAAAAAAAAAAGATTTTAATTGATGCTCCCCCTTCCCCCTCTTTTCCCAGGGTAAAGAAGAGATGAAGGAGAGAGAGAGAGAGAGCAGAGCGAGACAGAGAGAGACAGAGAGAGGGAGGGAGAGAGAGGTAGAGAGAGGGGAGTTTTTGTGAGGCTGTCCTGCTGGCGCACACTGTACAAAAGGAAGCAGGTTTGCAGAGGAGTTGACCTATGACCTGTGAGCCGTGGAGAGCTCCTCAACAGCCCCAACGCCACCTAATCAATCACATTCCTGCCCGGTGGTCAGTGGTTCAGAGGACGGACTGTAAACGGACACTCACGTCCTCCCCCCTTCTGACCCCCCCTCCTGACCCTCCCAACCCTCTTAACCCCCTCCCCCCTCACCCCTTCACATTCCAGGGACGGGGGTGGCAGGGTGTGCCTCTCTCTTTTAAATAAGTGATCAGTTGGGAGTGGACACTGAACAGGCTGGGAACGAAAGTAAACTACATTCATTTGGAGCCACTGTTGCTGCTAGGAATCTCACGTTACAATTCACAGACTCTAGACACATTCGTACTGTTGTTTTGGGACATTTTAAAATAGATTTCGGGGCGTCAGTTACAAACCATGGAGCTCGTGTCCTAACAAGCAGCAGTCAGCAGGAGGACAGATGGAAAGGACTGAAGGAATGCAAACTGATCAGGTAAATTACAAACCTCTCAGAGACACACCTGTGCACAGAAACAAAAGCCTTATCCAACCAAGCAGGGGAATAGCCATACGACAACATGCTTTTGGGTTTGAGGAAACAAAAATCCCCACTTCACACAAACAAAACAAAAAACGATATATTATTTAAAAAAAAACTCTCCGTCCTCATCTTTTAGGAAGTAGCACTCCTGGTTTGGGAGTGTTCTTGATAGCTTATCTGGGACCCTGACGGGTCTTCACCCAGAGGTTTCAGTGGCTGCTGAAAAGGGCCCGGCCAGGTGCCATCTATCAAAACAATCCAAGCACCACGGAAACCGTCTATTAACTGATAAGGACTGGGCCTGGCGTGGACGTAATGGGTCCCACCTGGGCTTCTGTCCTCCAGACGCCTCGCGACCACGGCAAAACCTCCATCTCTCTCTTCCCCAGTTCCTTTGAGTCTTCTCCCTCTTACTGATTCTGTCAGTCACCCGGCAACCCTGCGCCTCACCTCCTCCTCCCTACCCCCAGATTCCTCGAGGAGTGTAAGACTCCTTTAAGTCGGTGCGCCTTCAGGACAAACCCCCCTGGCTACAATGTATGGGTTCTACCCTGAAGTTCACATTTGTGTGGTAGCAGGAGAGGAGGGAAGCAGTGAGGCAGGAGGCAGTGAGGCAGGAGAGGAGGGAGGCAGTGAGGCAGGAGAGGAGGGAGGCAGTGAGGCAGGAGAGGAGGGAGGCAGTGAGGCAGGAGGAAGGAGGCAGTGAGGCAGGAGAGGAGGGAGGCAGTGAGGCAGGAGAGGAGGGAGGCAGGAGGAAGGAGGCAGTGACGCAGGAGAGGAGGGAGGCAGTGAGGCAGGAGGAAGGAGGCAGTGAGGCAGGAGAGGAGGGAGGCAGTGAGGCAGGAGAGGAGGGAGGCAGGCAGTGAGGCAGGAGGAAGGAGGCAGTGATGCAGGAGGAAGGAGGCAGTGAGGTAGGAGAGGAGGGAGGCAGTGAGGCAGGAGAGGAGGGAGACAGTGAGGCAGGAAGAGGGAGACAGTGAGGCAGGAGAGGAGGGAGGCAGGAGGAGGGAGGCAGTGAGGCAGGAGAGGAGGGAGGCAGTGAGGCAGGAGAGGAGGGAGGCAGAGTGAGGCAGGAGGAAGGAGGCAGTGGGCTTGGTGCCAGACCAGGAGGGGAGATTTACAGAGGTTAAGCTTCCATAATCAATATGACAGCACTAAGTGCTGTTTGATGGTGCAGAGCAGCTCTCTGGAAGGGGGGGGCTGGCTCTCTCTGCTCACCCTCTGACGGCGGCTTTCAACCTGGGACCCCTAGATCGCCTTCTGAATGCCGTTCTGCCGGCCGTGTTAACTTTACGAGCCGAAGTCTGTCGGCTTGGAGGAGGAGAGCTGTTCTGTAGCTGTACTTCATTGGACTTGGGGCTATTACCCTCCCTCCCTCCCTCCCTCCCTCACCAATACCAGACCTCAGGTAGCAGGGTGCTTAAATTGACCTGAGTGAGAAACCGGTAAACCGGTGTTTCTAGGCAACCGGCTGTGATGGGTTCTTTTGTGGTGGGGTGAAAGGTTGGAAGTGTGCACACTAATCTCACATGGAGCCATTTCACTCATCCTTTCTTTCTCTGAGCGACAACAACAACGACAACCAGCAGATAGTCCCTCCCTCCCTCCCTCCCTCCCTCCCTCCGTCCCTCCCTCCCTCCCTCCCTCCCTCCCTCCCTCCCTCCCTCCCTCCCTCCCTCCCTCCCTCCCTCCCTCCCTCCCTCCCTCCCTCCCTCCCTCCCTCCCTCCCTCCCTCCCTCCCTCCCTCCCTCCCTCCCTCCCTCCCTCCCTCCCTC